>NC_092415.1:210648205-210985809 GCF_040894005.1 Engystomops pustulosus
AGTATGTGAGCACTGTATGGCGGTAGTATGTGAGCTCTGTATGGCGGTAGTATGTGAGCTCTGTATGGCGGTAGTATGTGAGCACTGTATGGCGGTAGTATGTGAGCTCTGTATGGCGGTACTAGTCTGATAACTGTTTGGCGGTAGTATGTGAGCTCTGTATGGCGGTACTAGTCTGATAACTGTTTGGCGGTAGTATGTGAGCTCTCTATGGCAGTAGTATGTGAGCTCTGTATGGCGGTAGTATGTGAGCTCTGTATGGCGGTAGTATGTGAGCTCTGTATGGCGGTAGTATGTGAGCTCTGTATGGCGGTACTAGTCTGATAACTGTTTGGCGGTAGTATGTGAGCTCTGTATGGCGGTAGTATGTGAGCACTGTATGGCGGTAGTATGTGAGCACTGTATGGCGGTTGTATGTGAGCTCTGTATGGCGGTAGTATGTGAGCTCTGTATGGTGGTAGTATGTGAGCTCTGTATGGCGGTAGTATGTGAGCACTGTATGGCGGTAGTATGTGAGCACTGTATGGCGGTTGTATGTGAGCTCTGTATGGCGGTAGTATGTGAGCTCTGTATGGCGGTAGTATGTGAGCTCTGTATGGCGGTAGTATGTGAGCACTGTATGGCGGTAGTATGTGAGCTCTGTATGGCGGTAGTATGTGAGCTCTGTATGGCGGTAGTATGTGAGCACTGTATGGCGGTAGTATGTGAGCTCTGTATGGCGGTAGTATGTGAGCTCTGTATGGCGGTACTAGTCTGATAACTGTATGGCGGTAGTATGTGAGCTCTGTATGGCAGTACTGTGGTGACCAATTAGGGAAGGTGCACCTGGACTGGTGAATGCTGGTTCTAGCTTAGTCTCTGCACTTCATGGATTAGCGGGTTACTGAGCCGGGTGTTGCTGAGTGTTCTCTCCTCCCGTCTCCTTCCTCTTCCTGTTTCCTGGATTTATAAGGGGCTGTCAGCTCCTCCTCTTCCTCTTTGATCTGCGGCACCAAAGCCGCCCCCCCCCCCCCTACAGGTTATAGTTTTATGTTGTACTGTTAATATTTTCTATGTTTTATAGTCCTGAAGTCACAGATGGTGGAAAGAAATGGAGAGAGGATGGGTGTGCTGCTCGTCTGGCCGACTTGTCATCTGGGAGTCCGGAGGGGCATAGTGCAGTCTGAGCCTTATGGAGATTTACCTAAGAATGTGTCTGATGAGATTTCCGAGTTTTATAACGATTTATATTTATATCCAGATATGTGATAGTAAAGCTGTGACCGGTCTCCACCACCCGACATGAGCCCCAGGGGCAGTTATTTCATTACAGCTATCGGGAAAATGGTGTTTTATGTGGGTTATTCCAGAAAGTGCCCCGGGGGTATAAGGGGAAGGTGGCTCTGCATTTCTCCAGTCCCTCAGGTTGGATGGTGAAGGTTGGTGGAAGCCATTTTCAGGTTTCTCCAGAGATGCTCCATTGGGTTTAGGTCCTGGCTGTCACGGGTGCTCCTGCAGCCCATGTCCCGGTTCTCAGGCGCACCCGTGCCCCTCTCTGCTCCCCAGGGCCCCTGCAGCTGTCTCTCTCACCTTGGCGCGTACCAGTGATGGCTCCGGTGGCCAAGCGTGCGCCCCCCCCCCCTCCTTCCAGAGACTTAAAGGTCCAGCTCGCCGAAAATTGGCGCTGTCCACTGTCCATTCTGCTAAATGTCGGGCCCTTTCCTGTGTCCCCTGCCGGATCTTTGGGCTTCCATTCCCTGTGCACTGATCTTAGTTTCCCGCTGTGACCTCGGTTCTGTTCTCCCTTCTCCGCTGCCGGCCCTGACCTCCTGCTTTGCTTTTGACATTGATCCGGTGCTGCCTGTTTGGACCTCCTGCTGTCCCTGACCTCTCTGTACCTCACCATGGCTGCAACCGCGGACAAAGTCATGCCTGTGGAGCCACCTGGTGTACCACGCCGCAGCAAGTCCAACCCACTTTGGGCTCTGGTGAACACCGGGCGCCACTTAGACTCCGCTCCCAGGTATCGGCTGACGCCATCGTCCGCGGTGGTCCAGGGGGTCCACTATCCCTGATCCTGACACTGGCTCTGGGTCAGGAACGGTCACAGAGATGTTCTGAAGCCTCTGCTGTGGTATGAGCTTGTGCTTAGGGTCATTGTCTTATTATAAGGTTCCGCCCAGTCTGAGGTCCAGAGCATCTGGAAGAACTTCTCACCCAGGATCTCTGTACTTGGCCACATTCATCTTTCCTTCCATTACCCCCAGTGGCCCTGTCCCCCCACCCCCCATAGCCTGATGCTGCCCCCCATAGCCTAATGCTGCCCCCCAGAGCCTGATGCTGCCCCCCCATAGCCTGATGCTGCCCCCCATAGCCTGATGCTGCCCCCCCCATAGCCTAATGCTGCCCCCCCAGAGCCTGATGCTGCCCCCCCATAGCCTGATGCTGCTCCCCCATAGCCTGATGCTGCCCCCCCCCATAGCCTGATGCTGCCCCCCCATAGCCTGATGCTGCCCCCCCCATAGCCTGATGCTGCCCCCCCCCCCCCCCCATGGCCTGATGCTGCCCCCATGTGTCACTGCTGGGATTGTATTCGGCAGGTGATGAGCGGTGCCGGGTTTTCTCCGTCGCTGAGAATTATCACCAGAAAGTCCAATCTCCATCTCATCAGAGCCGAGAATCTTATTCCTCATAGTCCGGATCCTCCATCATGTGTCTTACCCTGAGGAGAAGCTTCCAGACTCTGCCATAAAGCCCCGACTGCTGGAGGCTGCAGTGATAGGTGACCCCCACCTACCTACCACAGTGATAGGTGACCCCCATCTCCCTCCTGCAGTGATAGGTGACCTCCATCTCCCCTCCTGCAGTGATAGGTGACCCCCATCTCCCTCCTGCAGTGATAGGTGACTCCCATCTCCCTCCTGCAGTGATAGGTGACCCCCATCTCCCCTCCTGCAGTGATAGGTGACCCCCATCTCCCTCCTGCAGTGATAGGTGACCCCCATCTCCCTCCTGCAGTGATGGGTGACCCCCATCTCCCTCCTGCAGTGATAGGTGACCCCCATCTCCCTCCTGCAGTGATAGGTGACCCCCATCTCCCTCCTGCAGTGATAGGTGACCCCCATCTCCCCTCCTGCAGTGATAGGTGACCCCCATCTCCCTCCTGCAGTGATAGGTGACCCCCATCTCCCCTCCTGCAGTGATAGGTGACCCCCATCTCCCCTCCTGCAGTGATAGGTGACCCCCATCTCCCTCCTGCAGTGATAGGTGACCCCCATCCCCCTCCTGCAGTGATAGGTGACCCCCATCTCCCTCCTGCAGTGATAGGTGACCCCCATATCCCTCCTGCAGTGATAGGTGACCCCCATCTCCCTCCTGCAGTGATAGGTGACCCCCATCTCCCTCCTGCAGTGATGGGTGACCCCCATCTCCCTCCTGCAGTGATAGGTGACCCTCATCTCCCCTCCTGCAGTGATAGGTGACCCCCATCTCCCTCCTGCAGTGATAGGTGACCCCCATCTCCCCTCCTGCAGTGATAGGTGACCCCCATCTCCCCTCCTGCAGTGATAGGTGACCCCCATCTCCCCTCCTGCAGTGATAGGTGACCCCCATCTCCCTCCTGCAGTGATAGGTGACCCCCATCTCCCCTCCTGCAGTGATAGGTGACCCCCATCTCCCCTCCTGCAGTGATAGGTGACCCCCATCTCCTCCTGCAGTGATAGGTGACCCCATCTCCCTCCTGCAGTGATAGGTGACCCCCATCTCCCCTCCTGCAGTGATAGGTGACCCCCATCTCCCCTCCTGCAGTGATAGGTGACTCCCATCTCCCCTCCTGCAGTGATAGGTGACCCCCATCTCCCTCCTGCAGTGATAGGTGACCCCCATGTACCTCCTGCAGTGATAGGTGACTCCCATCTCCCTCCTGCAGTGATAGGTGACCCCCATCTCCCCCTCCTGCAGTGATAGGTGACTCCCATCTCCCTCCTGCAGTGATAGGTGACTCCCCATCTCCCTCCTGCAGTGATAGGTGACCCCCATCTCCCCTCCTGCAGTGATAGGTGACCCCCATCCCCCCTCCTGCAGTGATAGGTGACCCCCATCCCCCTCCTGCAGTGATAGGTGACCCCCATCTCCCTCCTGCAGTGATAGGTGACCCCCATCTCCCCTCCTGCAGTGATAGGTGACTCCCATCTCCCCTCCTGCAGTGATAGGTGACCCCCATCTCCCTCCTGCAGTGATAGGTGACTCCCATCTCCCCTCCTGCAGTGATAGGTGACCCCCATCTCCCCTCCTGCAGTGATAGGTGACTCCCATCTCCCCTCCTGCAGTGATAGGTGACCCCCATCTCCCTCCTGCAGTGATAGGTGACCCCCATCTCACCTCCTGCAGTGATAGGTGACCCCCATCTCCCCCTCCTGCAGTGATAGGTGACTCCCATCTCCCTCCTGCAGTGATAGGTGACCCCCATCTCCTCTCCTGCAGTGATAGGTGACCCCCATCTCCCTCCTGCAGTGATAGGTGACCCCCATCTCACCTCCTGCAGTGATAGGTGACCCCCATCTCCCCCTCCTGCAGTGATAGGTGACTCCCATCTCCCTCCTGCAGTGATAGGTGACCCCCATCTCCTCTCCTGCAGTGATAGGTGACCCCCATCTCCCTCCTGCAGTGATAGGTGACCCCCATCTCTCCCTCCTGCAGTGATGGGTGACCCCATCTCCCTCCTGCAGTGATAGGTGACTCCCATCTCCCCTCCTGCAGTGATAGGTGACCCCCATCTCCCCTCCTGCAGTGATAGGTGACCCCCATCTCCCTCCTGCAGTGATAGGTGACCCCCATCTCCCTCCTGCAGTGATAGGTGACCCCCATCTCCCTCCTGCAGTGATAGGTGACCCCCATCTCCCCTCCTGCAGTGATGGGTGACCCCCATCTCCCTCCTGCAGTGATAGGTGACCCCCATCTCCCTCCTGCAGTGATAGGTGACCCCCATCTCCCCTCCTGCAGTGATAGGTGACCCCCATCTCCCTCCTGCAGTGATAGGTGACTCCCATCTCCCCTCCTGCAGTGATAGGTGACCCCCATCTCCCTCCTGCAGTGATAGGTGACCCCCATCTCCCTCCTGCAGTGATAGGTGACTCCCATCTCCCCTCCTGCAGTGATAGGTGACCCCCATCTCCCTCCTGCAGTGATAGGTGACCCCCATCTCCCTCCTGCAGTGATAGGTGACCCCCATCTCCCTCCTGCAGTGATAGGTGACCCCCATCTCCCTCCTGCAGTGATAGGTGACCCCCATCTCCCTCCTGCAGTGATAGGTGACCCCCATCTCCCTCCTGCAGTGATAGGTGACCCCCATCTCCCTCCTGCAGTGATAGGTGACCCCCATCTCCCCTCCTGCAGTGATAGGTGACTCCCATCTCCTCCTGCAGTGATAGGTGACTCCCATCTCCCTCCTGCAGTGATAGGTGACCCCCATCTCCCCTCCTGCAGTGATAGGTGACTCCCATCTCCCTCCTGCAGTGATAGGTGACCCCCATCTCCCTCCTGCAGTGATTGGTGACCCCCATCTCCCTCCTGCAGTGATAGGTGACCCCCATCTCCCCTCCTGCAGTGATAGGTGACCCCCATCTCCCTCCTGCAGTGATAGGTGACCCCCCCCCATCTCCCTCCTGCAGTGATAGGTGACCCCCCCCCATCTCCCTCCTGCAGTGATAGGTGACCCCCCCCATCTCCCTCCTGCAGTGATAGGTGACCCCCATCTCCCTCCTGCAGTGATAGGTGACCCCCCCCCCCATCTCCCTCCTGCAGTGATAGGTGACTCCCATTTCCCTCCTGCAGTGATAGGTGACCCTCATCTCCCTCCTGCAGTGATAGGTGACCCCCCCCCATCTCCCTCCTGCAGTGATAGGTGACCCCCATCTCCCTCCTGCAGTGATAGGTGACCCCCATCTCCCTCCTGCAGTGATAGGTGACCCCCATCTCCCCTCCTGCAGTGATAGGTGACTCCCATCTCCCTCCTGCAGTGATAGGTGACCCCCCCCCCATCTCCCTCCTGCAGTGATAGGTGACTCCCATTTCCCTCCTGCAGTGATAGGTGACCCTCATCTCCCTCCTGCAGTGATAGGTGACCCCCCCCCCATCTCCCTCCTGCAGTGATAGGTGACCCCCATCTCCCTCCTGCAGTGATAGGTGACCCCCATCTCCCTCCTGCAGTGATAGGTGACCCCCATCTCCCCTCCTGCAGTGATAGGTGACTCCCATCTCCCTCCTGCAGTGATAGGTGACCCCCATCTCCCTCCTGCAGTGATAGGTGACCCCCATCTCCCTCCTGCAGTGATAGGTGACCCCCATCTCCCTCCTGCAGTGATAGGTGACCCCCATCTCCCTCCTGCAGTGATAGGTGACCCCCATCTCCCTCCTGCAGTGATAGGTGACCCCCATCTCCCCTCCTGCAGTGATAGGTGACCCCCATCTCCCCTCCTGCAGTGATAGGTGACTCCCATCTCCCTCCTGCAGTGATAGGTGACCCCCATCTCCCTCCTGCAGTGATAGGTGACCCCCATCTCCCTCCTGCAGTGATAGGTGACCCCCATCTCCTCCTGCAGTGATAGGTGACCCCCATCTCCCCTCCTGCAGTGATAGGTGACTCCCATCTCCCCTCCTGCAGTGATAGGTGACCCCCATCTCCCTCCTGCAGTGATAGGTGACCCCCATCTCCCTTCTGCAGTGATAGGTGACCCCCATCTCCCTCCTGCAGTGATAGGTGACCCCCATCTCCCCTCCTGCAGTGATAGGTGACCCCCATCTCCCTCCTGCAGTGATAGGTGACCCCCATCTCCCCTCCTGCAGTGATAGGTGACCCCCATCTCCCTCCTGCAGTGATAGGTGACCCCCATCTCCTCTCCTGCAGTGATAGGTGACCCCCATCTCCCTCCTGCAGTGATAGGTGACCCCCATCTCCCTCCTGCAGTGATGGGTGACCCCCATCTCCCTCCTGCAGTGATAGGTGACTCCCATCTCCCCTCCTGCAGTGATAGGTGACCCCCATCTCCCCTCCTGCAGTGATAGGTGACCCCCATCTCCCTCCTGCAGTGATGGGTGACCCCCATCTCCCTCCTGCAGTGATAGGTGACTCCCATCTCCCCTCCTGCAGTGATAGGTGACCCCCATCTCCCTCCTGCAGTGATAGGTGACCCCCATCTCCCTCCTGCAGTGATGGGTGACCCCCATCTCCCTCCTGCAGTGATAGGTGACTCCCATCTCCCCTCCTGCAGTGATAGGTGACCCCCATCTCCCTCCTGCAGTGATAGGTGACCCCCATCTCCCTCCTGCAGTGATAGGTGACCCCCATCTCCCTCCTGCAGTGATAGGTGACTCCCATCCCCTCCTGCAGTGATAGGTGACCCCCATCTCCCTCCTGCAGTGATAGGTGACTCCCATCTCCCTCCTGCAGTGATAGGTGACCCCCATCTCCCTCCTGCAGTGATAGGTGACCCCATCTCCCCTCCTGCAGTGATAGGTGACCCCCATCTCCCTCCTGCAGTGATAGGTGACCCCCATCTCCCTCCTGCAGTGATAGGTGACCCCCATCTCCCTCCTGCAGTGATAGGTGACCCCCATCTCCCCTCCTGCAGTGATAGGTGACTCCCATCTCCCTCCTGCAGTGATAGGTGACCCCCATCTCCCCTCCTGCAGTGATAGGTGACCCCATCTCCCTCCTGCAGTGATAGGTGACTCCCATCTCCCCTCCTGCAGTGATAGGTGACCCCCATCTCCCCTCCTGCAGTGATAGGTGACTCCCATCTCCCTACTGCAGTGATAGGTGACCCCCATCTCCCCTCCTGCAGTGATAGGTGACCCCCATCTCCCTCCTGCAGTGATAGGTGACCCCCATCTCCCCTCCTGCAGTGATAGGTGACCCCCATCTCCCTCCTGCAGTGATAGGTGACCCCCCCATCTCCCTCCTGCAGTGATAGGTGACCCCCATCTCCCTCCTGCAGTGATAGGTGACCCCCATCTCCCTCCTGCAGTGATAGGTGACCCCCATCTCCCCTCCTGCAGTGATAGGTGACCCCCATCTCCCTCCTGCAGTGATAGGTGACCCCCCCATCTCCCTCCTGCAGTGATAGGTGACTCCCATTTCCCTCCTGCAGTGATAGGTGACCCTCATCTCCCTCCTGCAGTGATAGGTGACCCCCCCATCTCCCTCCTGCAGTGATAGGTGACCCCCATCTCCCTCCTGCAGTGATAGGTGACCCCCATCTCCCTCCTGCAGTGATAGGTGACCCCCATCTCCCCTCCTGCAGTGATAGGTGACTCCCATCTCCACTCCTGCAGTGATAGGTGACCCCCATCTCCCCTCCTGCAGTGATAGGTGACCCCCATCTCCCCTCCTGCAGTGATAGGTGACCCCCATCTCCCCTCCTGCAGTGATAGGTGACCCCCATCTCCCCTCCTGCAGTGATAGGTGACCCCCATCTCCTCCTGCAGTGATAGGTGACCCCCATCTCCCCTCCTGCAGTGATAAGTGACCCCCATCTCCCTCCTGCAGTGATAGGTGACCCCCATCTCCCTCCTGCAGTGATAGGTGACTCCCATCTCCCTCCTGCAGTGATAGGTGACCCCCATCTCCCTCCTGCAGTGATAGGTGACCCCCATCTCCCTCCTGCAGTGATAGGTGACCCCCATCTCCCCTCCTGCAGTGATAGGTGACCCCCATCTCCCCTCCTGCAGTGATAGGTGACCCCCATCTCCCTCCTGCAGTGATAGGTGACCCCCATCTCCCCTCCTGCAGTGATAGGTGACCCCCATCTCCCTCCTGCAGTGATAGGTGACCCCCATCTCCCTCCTGCAGTGATAGGTGACCCCCATCTCCCCTCCTGCAGTGATAGGTGACCCCCATCTCCCTCCTGCAGTGATAGGTGACCCCCATCTCCCTCCTGCAGTGATAGGTGACTCCCATCTCCCTCCTGCAGTGATAGGTGACCCCCATCTCCCCTCCTGCAGTGATAGGTGACTCCCATCTCCCCCTCCTGCAGTGATAGGTGACCCCCATCTCCCTCCTGCAGTGATAGGTGACCCCCATCTCCCCTCCTGCAGTGATAAGTGACCCCCATCTCCCTCCTGCAGTGATAGGTGACCCCCATCTCCCTCCTGCAGTGATAGGTGACCCCCCCCCATCTCCCTCCTGCAGTGATAGGTGACCCCCATCTCCCTCCTGCAGTGATAGGTGACTCCCATCTCCCCTCCTGCAGTGATAGGTGACCCCCATCTCCCCTCCTGCAGTGATAGGTGACCCCCATCTCCCTCCTGCAGTGATAGGTGACCCCCATCTCCCTCCTGCAGTGATAGGTGACCCCCATCACCCTCCTGCAGTGATAGGTGACCCCCATCTCCCTCCTGCAGTGATAGGTGACCCCCATCTCCCTCCTGCAGTGATAGGTGACCCCCATCTCCCTCCTGCAGTGATAGGTGACCCCCATCTCCCTCCTGCAGTGATAGGTGACCCCCATCTCCCTCCTGCAGTGATAGGTGACCCCCATCTCCCTCCTGCAGTGATAGGTGACCCCCATCTCCCTCCTGCAGTGATAGGTGACCCCCATCTCCCTCCTGCAGTAATAGGTGACCCCCATCTCCCTCCTGCAGTGATAGGTGACCCCCATCTCCCTCCTGCAGTGATAGGTGACCCCCATCTCCCTCCTGCAGTGATAGGTGACTCCCATCTCCCTCCTGCTGTGATAGGTGACTCCCATCTCCCTCCTGCAGTGATAGGTGACCCCCATCTCCCCTCCTGCAGTGATAGGTGACCCCCATCTCCCTCCTGCAGTGATAGGTGACCCCCATCTTCCTTCTGCATCTCTGGGGCTCAGACACAGGGATCCTGGGGTCTTCTTTACCTCTCACCAAGGCTCTTCTCCCACCATTGCTCAGTTTGTCTGGATAGCCGGTGCAGGAAGAGTTGTGGTCATCCCAAACTTCTTCCATATAAGAATTATGGAGGCCACTGTGCTCTAAGGAACCTTAAGTGCTACAGAATTTCTTTTGTAGCCTTGGCCAGATCTGTGCCTTGTCACAATTCTCTCTAGGTTCCCTGAGCAGTTCCTTAGGCCTCATCATTCTCATGTGCTCTGGAGCGGGGGGGGGGGGGGCTGTGGCAGAGACCATATTACTGGGGGCAGAGACCACATTACTGGGGGGCATAGGGCACATTACTGGGGGGCATAGGGCACATTGCGGGGAGGGGCAGAGGGCACATTACTGGGGGGCATAGGGCACATTACTGGGGGGCATAGGGCACATTGCGGGGGGGGGCAGAGGGCACATTACTGGGGGAGGGCAGAGGACACATTACTGGGGGGGCAGAGGGCACATTACTGGGGGGGGAGAGGGCACATTACTGGGAGGGGAGAGTGCACATTACTGGGGGGGCAGAGGGCACATTACTGGGGGGGACAGAGGGCACATTATTGGGGGGGACAGAGGGCACATTACTGGGGGGGGGGCAGAGGGCACATTTCTGGGGGGGCAGAGGGCACATTACTAGGGGGCAGAGGGCACATTACTGGGGGGGGCAGAGGGCACATTACTAGGGGGCAGAGGGCACATTACTGGGGGGGCAGAGGGCACATTAATGCCATTAATTCGCATATTCCCAATGTGTTATCCGAATTTTTCCAATTTGCGCCGATTTTCCCTGTATTGCCCCGGGATTTTGGCGCACGCAATCGGATTGTGGTGCATCGGCGCTGGCATGCACGCGACGGAAATCAGGGGGCGTGGCCGAACGAAAACCCAACGGATTCAGAAAAACTGCCGCATTTAAGAAAAAAAAAGTGTTGCAGGACTCGCGCTTACCTTCACCAGGTATAGGCCAGTTAACTTCAGGCCATTCCGGGGAACTTCAGTGCAGCAGCGGCACCTGGTGGGCATCGGAGGAACTACCTTAGTGAATCGCCGGAAGACCCGAATCCACTGCAGAGAACGCGCCGCTGGATCGCAAATGGACCGGGTAAGTAAATCTGCCCCAATGTCAGATCCCTGGATGATGTCACAGAGGTAAGTAGGAGGCAGGAATTGAAGGGATTTGTCACTTCCTCCCAATAACTCTGAGTGTCGCCCCCTGCAGGCAGCAGAGAGCAGACCACCCTGTATGACCACCCTACAGGCAGCACAGAGCAGGTGGAGCTGTGTGGCGCCCCCTACTGGCAGCACAGAGCAGGGGGAGCTGAGTGTCGCCCCCCACTGGCAGCACAGAGCAGGGGGAGCTGTGTGGCGCCCCCTGCAGGCAGCATAGAGCAGGGGGAGCTGTGTGTCCCCCCCTACTGGCAGCACAGAGCAGGGGGAGCTGTGTGGCGCTCCCTACAGGCAGCACAGAGCAGGGGGAGCAGTGTGGCGCTCCCTACTGGCAGCACAGAGCAGGGGGAGCTGTGTGTCCCCCCTACTGGCAGCACAGAGCAGGGGGAGCTGTGTGGCGCCCCCTGCAGGCAGCATAGAGCAGGGGGAGCTGTGTGTCCCCCCTACTGGCAGCACAGAGCAGGGGGAGCTGTGTGGCGCTCCCTACAGGCAGCACAGAGCAGGGGGAGCAGTGTGGCGCTCCCTACTGGCAGCACAGAGCAGGGGGAGCTGTGTGTCCCCCCTACTGGCAGCACAGAGCAGGGGGAGCTGAGTGTCGCCCCTACTGGCAGCACAGAGCAGGGGGAGCTGTGTGTCGCCCCCTACTGGCAGCACAGAGCAGGGGGAGCTGTGTGTCGCCCCCTACTGGCAGCACAGAGCAGGGGGAGCTGTGTGGCGCTCCCTACAGGCAGCACAGGGCAGGGGGAGCTGTGTGGCGCCCCCTACAGGCAGCAAAGAGCAGGGGGAGCTGTGTGTCGCTCCCTACTGGCAGCACAGAGCAGGGGGAGCTGTGTGGCGCTCCCTACTGGCAGCACAGAGCAGGGGGAGCTGTGTGTCCCCCCTACTGGCAGCACAGAGCAGGGGGAGCTGAGTGTCGCCCCTACTGGCAGCACAGAGCAGGGGGAGCTGAGTGTCGCCCCTACTGGCAGCACAGAGCAGGGGGAGCTGAGTGTCGCCCCTACTGGCAGCACAGAGCAGGGGAAGCTGAGTGTCGCCCCCTACTGGCAGCACAGAGCAGGGGGAGCTGTGTGGCGCTCCCTACAGGCAGCACAGAGCAGGGGGAGCTGTGTGTCGCTCCCTACAGGCAGCACAGGGCAGGGGGAGCTGTGTGGCGCCCCCTACAGGCAGCAAAGAGCAGGGGGAGCTGTGTGTCGCTCCCTACAGGCAGCACAGAGCAGGGGGAGCTGAGTGTCCCCCCTACAGGCAGCACAGGGCAGGGGGAGCAGTGTGTCGCTCCCTACAGGCAGCACAGAGCAGGGGGAGCTGAGTGTCCCCCCTACAGGCAGCACAGGGCAGGGGGAGCAGTGTGTCGCCCCCTACAGGCAGCACAGGGCAGGGGGAGCTGTGTGGCGCTCCCTACAGGCAGCACAGAGCAGGGGGAGCTGAGTGTCCCCCCTACAGGCAGCACAGAGCAGGGGGAGCTGAGTGTCCCCCCTACAGGCAGCACAGGGCAGGGGGAGCTGAGTGTCCCCCCTACAGGCAGCACAGAGCAGGGGGAGCTGAGTGTCCCCCCCTACAGGCAGCACAGAGCAGGGGGAGCTGAGTGTCCCCCCTACAGGCAGCACAGAGCAGGGGGAGCTGTGTGTCATCCCCTACAGGCAGCCATGACAGAAGCTGCCGGATGACAGAGGAAAAGCAACAAGAAGAAGACGGAATAAATGTATTTTTAATGGTTTTTATTTCCTTTGTGTTCTGAGGGTCATCTCCTTGTACAATCATCAGTAACGGGAGAGGGGTCCGGACTGTACAGAGGGTCCACTGCTACAGGAGTCATGGAGGCGGAGACTGGAAGTATCTGAAAAAAAGTTACAAAGTCACAAAGGAATAACCAAGAGGCGGAGACTCAGAAAGAAATAGGGGGAGGGGCTTATATCTGTCAAGGGTCACACAACTCCTAGGTGGCACTTACCTGCTCAGCTGGCCATGATGTGCTTCACAAAGGCTAAAGGAAACAAGAGGACACATGTAAGAAGCAGTCCTATGTAACACCACAGATAACACAGTGATATCTCTGAGTACAGGTCATGTAGTAGATGTGACCTGCAGTCCTATGTAACACCACAGATAACACAGTGATATCTCTGAGTACAGATCATGTAGTAGATGTGTCCTGCAGTCCCATGTAACACCGCAGATAACACAGTGATATCTCTGAGTACAGATCATGTAGTAGATGTGTCCTGCAGTCCTATGTAACACCACAGATAACACAGTGATATCTCTGAGTACAGATCATGTAGTAGATGTGTCCTGCAGTCCTATGTAACATCACAGATAACACAGTGATATCTCTGAGTACAGATCATGTAGTAGATGTGTCCTGCAGTCCTATGTAACACCACAGATAACACAGTGATATCTCTGAGTACAGATCATGTAGTAGATGTGTCCTGCAGTCCTATGTAACACCACAGATAACACAGTGATATCTCTGAGTACAGATCATGTAGTAGATGTGTCCTGCAGTCCTATGTAACACCACAGATAACACAGTGATATCTCTGAGTACAGATCATGTAGTAGATGTGTCCTGCAGTCCTATGTAACACCACAGATAACACAGTGATATCTCTGAGTACAGATCATGTAGTAGATGTGTCCTGCAGTCCTATGTAACAGCACAGATAACACAGTGATATCTCTGAGTACAGATCATGTAGTAGATGTGTCCTGCAGTCCTATGTAACACCACAGATAACACAGTGATATCTCTGAGTACAGATCATGTAGTAGATGTGTCCTGCAGTCCTATGTAACACCACAGATAACACAGTGATATCTCTGAGTACAGATCATGTAGTAGATGTGTCCTGCAGTCCTATGTAACAGCACAGATAACACAGTGATATCTCTGAGTACAGATCATGGAGTAGAGGTGTCCTGCAGTCCTATGTAACACCACAGATAACACAGTGATATCTCTGAGTACAGGTCATGTAGTAGATGTGACCTGCAGTCCTATGTAACACCACAGATAACACAGTGATATCTCTGAGTACAGATCATGTAGTAGATGTGACCTGCAGTCCTATGTAACACCACAGATAACACAGTGATATCTCTGAGTACAGATCATGTAGTAGATGTGTCCTGCAGTCCTATGTAACACCACAGATAACACAGTGATATCTCTGAGTACAGATCATGTAGTAGATGTGACCTGCAGTCCTATGTAACACCACAGATAACACAGCGATATCTCTGAGTACAGATCATGTAGTAGTGTCCTGCAGTCCTATGTAACACCACAGATAACACAGTGATATCTCTGAGTACAGATCATGTAGTAGATGTGTCCTGCAGTCCTATGTAACACCACAGATAACACAGTGATATCTCTGAGTACAGATCATGTAGTAGATGTGTCCTGCAGTCCTATGTAACACCACAGATAACACAGTGATATCTCTGAGTACAGATCATGTAGTAGATGTGTCCTGCAGTCCTATGTAACACCACAGATAACACAGTGATATCTCTGAGTACAGATCATGTAGTAGATGTATCCTGCAGTCCTATGTAACACCACAGATAACACAGTGATATCTCTGAGTACAGATCATGTAGTAGATGTGTCCTGCAGTCCTATGTAACACCACAGATAACACAGTGATATCTCTGAGTACAGATCATGTAGTAGATGTGTCCTGCAGTCCTATGTAACACCACAGATAACACAGTGATATCTCTGAGTACAGATCATGTAGTAGATGTGTCCTGCAGTCCTATGTAACACCACAGATAACACAGTGATATCTCTGGGTACAGATCATGTAGTAGATGTGTCCTGCAGTCCTATGTAACAGCACAGATAACACAGTGATATCTCTGAGTACAGATCATGTAGTAGATGCGTCCTGCAGTCCCATGTAACACCACAGATAACACAGTGATATATCTGAGTACAGATCATGTAGTAGATGTGTCCTGCAGTCCTATGTAACACCACAGATAACACAGTGATATCTCTGAGTACAGATCATGTAGTAGATGTGTCCTGCAGTCCCATGTAACAGCACAGATAACACAGTGATATCTCTGAGTACAGATCATGTAGATGTGTCCTGCAGTCCTATGTAACAGCACAGATAACACAGTGATATCTCTGAGTACAGGTCATGTAGTAGATGTGTCCTGCAGTCCTATGTAACACCACAGATAACACAGTGATATCTCTGAGTACAGATCATGTAGATGTGTCCTGCAGTCCTATGTAACAGCACAGATAACACAGTGATATCTCTGAGTACAGGTCATGTAGTAGATGTGACCTGCAGTCCTATGTAACACCACAGATAACATAGTGATATCTCTGAGTACAGATCATGTAGTAGATGTGTCCTGCAGTCCTATGTAACAGCACAGATAACACAGTGATATCTCTGAGTACAGGTCATGTAGTAGATGTGACCTGCAGTCCTATGTAACACCACAGATAACACAGTGATATCTCTGAGTACAGATCATGTAGTAGATGTGTCCTGCAGTCCCATGTAACAGCACTGATAACACAGTGATATCTCTGAGTACAGATCATGTAGTAGATGTGTCCTGCAGTCCTATGTAAC
The DNA here is from genome assembly GCF_040894005.1 of Engystomops pustulosus. Classification (NCBI taxonomy): domain Eukaryota; kingdom Metazoa; phylum Chordata; class Amphibia; order Anura; family Leptodactylidae; genus Engystomops; species Engystomops pustulosus. The sequence continues at coordinate 210,663,859 of NC_092415.1, forward strand.
ACCACAGATAACACAGTGATATCTCTGAGTACAGATCATGTAGTAGAGGTGTCCTGCAGTCCTATGTAACACCACAGATAACACAGTGATATCTCTGAGTACAGATCATGTAGTAGATGTGACCTGCAGTCCTATGTAACAGCACAGATAACACAGTGATATCTCTGAGTACAGATCATGTAGTAGATGTGTCCTGCAGTCCTATGTAACAGCACAGATAACACAGTGATATCTCTGAGTACAGATCATGTAGTAGAGGTGTCCTGCAGTCCTATGTAACACCACAGATAACACAGTGATATCTCTGAGTACAGATCATGTAGTAGATGTGACCTGCAGTCCTATGTAACACCACAGATAACACAGTGATATCTCTGAGTACAGATCATGTAGTAGATGTGTCCTGCAGTCCTATGTAACACCACAGATAACACAGTGATATCTCTGAGTACAGATCATGTAGTAGATGTGTCCTGCAGTCCTATGTAACACCACAGATAACACAGTGATATCTCTGAGTACAGATCATGTAGTAGATGTGTCCTGCAGTCCCATGTAACACCACAGATAACACAGTGATATCACTGAGTACAGATCATGTAGTAGATGTGTCCTGCAGTCCTATGTAACACCACAGATAACACAGTGATATCTCTGAGTACAGATCATGTAGTAGATGCGTCCTGCAGTCCTATGTAACACCACAGATAACACAGTGATATCTCTGAGTACAGATCATGTAGTAGATGTGTGCTGCAGTCCCATGTAACAGCACAGATAACACAGTGATATCTCTGAGTACAGATCATGTAGTAGATGCGTCCTGCAGTCCTATGTAACACCACAGATAACACAGTGATATCTCTGAGTACAGGTCATGTAGTAGATGTGTCCTGCAGTCCTATGTAACACCACAGATAACACAGTGATATCTCTGAGTACAGATCATGTAGTAGATGTGTCCTGCAGTCCCATGTAACACCACAGATAACACAGTGATATCTCTGAGTACAGATCATGTAGTAGATGTGTCCTGCAGTCCTATGTAACACCACAGATAACACAGTGATATCTCTGAGTACAGATCATGTAGTAGATGTGTCCTGCAGTCCTATGTAACACCACAGATAACACAGTGATATCTCTGAGTACAGATCATGTAGTAGATGTGTCCTGCAGTCCTATGTAACACCACAGATAACACAGTGATATCTCTGAGTACAGATCATGTAGTAGATGTGTCCTGCAGTCCTATGTAACACCACAGATAACACAGTGATATCTCTGAGTACAGATCATGTAGTAGATGTATCCTGCAGTCCTATGTAACACCACAGATAACACAGTGATATCTCTGAGTACAGATCATGTAGTAGATGTGTCCTGCAGTCCTATGTAACACCACAGATAACACAGTGATATCTCTGAGTACAGATCATGTAGTAGATGTGTCCTGCAGTCCTATGTAACACCACAGATAACACAGTGATATCTCTGAGTACAGATCATGTAGTAGATGTGTCCTGCAGTCCTATGTAACACCACAGATAACACAGTGATATCTCTGGGTACAGATCATGTAGTAGATGTGACCTGCAGTCCTATGTAACACCACAGATAACACAGTGATATCTCTGAGTACAGATCATGTAGTAGATGTGTCCTGCAGTCCTATGTAACAGCACAGATAACACAGTGATATCTCTGAGTACAGATCATGTAGTAGATGCGTCCTGCAGTCCCATGTAACACCACAGATAACACAGTGATATCTCTGAGTACAGATCATGTAGATGTGTCCTGCAGTCCTATGTAACAGCACAGATAACACAGTGATATCTCTGAGTACAGGTCATGTAGTAGATGTGTCCTGCAGTCCTATGTAACACCACAGATAACACAGTGATATCTCTGAGTACAGATCATGTAGATGTGTCCTGCAGTCCTATGTAACAGCACAGATAACACAGTGATATCTCTGAGTACAGGTCATGTAGTAGATGTGACCTGCAGTCCTATGTAACACCACAGATAACATAGTGATATCTCTGAGTACAGATCATGTAGTAGATGTGTCCTGCAGTCCTATGTAACAGCACAGATAACACAGTGATATCTCTGAGTACAGATCATGTAGTAGATGTGTCCTGCAGTCCTATGTAACATCACAGATAACACAGTGATATCTCTGAGTACAGATCATGTAGTAGATGTGTCCTGCAGTCCTATGTAACACCACAGATAACACAGTGATATCTCTGAGTACAGATCATGTAGTAGATGTGTCCTGCAGTCCTATGTAACACCACAGATAACACAGTGATATCTCTGAGTACAGATCATGTAGTAGATGTGTCCTGCAGTCCTATGTAACACCACAGATAACACAGTGATATCTCTGAGTACAGATCATGTAGTAGATGTGTCCTGCAGTCCTATGTAACACCACAGATAACACAGTGATATCTCTGAGTACAGATCATGTAGTAGATGTGTCCTGCAGTCCTATGTAACAGCACAGATAACACAGTGATATCTCTGAGTACAGATCATGTAGTAGATGTGTCCTGCAGTCCTATGTAACACCACAGATAACACAGTGATATCTCTGAGTACAGATCATGTAGTAGATGTGTCCTGCAGTCCTATGTAACACCACAGATAACACAGTGATATCTCTGAGTACAGATCATGTAGTAGATGTGTCCTGCAGTCCTATGTAACAGCACAGATAACACAGTGATATCTCTGAGTACAGATCATGGAGTAGAGGTGTCCTGCAGTCCTATGTAACACCACAGATAACACAGTGATATCTCTGAGTACAGGTCATGTAGTAGATGTGACCTGCAGTCCTATGTAACACCACAGATAACACAGTGATATCTCTGAGTACAGATCATGTAGTAGATGTGACCTGCAGTCCTATGTAACACCACAGATAACACAGTGATATCTCTGAGTACAGATCATGTAGTAGATGTGTCCTGCAGTCCTATGTAACACCACAGATAACACAGTGATATCTCTGAGTACAGATCATGTAGTAGATGTGACCTGCAGTCCTATGTAACACCACAGATAACACAGCGATATCTCTGAGTACAGATCATGTAGTAGTGTCCTGCAGTCCTATGTAACACCACAGATAACACAGTGATATCTCTGAGTACAGATCATGTAGTAGATGTGTCCTGCAGTCCTATGTAACACCACAGATAACACAGTGATATCTCTGAGTACAGATCATGTAGTAGATGTGTCCTGCAGTCCTATGTAACACCACAGATAACACAGTGATATCTCTGAGTACAGATCATGTAGTAGATGTGTCCTGCAGTCCTATGTAACACCACAGATAACACAGTGATATCTCTGAGTACAGATCATGTAGTAGATGTATCCTGCAGTCCTATGTAACACCACAGATAACACAGTGATATCTCTGAGTACAGATCATGTAGTAGATGTGTCCTGCAGTCCTATGTAACACCACAGATAACACAGTGATATCTCTGAGTACAGATCATGTAGTAGATGTGTCCTGCAGTCCTATGTAACACCACAGATAACACAGTGATATCTCTGAGTACAGATCATGTAGTAGATGTGTCCTGCAGTCCTATGTAACACCACAGATAACACAGTGATATCTCTGAGTACAGATCATGTAGTAGATGCGTCCTGCAGTCCTATGTAACAGCACAGATAACACAGTGATATCTCTGAGTACAGATCATGTAGTAGATGTGTCCTGCAGTCCTATGTAACAGCACAGATAACACAGTGATATCTCTGAGTACAGATCATGTAGTAGATGCGTCCTGCAGTCCCATGTAACACCACAGATAACACAGTGATATATCTGAGTACAGATCATGTAGTAGATGTGTCCTGCAGTCCTATGTAACACCACAGATAACACAGTGATATCTCTGAGTACAGATCATGTAGTAGATGTGTCCTGCAGTCCCATGTAACAGCACAGATAACACAGTGATATCTCTGAGTACAGATCATGTAGATGTGTCCTGCAGTCCTATGTAACAGCACAGATAACACAGTGATATCTCTGAGTACAGGTCATGTAGTAGATGTGTCCTGCAGTCCTATGTAACACCACAGATAACACAGTGATATCTCTGAGTACAGATCATGTAGATGTGTCCTGCAGTCCTATGTAACAGCACAGATAACACAGTGATATCTCTGAGTACAGGTCATGTAGTAGATGTGACCTGCAGTCCTATGTAACACCACAGATAACATAGTGATATCTCTGAGTACAGATCATGTAGTAGATGTGTCCTGCAGTCCTATGTAACAGCACAGATAACACAGTGATATCTCTGAGTACAGGTCATGTAGTAGATGTGACCTGCAGTCCTATGTAACACCACAGATAACACAGTGATATCTCTGAGTACAGATCATGTAGTAGATGTGTCCTGCAGTCCCATGTAACAGCACTGATAACACAGTGATATCTCTGAGTACAGATCATGTAGTAGATGTGTCCTGCAGTCCTATGTAACACCACAGATAACACAGTGATATCTCTGAGTACAGATCATGTAGTAGAGGTGTCCTGCAGTCCTATGTAACACCACAGATAACACAGTGATATCTCTGAGTACAGATCATGTAGTAGATGTGACCTGCAGTCCTATGTAACAGCACAGATAACACAGTGATATCTCTGAGTACAGATCATGTAGTAGATGTGTCCTGCAGTCCTATGTAACAGCACAGATAACACAGTGATATCTCTGAGTACAGATCATGTAGTAGAGGTGTCCTGCAGTCCTATGTAACACCACAGATAACACAGTGATATCTCTGAGTACAGATCATGTAGTAGATGTGACCTGCAGTCCTATGTAACACCACAGATAACACAGTGATATCTCTGAGTACAGATCATGTAGTAGATGTGTCCTGCAGTCCTATGTAACACCACAGATAACACAGTGATATCTCTGAGTACAGATCATGTAGTAGATGTGTCCTGCAGTCCTATGTAACACCACAGATAACACAGTGATATCTCTGAGTACAGATCATGTAGTAGATGTGTCCTGCAGTCCCATGTAACACCACAGATAACACAGTGATATCACTGAGTACAGATCATGTAGTAGATGTGTCCTGCAGTCCTATGTAACACCACAGATAACACAGTGATATCTCTGAGTACAGATCATGTAGTAGATGCGTCCTGCAGTCCTATGTAACACCACAGATAACACAGTGATATCTCTGAGTACAGATCATGTAGTAGATGTGTGCTGCAGTCCCATGTAACAGCACAGATAACACAGTGATATCTCTGAGTACAGATCATGTAGTAGATGCGTCCTGCAGTCCTATGTAACACCACAGATAACACAGTGATATCTCTGAGTACAGGTCATGTAGTAGATGTGTCCTGCAGTCCTATGTAACACCACAGATAACACAGTGATATCTCTGAGTACAGATCATGTAGTAGATGTGTCCTGCAGTCCCATGTAACACCACAGATAACACAGTGATATCTCTGAGTACAGATCATGTAGTAGATGTGTCCTGCAGTCCTATGTAACACCACAGATAACACAGTGATATCTCTGAGTACAGATCATGTAGTAGATGTGTCCTGCAGTCCTATGTAACACCACAGATAACACAGTGATATCTCTGAGTACAGATCATGTAGTAGATGTGTCCTGCAGTCCTATGTAACACCACAGATAACACAGTGATATCTCTGAGTACAGATCATGTAGTAGATGTGTCCTGCAGTCCTATGTAACACCACAGATAACACAGTGATATCTCTGAGTACAGATCATGTAGTAGATGTATCCTGCAGTCCTATGTAACACCACAGATAACACAGTGATATCTCTGAGTACAGATCATGTAGTAGATGTGTCCTGCAGTCCTATGTAACACCACAGATAACACAGTGATATCTCTGAGTACAGATCATGTAGTAGATGTGTCCTGCAGTCCTATGTAACACCACAGATAACACAGTGATATCTCTGAGTACAGATCATGTAGTAGATGTGTCCTGCAGTCCTATGTAACACCACAGATAACACAGTGATATCTCTGGGTACAGATCATGTAGTAGATGTGACCTGCAGTCCTATGTAACACCACAGATAACACAGTGATATCTCTGAGTACAGATCATGTAGTAGATGTGTCCTGCAGTCCTATGTAACAGCACAGATAACACAGTGATATCTCTGAGTACAGATCATGTAGTAGATGCGTCCTGCAGTCCCATGTAACACCACAGATAACACAGTGATATCTCTGAGTACAGATCATGTAGATGTGTCCTGCAGTCCTATGTAACAGCACAGATAACACAGTGATATCTCTGAGTACAGGTCATGTAGTAGATGTGTCCTGCAGTCCTATGTAACACCACAGATAACACAGTGATATCTCTGAGTACAGATCATGTAGATGTGTCCTGCAGTCCTATGTAACAGCACAGATAACACAGTGATATCTCTGAGTACAGGTCATGTAGTAGATGTGACCTGCAGTCCTATGTAACACCACAGATAACATAGTGATATCTCTGAGTACAGATCATGTAGTAGATGTGTCCTGCAGTCCTATGTAACAGCACAGATAACACAGTGATATCTCTGAGTACAGATCATGTAGTAGATGTGACCTGCAGTCCTATGTAACACCACAGATAACACAGTGATATCTCTGAGTACAGATCATGTAGTAGATGTGTCCTGCAGTCCCATGTAACAGCACTGATAACACAGTGATATCTCTGAGTACAGATCATGTAGTAGATGTGTCCTGCAGTCCTATGTAACACCACAGATAACACAGTGATATCTCTGAGTACAGATCATGTAGTAGAGGTGTCCTGCAGTCCTATGTAACACCACAGATAACACAGTGATATCTCTGAGTACAGATCATGTAGTAGATGTGACCTGCAGTCCTATGTAACAGCACAGATAACACAGTGATATCTCTGAGTACAGATCATGTAGTAGATGTGTCCTGCAGTCCTATGTAACAGCACAGATAACACAGTGATATCTCTGAGTACAGATCATGTAGTAGAGGTGTCCTGCAGTCCTATGTAACACCACAGATAACACAGTGATATCTCTGAGTACAGATCATGTAGTAGATGTGACCTGCAGTCCTATGTAACACCACAGATAACACAGTGATATCTCTGAGTACAGATCATGTAGTAGATGTGTCCTGCAGTCCTATGTAACACCACAGATAACACAGTGATATCTCTGAGTACAGATCATGTAGTAGATGTGTCCTGCAGTCCTATGTAACACCACAGATAACACAGTGATATCTCTGAGTACAGATCATGTAGTAGATGTGTCCTGCAGTCCCATGTAACACCACAGATAACACAGTGATATCACTGAGTACAGATCATGTAGTAGATGTGTCCTGCAGTCCTATGTAACACCACAGATAACACAGTGATATCTCTGAGTACAGATCATGTAGTAGATGCGTCCTGCAGTCCTATGTAACACCACAGATAACACAGTGATATCTCTGAGTACAGATCATGTAGTAGATGTGTCCTGCAGTCCTATGTAACACCACAGATAACACAGTGATATCTCTGAGTACAGATCATGTAGTAGATGTGTCCTGCAGTCCTATGTAACACCACAGATAACACAGTGATATCTCTGAGTACAGATCATGTAGTAGATGTGTCCTGCAGTCCCATGTAACAGCACAGATAACACAGTGATATCTCTGAGTACAGATCATGTAGTAGATGTGTCCTGCAGTCCCATGTAACACCACAGATAACACAGTGATATCTCTGAGTACAGATCATGTAGTAGATGTGTCCTGCAGTCCTATGTAACACCACAGATAACACAGTGATATCTCTGAGTACAGATCATGTAGTAGATGTGTCCTGCAGTCCTATGTAACACCACAGATAACACAGTGATATCTCTGAGTACAGATCATGTAGTAGATGTGTCCTGCAGTCCCATGTAACACCACAGATAACACAGTGATATCTCTGAGTACAGATCATGTAGTAGATGTGTCCTGCAGTCCTATGTAACACCACAGATAACACAGTGATATCTCTGAGTACAGATCATGTAGTAGATGTGTCCTGCAGTCCTATGTAACACCACAGATAACACAGTGATATCTCTGAGTACAGATCATGTAGTAGATGTGTCCTGCAGTCCTATGTAACACCACAGATAACACAGTGATATCTCTAAGTACAGATCATGTAGTAGATGTGTCCTGCAGTCCTATGTAACACCACAGATAACACAGTGATATCTCTGAGTACAGATCATGTAGTAGCTGTGTCCTGCAGTCCTATGTAACACCACAGATAACACAGTGATATCTCTGAGTACAGATCATGTAGTAGATGTGTCCTGCAGTCCTATGTAACACCACAGATAACACAGTGATATCTCTGAGTACAGATCATGTAGTAGATGTGTCCTGCAGTCCCATGTAACACCACAGATAACACAGTGATATCTCTGAGTACAGATCATGTAGTAGATGTGTCCTGCAGTCCTATGTAACACCACAGATAACACAGTGATATCTCTGAGTACAGATCATGTAGTAGATGTGTCCTGCAGTCCTATGTAACACCACAGATAACACAGTGATATCTCTGAGTACAGATCATGTAGTAGATGTGTCCTGCAGTCCTATGTAACACCACAGATAACACAGTGATATCTCTGAGTACAGATCATGTAGTAGATGTGTCCTGCAGTCCTATGTAACACCACAGATAACACAGTGATATCTCTGAGTACAGTTCATGTAGTAGATGTGTCCTGCAGTCCTATGTAACACCACAGATAACACAGTGATATCTCTGAGTACAGATCATGTAGTAGATGTGTCCTACAGTCCTATGTAACACCACAGATAACACAGTGATATCTCTGAGTACAGATCATGTAGTAGATGTGTCCTGCAGTCCTATGTAACACCACAGATAACACAGTGATATCTCTGAGTACAGATCATGTAGTAGATGTGTCCTGCAGTCCTATGTAACAGCACAGATAACACAGTGATATCTCTGAGTACAGATCATGTAGTAGATGTGTCCTGCAGTCCCATGTAACAGCACTGATGACCTCTGTATTTGTATCTTTTCCCTCCATGTATCTATACAAGCTCCGCCCCTCTGTCAGTGACTACTCTTTTTCCTCCTTGGAGTGCGGTCGATGACAGGATTCTCGCTCCTGATGTTTTTGCCAATACTCCTAATGAAAATTTTGGAAAATATCAAAGTTTTGCAAACATCAGACGTCTTCAGCCTCTGGAGGAAAGTTTTTTTTTCTTGACATTCTTTTTTCTTGCGTTTTCTTAGTAATGAGAAATTTTCCTTTTGTTAACATTTCTTGATGTTTTTGGATTGGGATTCTGTCGGATGACTAAAAACATTCCTGCCATGAACTTTTTGCTTTAGTAAAGTTACAGCAAGTTCAATCCATGCACCTCGGCGCCCCCTGTGACCTGCTGCATGACATCGCAGATGACCTGTAACCTCATGGCAATGCCCTCTGATACATAGAATGATTTGAGATAGCAAAGTAACAAACACGTAGAAGAGCGGGCACATCAGTACAATGCAATGTCTGTGCTGGGGTAGGATGGATGAGGTACTGCGATGGGCACATGCAGTGATGCCAGTACTAAGCAGTGTCTGTGCTGGGGTAGGATGGATGAGGTACTGTGATGAGTACATGTAGTGATGCCTGTACAAAGCAATGTCTGTGCTGGGGTAGGATGGATGAGGTACTGCGATGGGTACATGTAGTGATGCCTGTACAAAGCAATGTCTGTGCTGGGGTAGGATGGATGAGGTACTGCGATGGGTACATGTAGTGATGCCAGTACAAGGCAATGTCAGTGCTGGGGTAGGATGGATGAGGTACTGTGATGAGTACATGTAGTGATGCCTGTACAAAGCAATGTCTGTGCTGGGGTAGGATGGATGAGGTACTGCGATGGGTACATGTAGTGATGCCTGTACAAAGCAATGTCTGTGCTGGGGTAGGATGGATGAGGTACTGCGATGGGTACATGTAGTGATGCCAGTACAAGGCAATGTCTGTGCTGGGGTAGGATTGATGAGGTACTGCGATGGGTATGTGCAGTGATGCCTGTACTAAGCAATGTCAGTGCTGGGGTAGGATGGATGAGGTACTGCGATGGGTACATGTAGTGATGCCAGTACTAAGCAATGTCTGTGCTGGGGTAGGATGGATGAGGTACTGCGATGGGTATGTGCAGTGATGCCAGTACAAAGCAATGTCTGTGCTGGGGTAGGATGGATGAGGTACTGCGATATGTACATGTAGTGATGCCAGTACTAAGCAATGTCTGTGCTGGGGTAGGATGGATGAGGTACTGCGATGGGTACATGTAGTGATGCCAGTACAAAGCAATGTGTGTGCTGGGGTAGGATGGATAAGGTACTGCGATGGGTACATGTAGTGATGCCAGTACTAAGCAATGTCTGTGCTGGGGTAGGATGGATGAGGTACTGCGATGGGTACATGTAGTGATGCCAGTACAAGGCAATGTCTGTGCTGGGGTAGGATGGATGAGGTACTGTGATGGGTACATGTAGTGATGCCAGTACAAGGCAATGTCTGTGCTGGGGTAGGATGGATGAGGTACTGCGATGGGTACATGTAGTGATGCCAGTACAAAGCAATGTGTGTGCTGGGGTAGGATGGATAAGGTACTGCGATGGGTACATGTAGTGATGCCAGTACTAAGCAATGTCTGTGCTGGGGTAGGATGGATGAGGTACTGCGATGGGTACATGTAGTGATGCCAGTACTAAGCAATGTCTGTGCTGGGGTAGGATGGATGAGGTACTGCGATGGGTACATGTAGTGATGCCAGTACAAGGCAATGTCTGTGCTGGGGTAGGATGGATGAGGTAATGCGATGGGTACATGTAGTGATGCCTGTACAAAGCAATGTCTGTGCTGGGGTAGGATGGATGAGGTACTGCGATGGGTACATGTAGTGATGCCAGTACAAGACAATGTCTGTGCTAGGGTAGGATGGATGAGGTACTACGATGGGTACATGTAGTGATGCCTGTACAAAGCAATGTCTGTGCTGGGGTAGGATGGATGAGGTACTGCGATGGGTACGAGAAGTGATGCCAGTACTAAGCAATGTCTGTGCCGGGGTAGGATGGATGAGGTACTGTGATGGGTACATGTAGTGATGCCAGTACTAAGCAATGTCTGTGCTGGGGTAGGATGGATGAGGTACTGCGATGGGTATATGTAGTGATGCCTGTACTAAGCAATGTCTGTGCTGGGGTAGGATGGATGAGGTACTGTGATGGGTACATGTAGTGATGCCAGTACTAAGCAGTGTCTGTGCTGGGGTAGGATGGATGAGGTACTGCGATGGGTATATGTAGTGATGCCTGTACTAAGCAATGTCTGTGCTGGGGTAGGATGGATGAGGTACTGCGATGGGTACATGTAGTGATGCCAGTAGAAGGCAATGTCTGTGCTGGGGTAGGATGGATGAGGTACTGCGATGGGTACATGTAGTGATGCCAGTACAAGGAAATATCTGTGCTGGGGTAGGATAGATGAGGTACTGCGATGGGTACATGTAGTGGTGCCAGTACAAGGCAATGTCTGTGCTGGGGTAGGATGGATGAGGTACTGCGATGGGTACATGTAGTGATGCCAGTACAAGGCAATGTCTGTGCTGGGGTAGGATGGATGAGGTACTGCGATGGGTACGTGCAGTGATGCCTGTACTAAGCAATGTCTGTGCTGGGGTAGGATGGATGAGGTACTGTGATGGGTACATGTAGTGATGCCAGTACTAAGCAGTGTCTGTGCTGGGGTAGGATGGATGAGGTACTGCGATGGGTACATGTAGTGATGCATGTACAAGGCAATGTCAGTGCTGGGGTAGGATGGATGAGGTACTCGATGGGTACATGTAGTGATGCCTGTACTAAGCAATGTCTGTGCTGGGGTAGGATGGATGAGGTACTGCGATGGGTATGTGCAGTGATGCCAGTACAAGGCAATGTCTGTGCTGGGGTAGGATGGATGAGGTACTCGATGGGTACATGTAGTGATGCCAGTACAAAGCAATGTCTGTGCTGGGGTAGGATGGATGAGGTACTGCGATGGGTACATGTAGTGATGCCTGTACTAAGCAATGTCTGTGCTGGGGTAGGATGGATGAGGTACTGCGATGGGTACATGTAGTGATGCCAGTAGAAGGCAATGTCTGTGCTGGGGTAGGATGGATGAGGTACTGCGATGGGTACATGTAGTGATGCCTGTACTAAGCAATGTCTGTGCTGGGGTAGGATGGATGAGGTACTGCGATGGGTACATGTAGTGATGCCTGTACAAAGCAATATCTGTGCTGGGGTAAGATGGATGAGGTACTGCGATGGGCACATGTAGTGATGCCAGTACAAGGCAATGTCTGTGCTGGGGTAGGATGGATGAGGTACTGCGATGGGTACATGCAGTGATGCCTGTACTAAGCAATGTCTGTGCTGGGGTAGGATGGATGAGGTACTGCGATGGGTACATGTAGTGATGCCTGTACTAAGCAATGTCTGTGCTGGAGTAGGATGGATGAGGTACTGCGATGGGTATATGTAGTGATGCCTGCACAAAGCAATGTCAGTGCTGGGGTAGGATGGATGAGGTACTGCGATGGGTATGTGCAGTGATGCCTGTACTAAGCAATGTCTGTGCTGGGGTAGGATGGATGAGGTACTGCGATGGGTACATGTAGTGATGCCTGTACTAAGCAATGTCTGTGCTGGAGTAGGATGGATGAGGTACTGCGATGGGTATATGTAGTGATGCCTGCACAAAGCAATGTCAGTGCTGGGGTAGGATGGATGAGGTACTGCGATGGGTACATGTAGTGATGCCAGTACTAAGCAATGTCTGTGCTGGGGTAGGATGGATGAGGTACTGCGATGAGTACATGTAGTGATGCCGGTACTAAGCAATATCTGTGCTGGGGTAAGATGGATGAGGTACTACGATGGGTACATGCAGTGAGGCCTGTACTAAGCAATGTCTGTGCTGGGGTAGGATGGATGAGGTACTGTGATGGGTACATGCAGTGATGCCAATACAAAGCAATATCTGTGCTGGGGTAGGATGGATGAGGTACTGCGATGGGTACATGTAGTGATGCCTGTACAAAGCAATGTCTGTGCTGGGGTAGGATGGATGAGGTACTGCTATGGGTACATGTAGTGATGCCAGTACTAAGCAATGTCTGTGCTGGGGTAGGATGGATGAGGTACTGCGATGGGTACATGTAGTGATGCCAGTACAAGGCAATGTCTGTGCTGGGGTAGGATGGATGAGGTACTGCGATGGGTACATGCAGTGATGCCAGTACTAAGCAATATCTGTGCTGGGGTAGGATGGATGAGGTACTGCGATGGGTACATGTAGTGGTGCCAGTACAAAGCAATATCTGTGCTGGGGTAGGATGGATGAGGTACTGCGATGGGTACATGCAGTGATGCCAGTACTTAGCAGTGTCTGTGCAGGGGTAGGATGGATGAGGTACTGCGATGGGTACATGTAGTGATGCCAGTACAAGGCAATATCTGTGCTGGGGTAGGATGGATGAGGTACTGCGATGGGTACATGTAATGATGCCAGTACAAGGAAATATCTGTGCTGGGGTAGGATGGATGAGGTACTGCGATGGGTACATGTAGTGATGCCAGTACTAAGCAATGTCTGTGCTGGGGTAGGATGGATGAGGTACTGCGATGGGTACATGTAGTGATGCCAGTACTAAGCAATGTCTGTGCTGGGGTAGGATGGATGAGGTACTGTGATGGGTACATGTAGTGATGCCTGTACTAAGCAATGTCTGTGCTGGGGTAGAATGGATGAGGTACTGCGATGGGTACTTGTAGTGATGCCAGTACAAGGCGATGTCTGTGCTGGGGTAGGATGGATGAGGTACTGCGATGGGTACATGTAGTGATGCCTGTACTAAGCAATGTCTGTGCTGGGGTAGAATGGATGAGGTACTGCGATGGGTACATGTAGTGATGCCTGTACAAAGCAATGTCAGTGCTGGGGTAGGATGGATGAGGTACTGCGATGGGTACGTACAGTGATACCTGTACTAAGCAGTGTCTGTGCTGGGGTAGGATGGATGAGGTACTGCGATGGGTACATGTAGTGATGCCTGTACAAAGCAATGTCAGTGCTGGGGTAGGATGGATGAGGTACTGCGATGGGTACGTACAGTGATACCTGTACTAAGCAGTGTCTGTGCTGGGGTAGGATGGATGAGGTACTGCGATGGGTACATGTAGTGATGCCAGTACAAGGCAATGTCTGTGCTGGGGTAGGATGGATGAGGTACTGCGATGGGTACATGTAGTGATGCCAGTACAAGGCAATGTCTGTGCTGGGGTAGGATGGATGAGGTACTGCGATGGGTACATGTAGTGATGCCAGTACTAAGCAGTGTCTGTGCTGGGGTAGGATGGATGAGGTACTGCGATGGGTACATGTAGTGATGCCAGTACAAGGCAATGTCTGTGCTGGGGTAGGATGGATGAGGTACTCGATGGGTACTTGTAGTGATGCCAGTACAAAGCAATGTCTGTGCTGGGGTAGGATGGATGAGGTACTGCGATGGGTACAGGTAGTGATGCCTGTACTAAGCAATGTCTGTGCTGGGGTAGGATGGATGAGGTACTGCGATGGGTACATGTAGTGATGCCAGTAGAAGGCAATGTCTGTGCTGGGGTAGGATGGATGAGGTACTGCGATGGGTACATGTAGTGATGCCTGTACTAAGCAATGTCTGTGCTGGGGTAGGATGGATGAGGTACTGCGATGGGTACATGTAGTGATGCCTGTACAAAGCAATATCTGTGCTGGGGTAAGATGGATGAGGTACTGCGATGGGCACATGCAGTGATGCCAGTACAAGGCAATGTCTGTGCTGGGGTAGGATGGATGAGGTACTGCGATGGGTACATGCAGTGATGCCTGTACTAAGCAATGTCTGTGCTGGGGTAGGATGGATGAGGTACTGCGATGGGTACATGTAGTGATGCCTGTACTAAGCAATGTCTGTGCTGGAGTAGGATGGATGAGGTACTGTGATGGGTATATGTAGTGATGCCTGCACAAAGCAATGTCAGTGCTGGGGTAGGATGGATGAGGTACTGCGATGGGTATATGTAGTGATGCCTGCACAAAGCAATGTCAGTGCTGGGGTAGAATGGATGAGGTACTGCGATGGGTATATGTAGTGATGCCTGCACAAAGCAATGTCAGTGCTGGGGTAGGATGGATGAGGTACTGCGATGGGTATGTGCAGTGATGTCTGTACTAAGCAATGTCTGTGCTGGGGTAGGATGGATGAGGTACTGCGATGAGTACATGTAGTGATGCCGGTACTAAGCAATGTCTGTGCTGGGGTAGGATGGATGAGGTACTGCGATGGGTACATGTAGTGATGCCAGTACAAGGCAATGTCTGTGCTGGGGTAGGATGGATGAGGTACTGCGATGGGTACATGTAGTGATGCCAGTACAAAGCAATGTCTGTGCTGGGGTAGGATGGATGAGGTACTGCGGTGGGTACATGTAGTGATGCCAGTACTAAGCAATGTCTGTGCTGGGGTAGGATGGATGAGGTACTGCGATGGGTACATGTAGTGATGCCTGTACTAAGCAGTGTCTGTGCTGGGGTAGGATGGATGAGGTACTGCGATGGTTATGTGCAGTGATGCCAGTACAAGGCAATGTCTGTGCTGGGGTAGGATGGATGAGGTACTGCGATGGGTACATGCAGTGATGCCAGTACAAGGCAATGTCTGTGCTGGGGTAGGATGGATGAGGTACTGCGATGGGTACATGCAGTGATGCCAGTACTAAGCAATGTCTGTGCTGGGGTAGGATGGATGAGGTACTGCGATGGGTACATGTAGTGATGCCAGTACTAAGCAATGTCTGTTCCGGGTGTAGGATGGATGAGGTACTGCGATGGTTATATGCAGTGATGCCAGTACAAGGCAATGTCTGTGCTGGGGTAGGATGGATGAGGTACTGCGATGGGTACATGCAGTGATGCCAGTACAAGGCAATGTCTGTGCTGGTTTAGGATGGATGAGGTACTGCGATGGGTACATGCAGTGATGCCAGTACTAAGCAATATCTGTGCTGGGGTAGGATGGATGAGGTACTGCGATGGGTACATGCAGTGATGCCAGTACTAAGCAATATCTGTGCTGGGGTAGGATGGATGAGGTACTGCGATGGGTACATGTAGTGATGCCAGTACTAAGCAATGTCTGTGCTGGGGTAGGATGGATGAGGTACTGCGATGGGTACATGTAGTGATGCCAGTACTAAGCAATGTCTGTGCTGGGGTAGGATGGATGAGGTACTGCGATGGGTACGTTCAGTGATGCCTGTACTAAGCAATGTCTGTGCTGGGGTAAGATGGATGAGGTACTGCGATGGGTACATGTAGTGATGCCAGTACTAAGCAATGTCTGTGCTGGGGTAGTATGGATGAGGTACTGCGATGGTTATGTGCAGTGATGCCAGTACTAAGCAATATCTGTGCTGGGGTAGGATGGATGAGGTACTGCGATGGGTACATGCAGTGATGCCTGTACTAAGCAATGTCTGTGCTGGGGTAGGATGGATGAGGTACTGTGATGGGTACATGTAGTGATGCCAGTACTAAGCAGTGTCTGTGCTGGGGTAGGATGGATGAGGTACTGCGATGGGTACATGTAGTGATGCCTGTACTAAGCAGTGTCTGTGCTGGGGTAGGATGGATGAGGTACTGCGATGGGTATGTGCAGTGATGCCAGTACAAGGCAATGTCTGTGCTGGGGTAGGATGGATGAGGTACTGCGATGGGTACATGTAGTGATGCCAGTACAAGGCAATGTCTGTGCTGGGGTAGGATGGATGAGGTACTGCGATGGGTACATGTAGTGATGCCTGTACAAGGCAATGTCTGTGCTGGGGTAGGATGGATGAGGTACTGCGAAGGGTACATGTAGTGATGCCAGTACAAAGCAATGTCTGTGCTGGGGTAGGATGGATGAGGAACTGCGATGGGTACATGTAGTGATGCCTGTACAAGGCAATGTCTGTGCTGGGGTAGGATGGATGGGGTACTGCGAAGGGTACATGTAGTGATGCCAGTACAAAGCAATGTCTGTGCTGGGGTAGGATGGATGAGGTACTGCGGTGGGTACATGTAGTGATGCCTGTACTAAGCAATGTCTGTGCTGGGGTAGGATGGATGAGGTACTGCGATGGGTACATGTAGTGATGCCAGTACTAAGCAATGTCTGTGCTGGGGTAGGATGGATGAGGTACTGCGATGGGTACATGTAGTGATGCCTGTACTAAGCAATGTCTGTGCTGGGGTAGGATGGATGAGGTACTGTGATGGGTACATGCAGTGATGCCTGTACTAAGCAGTGTCTGTGCTGGGGTAAGATGGATGAGGTACTGCGATGGTTATGTGCAGTGATGCCAGTACAAGGCAATGTCTGTGCTGGGGTAGGATGGATGAGGTACTGCGATGGGTACATGCAGTGATGCCAGTACAAGGCAATGTGTGTGCTGGGGTAGAATGGATGAGGTACTGCGATGGGTACATGCAGTGATGCCTGTACTAAGCAATGTCTGTGCTGGGGTAGGATGGATGAGGTACTGTGATGGGTACATGCAGTGATGCCTGTACTAAGCAGTGTCTGTGCTGGGGTAAGATGGATGAGGTACTGCGATGGTTATGTGCAGTGATGCCAGTACAAGGCAATGTCTGTGCTGGGGTAGGATGGATGAGGTACTGCGATGGGTACATGCAGTGATGCCAGTACAAGGCAATGTGTGTGCTGGGGTAGAATGGATGAGGTACTGCGATGGGTACATGCAGTGATGCCTGTACTAAGCAATGTCTGTGCTGGGGTAGGATGGATGAGGTACTGCGATGGTTATGTGCAGTGATGCCAGTACAAGGCAATGTCTGTGCTGGGGTAGGATGGATGAGGTACTGCGATGGGTACATGCAGTGATGCCAGTACAAGGCAATGTCTGTGCTGGGGTAGGATGGATGAGGTACTGCGATGGGTACATGTAGTGATGCCTGTACAAGGCAATGTCTGTGCTGGGGTAGAATGGATGAGGTACTGCGATGGGTACATGCAGTGATGCCAGTACTAAGCAATATCTGTGCTGGGGTAGGATGGATGAGGTACTGCGATGGGTACATGTAGTGATGCCAGTACTAAGCAATGTCTGTGCTGGGGTAGGATGGATGAGGTACTGCGATGGGTACATGTAGTGATGCCAGTACTAAGCAATGTCTGTGCTGGGGTAGGATGGATGAGGTACTGTGATGGGTACATGTAGTGATGCCAGTACTAAGCAATGTCTGTGCTGGGGTAGGATGGATGAGGTACTGCGATGGGTACATGTAGTGATGCCAGTACTAAGCAATGTCTGTGCTGGGGTAGGATGGATGAGGTACTGCGATGGGTATGTGCAGTGATGCCAGTACTAAGCAATGTCTGTGCTGGGGTAGGATGGATGAGGTACTGCGATGGATACATGTAGTGATGCCAGTACAAGGCAATGTCTGTGCTGGGGTAGGATGGATGAGGTACTGCGATGGATACATGTAGTGATGCCAGTACAAGGCAATGTCTGTGCTGGGGTAGGATGGATGAGGTACTGCGATGGATACATGTAGTGATGCCAGTACAAGGCAATGTCTGTGCTGGGGTAGGATGGATGAGGTACTGCGATGGGTATGTGCAGTGATGCCAGTACAAGGCAATGTCTGTGCTGGGGTAGGATGGATGAGGTACTGCGATGGGTACGAGAAGTGATGCCAGTACTAAGCAATGTCTGTGCTGGGGTAGGATGGATGAGGTACTGCGATGGGTACATGTAGTGATGCCAGTACAAGGCAATGTCTGTGCTGGGGTAGGATGGATGAGGTACTGCGATGGGTACATGTAGTGATGCCAGTACTAAGCAATGTCTGTGCTGGGGTAGGATGGATGAGGTACTGCGATGGGTACATGTAGTGATGCCAGTACTAAGCAATGTCTGTGCTGGGGGAGGATGGATGAGGTACTGCGATGGGTATGTGCAGTGAGGCCAGTACTAAGCAATGTCTGTGCTGGGGTAGGATGGATGAGGTACTGCGATGGGTACATGCAGTGATGCCAGTACAAGGCAATGTCTGTGCTGGGGTAGGATGGATGAGGTACTGCGATGGGTACATGCAGTGATGCCAGTACTAAGCAATATCTGTGCTGGGGTAGGATGGATGAGGTACTGCGATGGGTACATGTAGTGATGCCAGTACAAGGCAATGTCTGTGCTGGGGTAGGATGGATGAGGTACTGCGATGGGTACATGCAGTGATGCCAGTACTAAGCAATGTCTGTGCTGGGGTAGGATGGATGAGGTACTGCGATGGGTACATGTAGTGATGCCAGTACAAGGCAATGCCTGTGCTGGGGTAGGATGGATGAGGTACTGCGATGGGTACATGCAGTGATGCCAGTACTAAGCAATATCTGTGCTGGGGTAGGATGGATGAGGTACTGCGATGGGTACATGCAGTGATGCCAGTACTAAGCAATATCTGTGCTGGGGTAGGATGGATGAGGTACTGCGATGGGTACATGTAGTGATGCCAGTACTAAGCAATGTCTGTGCTGGGGTAGGATGGATGAGGTACTGCGATGGGTACATGTAGTGATGCCAGTACTAAGCAATATCTGTGCTGGGGTAGGATGGATGAGGTACTGCGATGGGTACATGTAGTGATGCCAGTACAAGGCAATGTCTGTGCTGGGGTAGGATGGATGAGGTACTGCGATGGGTACATGTAGTGATGCCAGTACAAAGCAATGTCTGTGCTGGGGTAGGATGGATGAGGTACTGCGATGGGTACATGTAGTGATGCCAGTACTAAGCAATGTCTGTGCTGGGGTAGTATGGATGAGGTACTGTGATGGGTACATGTAGTGATGCCAGTACAAGGCAATGTCTGTGCTGGGGTAGGATGGATGAGGTACTGCGATGGGTACATGTAGTGATGCCAGTACAAGGCAATGTCTGTGCTGGGGTAGGATGGATGAGGTACTGCAATGGGTATGTGCAGTGATGCCAGTACAAGGCAATGTCTGTGCTGGGGTAGGATGGATGAGGTACTGCGATGGATACATGTAGTGATGCCAGTACAAGGCAATGTCTGTGCTGGGGTAGGATGGATGAGGTACTGCGATGGGTACGAGAAGTGATGCCAGTACTAAGCAATGTCTGTGCTGGGGTAGGATGGATGAGGTACTGCGATGGGTACATGTAGTGATGCCAGTACAAGGCAATGTCTGTGCTGGGGTAGGATGGATGAGGTACTGCGATGGGTACATGTAGTGATGCCAGTACTAAGCAATGTCTGTGCTGGGGTAGGATGGATGAGGTACTGTGATGGGTACATGTAGTGATGCCAGTACTAAGCAATGTCTGTGCTGGGGTAGGATGGATGAGGTACTGCGATGGGTACATGTAGTGATGCCAGTACTAAGCAATGTCTGTGCTGGGGTAGGATGGATGAGGTACTGCGATGGGTACATGTAGTGATGCCAGTACTAAGCAATGTCTGTGCTGGGGTAGGATGGATGAGGTACTGTGATGGGTACAAGTAGTGATGCCAGTACTAAGCAATGTCTGTGCTGGGGTAGGATGGATGAGGTACTGCGATGGGTACATGTAGTGATGCCAGTACAAGGCAATGTCTGTGCTGGGGTAGGATGGATGAGGTACTGCGATGGGTACATGTAGTGATGCCAGTACAAGGCAATGTCTGTGCTGGGGTAGGATGGATGAGGTACTGCGATGGGTACATGTAGTGATGCCAGTACTAAGCAATGTCTGTGCTGGGGTAGGATGGATGAGGTACTGCGATGGGTACATGTAGTGATGCCAGTACTAAGCAATGTCTGTGCTGGGGTAGGATGGATGAGGTACTGCGATGGGTACTTGTAGTGATGCCAGTACAAGGCAATGTCTGTGCTGGGGGAGGATGGATGAGGTACTGCGATGGGTACATGTAGTGATGCCAGTACAAGGCAATGTCTGTGCTGGGGTAGGATGGATGAGGTACTGCGATGGGCACATGCAGTGATGCCAGTACTAAGCAGTGTCTGTGCTGGGGTAAGATGGATGAGGTACTGTGATGGGTACATGTAGTGATGCCAGTACTAAGCAATGTCTGTGCTGGGGTAGGATGGATGAGGTACTGCGATGGGTACATGTAGTGATGCCAGTACTAAGCAATGTCTGTGCTGGGGTAGGATGGATGAGGTACTGCGATGGGTACTTGTAGTGATGCCAGTACAAGGCAATGTCTGTGCTGGGGGAGGATGGATGAGGTACTGCGATGGGTACATGTAGTGATGCCAGTACAAGGCAATGTCTGTGCTGGGGTAGGATGGATGAGGTACTGCGATGGGCACATGCAGTGATGCCAGTACTAAGCAATGTCTGTGCTGGGGTAGGATGGATGAGGTACTGCGATGGGTACTTGTAGTGATGCCAGTACAAGGCAATGTCTGTGCTGGGGGAGGATGGATGAGGTACTGCGATGGGTACATGTAGTGATGCCAGTACAAGGCAATGTCTGTGCTGGGGTAGGATGGATGAGGTACTGCGATGGGCACATGCAGTGATGCCAGTACTAAGCAGTGTCTGTGCTGGGGTAAGATGGATGAGGTACTGTGATGGGTACATGTAGTGATGCCAGTACTAAGCAATGTCTGTGCTGGGGTAGGATGGATGAGGTACTGCGATGGGTACATGTAGTGATGCCAGTACTAAGCAATGTCTGTGCTGGGGTAGGATGGATGAGGTACTGCGATGGGTACTTGTAGTGATGCCAGTACAAGGCAATGTCTGTGCTGGGGGAGGATGGATGAGGTACTGCGATGGGTACATGTAGTGATGCCAGTACAAGGCAATGTCTGTGCTGGGGTAGGATGGATGAGGTACTGCGATGGGCACATGCAGTGATGCCAGTACTAAGCAATGTCTGTGCTGGGGTAGGATGGATGAGGTACTGCGATGGGTACTTGTAGTGATGCCAGTACAAGGCAATGTCTGTGCTGGGGTAGGATGGATGAGGTACTGCGATGGGTACATGTAGTGATGCCAGTACTAAGCAATGTCTGTGCTGGGGTAGGATGGATGAGGTACTGCGATGGGTACATGTAGTGATGCCAGTACAAGGCAATGTCTGTGCTGGGGTAGGATGGATGAGGTACTGCGATGGGCACATGCAGTGATGCCAGTACTAAGCAGTGTCTGTGCTGGGGTAAGATGGATGAGGTACTGTGATGGGTACATGTAGTGATGCCAGTACTAAGCAATGTCTGTGCTGGGGTAGGATGGATGAGGTACTGCGATGGGTACATGTAGTGATGCCAGTACAAGGCAATGTCTGTGCTGGGGGAGGATGGATGAGGTACTGCGATGGGTACATGTAGTGATGCCAGTACTAAGCAATGTCTGTGCTGGGGGAGGATGGATGAGGTACTGCGATGGGTACATGTAGTGATGCCAGTACAAGGCAATGTCTGTGCTGGGGTAGGATGGATGAGGTACTGCGATGGGCACATGCAGTGATGCCAGTACTAAGCAGTGTCTGTGCTGGGGGAGGATGGATGAGGTACTGTGATGGGTACATGTAGTGATGCCAGTACTTAGCAGTGTCTGTGCTGGGGTAGGATAGTGCAGAGAGCACCAGATTCATGATTTCTAGTGCGCGTTCTGCTTGAATCTATTGCCCCCTGCACTTTTGTGCACCTTTATCATGGGGCGTGTAACACATTTCTTTTAGACTTTGCATAATAAATGTGGCGCACGGTCCAACTGAGAAGCGGAACGCCCATATCACATGAGGAGCGGAGTCACGAAAGGGTTGGCAGGTGCCATTGCATGGGAATGTGTAGGTACCGCCATGGGCACCCACTTGTTTCTATACGGATACGATACATTACTAGATTTCATGTTTGGGAGCACTCAGGGACTTCCATGGGCACCTAGTAAAGGCCTATGAACACGTTGGTCTGTACTGGGACGGGGAGCATTAGGCAGTCGTGGCTGATCGAAGGAAATTGGTAAATTCTCTTTCAGGTCACAACATTCAGAAAAACATGAAATGAGTAACATATATCCAATGTATTACTCTATATCACTGTAATATATAGGTCCTGCTATGGGCACCATCACGGGGCCTGCCTATGCATACACCTATGCTGATACATGACGCCATATGCTGCCATGTGCAATGTATTACCAGATTGATTTATTTAGGTACCGCTATGGGCACCCACATGACCCTGCCACTAAATATTCCCACAATAACCATCTGAACACCCTGCCACCCCTCGTTACCTACCTTCATAGTTGATGCAGCCATTGGCATCTTCCTGCCCAGACATCAACTTGTCAACTTCTTCTTCTGTCATCCGTTCCCCTGGACATTGAGAAAACCTTAGTTACAATCTCGCGCTTGTGGTGGGAGTCATGACATATAATGAGACCTTAGCGGATGAGATACCGAGAGTAGCCAGGACGTGGCGGATTTCTGCTCCCATGACGGTGCCATTGCCCTCCTTGTCGAAGACTCGGAGACCCTCCACAAAGTCCTCGTAGGTTCCCTTCTCCTTGGATTTGGAGATATGTTGTAACATTGGCAGGAAAGTGTCAAAATCCATCAGTTTTGTGTGAAGTTCTGTGGGTGAGATTGTGGAACCAGTAAATATGTGACCCCCATGCATGAAACATCACACACCAACAGCAGCGCTATATGCCTAGCATATACATTACATCAGACCTCACACTGCTGTGCTCTGTGCTCCCTGCAGCCAGTGTTATGTACTGTTCCTGGATAGATGTGTAATCAGACCTCACACTGCTGTGCTCTGAGCTCTCTGCAGCCAGTGTTATGTACTATCCCTGGAGAGATGTGTAATCAGACCTCACACTGCTGTGCTCTGTGCTCTCTGCAGCCAGTGTTATGTATTGTCCCTGGAGAGATGTGTAATCAGACCTCACACTGCTGTGCTCTGTGCTCTCTGCAGCCAGTGTTATGTATTGTCCCTGGAGAGATGTGTAATCAGACCTCACACTGCTGTGCTCTGTGCTCTCTGCAGCCAGTGTTATGTATTGTCCATGGAGAGATGTGTAATCAGACCTCACACTGCTGTGCTCTGTGCTCTCTGCAGCCAGTGTTATGTATTGTCCCTGGAGAGATGTGTAATCAGACCTCACACTGCTGTGCTCTGTGCTCTCTGCAGCCAGTGTTATGTATTGTCCCTGGAGAGATGTGTAATCAGACCTCACACTGCTGTGCTCTGTGCTCTCTGCAGCCAGTGTTATGTATTGTCCCTGGAGAGATGTGTAATCAGACCTCACACTGCTGTGCTCTGTGCTCTCTGCAGCCAGTGTTATGTATTGTCCCTGGAGAGATGTTTAATCAGACCTCACACTGCTGTGCTCTGTGCTCTCTGCAGCCAGTGTTATGTATTGTCCCTGGATAGATGTGTAATCAGACCTCACACTGCTGTGATCTGTGCTCTCTGCAGCCAGTGTCATGTACTGTCCCTGGAGAGATGTGTAATCAGACCTCACACTGCTGTGCTCTGTGCTCTCTGCAGCCAGTGTTATGTATTGTCCCTGAAGAGATGTGTAATCAGACCTCACACTGCTGTTCTCTGTGCTCTCTGCAGCCAGTGTTATGTATTGTCCCTGGAGAGATGTGTAATCAGACCTCACACTGCTGTGCTCTGTGCTCTCTGCAGCCAGTGTTATGTATTGTCCTGGAGAGATGTGTAATCATACCTCACACTGCTGTGCTCTGTGCTCTCTGCAGCCAGTGTTATAGAAATCACGTGCAAAGTGCGACAGAAAACTGGCGCAAGGGTCTTAGTTAATGAGCCCCAATGTACATACATGAAGGTGGGTAACAAACTCCCCTGAAATTCATCACATGAGGCGCTGGAGACCCCGGAGTCACACGGTAAATACTCACGGACCTTCGGGTTTGGGTCTGCCTAGAACCTTCAGGACCTCGGCGTTGGTGGGATTCTGCCCCAGCGCCCGCAGCAGGTCGCCGCACTGTCCGTAGGTGATCTTCATCTCGCAGTTCGGGGTCCGATCAAACAAGGAGAAAGCTTCCTTAAACTCTGCCAAGATAAAGTCGGACCTCAGCCGGGGAACCGTCGCCAATTCTCAGATGGTAACATTTTTTTTGGGTTATTTTGCTTAAATCTCCACAAATATTTGGTTTGGTGGAAGATGAGTCCAGGATCCGAGCCGCAGGAGTTTTTATTATTAGCCGGGTTTCCTGGAATCATGTGGTCAGACATCTGCAGGGAGAGATGACGGACCTCTCGGAACCGCACAATTCAGTCTCAGAGTCACCTGCTGGGGGAGGGGAGGGGGCGCTGCAGGACAGGAATCACAACCTCAGCTCTGCTACATATCTCCTGGTGAATCACAACCTCGGCTCTGCTACATCCCTCCTGCTGAATCACAACCTCGGCTATGCTACATCTCTCCTGATAAATCACAACCTCAGCTCTGCTACATCTCTCCTGGTGAATCACAACCTCAGCTCTGCTACATCTCTCCTGATGAATCACAACCTCAGCTCTGCTACATCTCTCCTGATGAATCACAACCTCGGCTCTGCTACATCTCTCCTGATGTATCACAACCTCGGCTCTGCTACATCTCTCCTGATGTATCACAACCTCGGCTCTGCTACATCTCTCCTGGTGAATCACAACCTCGGCTCTGCTACATCTCTCCTGATGAATCACAACCTCGGCTCTGCTACATCTCTCCTGGTGAATCACAACCTCAGCTCTGCTACATCTCTCCTGGTGAATCACAACCTCAGCTCTGCTACATCTCTCCTGGTGAATCACAACCTCAGCTCTGCTACATCTCTCCTGGTGAATCACAACCTCAGCTCTGCTACATCTCTCCTGCTGAATCACAACCTCAGCTCTGCTACATCTCTCCTGGTGAATCACAACCTCGGCTCTGCTACATCTCTCCTGATAAATCACAACCTCAGCTCTGCTACATCCCTCCTGCTGAATCACAACCTCAGCTCTGCTACATCTCTCCTGATGAATCACAACCTCAGCTCTGCTACATCTCTCCTGGTGAATCACAACCTCGGCTCTGCTACATCTCTCCTGATGAATCACAACCTCGGCTCTGCTACATCTCTCCTGGTGAATCACAACCTCAGCTCTGCTACATCTCTCCTGGTGAATCACAACCTCAGCTCTGCTACATCTCTCCTGGTGAATCACAACCTCAGCTCTGCTACATCTCTCCTGGTGAATCACAACCTCAGCTCTGCTACATCTCTCCTGGTGAATCACAACCTCGGCTCTGCTACATCTCTCCTGGTGAATCAGAACCTCGGCTCTGCTACATCTCTCCTGATGAATCACAACCTCAGCTCTGCTACATCTCTCCTGATGAATCACAACCTCAGCTCTGCTACATCTCTCCTGGTGAATCACAACCTCAGCTCTGCTACATCTCTCCTGGTGAATCACAACCTCGGCACTGCTACATCTCTCCTGGTGAATCACAACCTCGGCACTGCTACATCTCTCCTGGTGAATCACAACCTCGGCTCTGCTACATCTCTCCTGATGTATCACAACCTCGGCTCTGCTACATCTCTCCTGGTGAATCACAACCTCGGCTCTGCTACATCTCTCCTGGTGAATCACAACCTCGGCTCTGCTACATCTCTCCTGGTGAATCACAACCTCGGCTCTGCTACATCTCTCCTGGTGAATCACAACCTCGGCTCTGCTACATCTCTCCTGATGAATCACAACCTCGGCTCTGCTACATCTCTCCTGGTGAATCACAACCTCGGCTCTGCTACATCTCTCCTGGTGAATCACAACCTCGGCTCTGCTACATCTCTCCTGGTGAATCACAACCTCGGCACTGCTACATCTCTCATGATGAATCACAACCTCGGCTCTGCTACATCTCTCATGATAAATCACAACCTCGACTCTGCTACATCTCTCATGATAAATCACAACCTCGACTCTGCTACATCTCTCCTGGTGAATCACAACCTCGGCTCTGCTACATCTCTCCTGGTGAATCACAACCTCGGCACTGCTACATCTCTCCTGGTGAATCACAACCTCGGCACTGCTACATCTCTCCTGGTGAATCACAACCTCGGCTCTGCTACATCTCTCCTGGTGAATCACAACCTCGGCTCTGCTACATCTCTCCTGGTGAATCACAACCTCGGCACTGCTACATCTCTCCTGGTGAATCACAACCTCGGCTCTGCTACATCTCTCCTGATGAATCACAACCTCGGCTCTGCTACATCTCTCCTGGTGAATCACAACCTCAGCTCTGCTACATCTCTCCTGGTGAATCACAACCTCGGCTCTGCTACATCTCTCCTGGTGAATCACAACCTCGGCTCTGCTACATCTCTCATGATAAATCACAACCTCGACTCTGCTACATCTCTCATGATAAATCACAACCTCGACTCTGCTACATCTCTCCTGGTGAATCACAACCTCGGATCTGCTACATCTCTCCTGATGTATCACAACCTCGGCTCTGCTACATCTCTCCTGATGTATCACAACCTCGGCACTGCTACATCTCTCCTGATGTATCACAACCTCGGCACTGCTACATCTCTCCTGGTGAATCACAACCTCGGCACTGCTACATCTCTCCTGGTGAATCACAACCTCGGCTCTGCTACATCTCTCCTGGTGAATCACAACCTCGGCTCTGCTACATCTCTCCTGGTGAATCACAACCTCGGCTCTGCTACATCTCTCCTGATGAATCACAACCTCGGCTCTGCTACATCTCTCCTGATGAATCACAACCTCGGCTCTGCTACATCTCTCCTGGTGAATCACAACCTCGGCTCTGCTACATCTCTCCTGGTGAATCACAACCTCGGCTCTGCTACATCTCTCATGATAAATCACAACCTCGACTCTGCTACATCTCTCCTGGTGAATCACAACCTCGGCTCTGCTACATCTCTCCTGGTGAATCACAACCTCGGCTCTGCTACATCTCTCATGATAAATCACAACCTCGACTCTGCTACATCTCTCCTGGTGAATCACAACCTCGGCTCTGCTACATCTCTCCTGATGTATCACAACCTCGGCCCTGCTACATCTCTCCTGATGAATCACAACCTCGGCACTGCTACATCTCTCCTGATAAATCACAACCTCGGCTCTGCTACATCTCTCCTGGTGAATCACAACCTCGGCTCTGCTACATCTCTCCTGGTAAATCACAACCTCGGCTCTGCTACATCTCTCCTGATGTATCACAACCTCGGCTCTGCTACATCTCTCCTGATGTATCACAACCTCGGCTCTGCTACATCTCTCCTGGTGAATCACAACCTCGGCTCTGCTACATCTCTCATGATAAATCACAACCTCGACTCTGCTACATCTCTCCTGGTGAATCACAACCTCGGCTCTGCTACATCTCTCCTGATGTATCACAACCTCGGCTCTGCTACATCTCTCCTGATGTATCACAACCTCGGCTCTGCTACATCTCTCCTGATGTATCACAACCTCGGCTCTGCTACATCTCTCCTGATGAATCACAACCTCAGCTCTGCTACATCTCTCCTGATGTATCACAACCTCGGCTCTGCTACATCTCTCCTGATAAATCACAACGTCGGCTCTGCTACATCTCTCCTGGTGAGATGCAACAGAGTCCCTCTCCATGCACAGGCTGAACCCCCAAACCAGAGGAAACATGGGACCCCAAAAGTTATTATACAAATCCACAAAAATGCATTCGGTTAAATTATTAATATTATAACTAGAGATGGGAGAATTGATTCTAACTCCGATTGTGCAGGAGTACAACGTATTACATGGGGCAGAGAATTCTGGGAAGGAGAAAGGAACACCCCCCCCCCCCCCCAATCACATGTGCAGAGCTGTAGCCAATCAGCACACAGACTATAAAAACTACCAGCCATATGCAATCCAGTTATATCACACTGCATGTGCTGCCTGTAGCCTCCAGCTGCTTGTACTGTGCACGTGCTGTCTGTAGCGTCCAGCTGCTTGTACTGTGCATGTGCTGCCTGTAGCCTCCAGCTGCTTGTACTGTGCATGTGCTGCCTGTAGCCTCCAGCTGCTTGTACTGTGCATGTGCTGCCTGTAGCCTCCAGCTGCTTGTACTGTGCATGTGCTGCCTGTAGCCTCCAGCTGCTTGTACTGTGCATGTGCTGCCTGTAGCCTCCAGCTGCCTGTACTGTGCATGTGCTGCCTGTAGCCTCCAGCTGCTTGTACTGTGCATGTGCTGTCTGTAGCCTCCAGCTGCTTGTACTGTGCATGTGCTGCCTGTAGCCTCCAGCTGCTTGTACTGTGCACGTGCTGTCTGTAGCGTCCAGCTGCTTGTACTGTGCATGTGCTGTCTGTAGCCTCCAGCTGCTTGTACTGTGCATGTGCTGCTTGTACTGTGCATGTGCTGTCTGTAGCGTCCAGCTGCTTGTACTGTGCATGTGCCGCCTGTAGCCTCCAGCTGCTTGTACTGTGCATGTGCTGCTTGTAGCTTCCAGCTGCTTGTACTGTGCATGTGCTGCCTGTAGCGTCCAGCTCCTTGTACTGTGCATGTGCTGCCTGTAGCTTCCAGCTGCTTGTACTGTGCATGTGCTGCCTGTAGCGTCCAGCTGCTTGTACTGTGCGTGTGCTGCCTGTAGCCTCCAGCTGCTTGTACTGTGCATGTGCTGCCTGTAGCCTCCAGCTGCTTGTACTGTGCATGTGCTGCCTGTAGCCTCCAGCTGCTTGTACTGTGCATGTGCTGCCTGTAGCCTCCAGCTGCTTGTACTGTGCATGTGCCGCCTGTAGCCTCCAGCTGCTTGTACTGTGCATGTGCTGCCTGTAGCCTCCAGCTGCTTGTACTGTGCATGTGCTGCCTGTAGCGTCCAGCTGCTTGTACTGTGCATGTGCTGCCTGTAGCCTCCAGCTGCTTGTACTGTGCACGTGCTGCCTGTAGCGTCCAGCTCCTTGTACTGTGCATGTGCTGTCTGTAGCCTCCAGCTGCTTGTACTGTGCATGTGCTGCCTGTAGCCTCCAGCTGCTTGTACTGTGCACGTGCTGTCTGTAGCCTCCAGCTGCTTGTACTGTGCACGTGCTGTCTGTAGCGTCCAGCTGCTTGTACTGTGCATGTGCCGCCTGTAGCCTCCAGCTGCTTGTACTGTGCATGTGCTGCTTGTACTGTGCATGTGCTGCCTGTAGCGTCCAGCTGCTTGTACTGTGCATGTGCTGCCTGTAGCCTCCAGCTGCTTGTACTGTGCACGTGCTGCCTGTAGCGTCCAGCTGCTTGTACTGTGCATGTGCTGCCTGTAGCGTCCAGCTCCTTGTACTGTGCATGTGCTGTCTGTAGCCTCCAGCTGCTTGTACTGTGCACGTGCTGCCTGTAGCCTCCAGCTGCTTGTACTGTGCACGTGCTGCCTGTAGCCTCCAGCTGCTTGTACTGTGCACGTGCTGCCTGTAGCCTCCAGCTGCTTGTACTGTGCATGTGCTGCCTGTAGCATCCAGCTGCTTGTACTGTGCACGTGCCGCCTGTAGCCTCCAGCTGCTTGTACTGTGCATGTGCTGCCTGTAGCCTCCAGCTGCTTGTACTGTGCGTGTGCCGCCTGTAGCCTCCAGCTGCTTGTACTGTGCACGTGCTGCCTGTAGCCTCCAGCTGCTTGTACTGTGCACGTGCTGCCTGTAGCCTCCAGCTGCTTGTACTGTGCATGTGCTGTCTGTAGCCTCCAGCTGCTTGTACTGTGCATGTGCCGCCTGTAGCCTCCAGCTGCTTGTACTGTGCGTGTGCTGCCTGTAGCCTCCAGCTGCTTGTACTGTGCATGTGCTGCCTGTAGCCTCCAGCTGCCTATACTGTGCATGTGCTGTCTGTAGCCTCCAGCTGCCTGTACTGTGCATGTGCTGTCTGTAGCGTCCAGCTGCTTGTACTGTGCATGTGCTGTCTGTAGCCTCCAGCTGCTTGTACTGTGCATGTGCTGTCTGTAGCCTCCAGCTGCTTGTACTGTGCATGTGCTGTCTGTAGCCTCCAGCTGCCTGTACTGTGCATGTGCTGCCTGTAGCCTCCAGCTGCTTGTACTGTGCATGTGCTGTCTGCAGCCTCCAGCTGCTTGTACTGTGCATGTGCTGTCTGTAGCCTCCAGCTGTTTGTACTGTGCACGTGCTGCCTGTAGCGTCCAGCTGCTTGTACTGTGCATGTGCTGCCTGTAGCTTCCAGCTGCTTGTACTGTGCATGTGCTGTCTGTAGCCTCCAGCTGCTTGTACTGTGCATGTGCCGCCTGTAGCCTCCAGCTGCTTGTACTGTGCATGTGCTGCCTGTAGCCTCCAGCTGCTTGTACTGTGCGTGTGCTGCCTGTAGCCTCCAGCTGCTTGTACTGTGCATGTGCCGCCTGTAGCCTCCAGCTGCTTGTACTGTGCATGTGCCGCCTGTAGCCTCCAGCTGCTTGTACTGTGCATGTGCCGCCTGTAGCCTCCAGCTGCTTGTACTGTGCATGTGCCGCCTGTAGCCTCCAGCTGCTTGTACTGTGCATGTGCTGCCTGTAGCCTCCAGCTGCTTGTACTGTGCATGTGCCGCCTGTAGCCTCCAGCTGCTTGTACTGTGCGTGTGCTGCCTGTAGCCTCCAGCTGCTTGTACTGTGCGTGTGCTGCCTGTAGCCTCCAGCTGCTTGTACTGTGCGTGTGCTGCCTGTAGCATCCAGCTGCTTGTACTGTGCATGTGCTGCCTGTAGCCTCCAGCTGCTTCTACTGTGCTGCCCGTAGCCTCCAGCTGCTTGTACTGTGCATGTGCTGCCTGTAGCGTCCAGCTGCCTGTACTGTGCGTGTGCTGCCTGTAGCCTCCAGCTGCTTGTACTGTGCATGTGCTGCCTGTAGCGTCCAGCTGCTTGTACTGTGCATGTGCTGCCTGTAGCCTCCAGCTGCTTGTACTGTGCATGTGCTGCCTGTAGCCTCCAGCTGCTTGTACTGTGCGTGTGCTGCCTGTAGCCTCCAGCTGCTTGTACTGTGCATGTGCTGCCTGTAGCCTCCAGCTGCTTGTACTGTGCATGTGCTGCCTGTAGCCTCCAGCTGCTTGTACTGTGCGTGTGCTGCCTGTAGCGTCCAGCTGCTTGTACTGTGCATGTGCTGCCTGTAGCCTCCAGCTGCTTGTACTGTGCATGTGCTGCCTGTAGCCTCCAGCTGCTTGTACTGTGCATGTGCTGCCTGTAGCCTCCAGCTGCTTGTACTGTGCATGTGCTGCCTGTAGCCTCCAGCTGCTTGTACTGTGCACGTGCTGCCTGTAGCCTCCAGCTGCTTCTACTGTGCTGCCCGTAGCCTCCAGCTGCTTGTACTGTGCATGTGCTGCCTGTAGCCTCCAGCTGCTTGTACTGTGCATGTGCTGCCTGTAGCGTCCAGCTGCCTGTACTGTGCGTGTGCTGCCTGTAGCCTCCAGCTGCTTGTACTGTGCATGTGCTGCCTGTAGCGTCCAGCTGCCTGTACTGTGCGTGTGCTGCCTGTAGCCTCCAGCTGCTTGTACTGTGCATGTGCTGCCTGTAGCGTCCAGCTGCTTGTACTGTGCATGTGCTGCCTGTAGCCTCCAGCTGCTTGTACTGTGCATGTGCTGTCTGTAGCGTCCAGGCATTCCAGTCCAGGTTCATTTCATCTGCCAGAAGGATGAAAAGCTTCAGGATTGAGCCAATAGCAGGAGTGGATACAGAACACAGAATACGTGCAAGTATCCCATTTACTGCTCATCTCTGTTCTGGATCCGCTCCTGTTTGTTTTTGGCTTTAGCAATACTGATGGATTATTGACCGATAGAGAGCAGACACTGATGTATGAAAAGAAGGGCAAAATGATCAGTGACCTCAATGCAGAATTACCGACACCCTCTCCACTCTTTTGGGGGGTTTCCTCATGTGTCCGCGTGTAACAGAACAGGTTCTGCCGTAATCTATGGAATCATCTGATGTCAGTGTAAAAAGAGTGCACTCTGTGATGTCATAGTGGGATCTTGGCCCTCGGTCCTTTCGAGCTGGCACAGACGTCACCTTGTCAGGCTGCATTCCCGCTTCACTTATTTGGTGAAGTTGGCCTCTGTAAGTGCACAGAAGTGAAGAGTGAAGCATATACGTCAAGGTAAGTGACATTAGCTTGAATGCTCCTTCTGGAAAGCTGGATACCTCTGTGGGAAAGCTGGGTGGCTCAGCTGGAAAGCTGGGTGCTCATGGAGTTGTGGAAAAGGCATGGAGTGATCTTAAGACCCGAGAGTCTGCTACCACCTATGGTTTCCGGATTGCTGAGCACCTCCGTGAGTACAAGGAAGTTGGCAAAGCACTGAGGAGGCTCAAGGAGGAGATAATGGAGACCGTGGCCCTAGCGGGGGTGGCCACTAAGAAGAAGAAGTCTGATCTTCTTACCACCATCAACAGACTTAAAACCGAAGTCACTGCTCTGGAGGAAAAGAGATGTATTATCCGTGACAACAGCGGGCCCTTCCGCGAAAAGCTGGAGAACGACACCAGATTTGATGATGCGGCAGGAGCAGCTAAGAAAGCAGAAGGGGCTTCAGATCCAGGCGGATGATGGCGATGATGAGGAGGATGAGGAAGACCTGCCGTGTCCGTCTGGTGACCTGCACCAACACCAGCAGGCCTCGCACGACAGGCTGCCTGCAGAGCAAGCGCCATTACCATCAGGCTGCGGC
Source organism: Engystomops pustulosus (assembly GCF_040894005.1). NCBI lineage: Eukaryota > Metazoa > Chordata > Amphibia > Anura > Leptodactylidae > Engystomops > Engystomops pustulosus. Next base: position 210,697,793 of record NC_092415.1, read on the forward strand.
TCTGCCAACCTGGAGGGCCAGGGAGGGGCGCTGACAGCCTGAAGAGCCTGACAGCGGCCAGGGAGGGGCACTAATGGCTCAAATACAACAACTGGAGTCCCAAGTTCACCTCTAGAACTTTTCCTTTGGCATATGTCGGATGACGACCAAAAGAGGAAGAAGAAACCCAAGAAGACCAAGGCGTGTCGTGTAGGCCCCGTTACCCAGTCCAGCACGAATCCTGCAGTGGACTCGGTGCCAGGGTGCGGGGAGATTGCAAAGCCACGTTCCATCATGGCGCAGAGCACCAGCCTTGTTTGTAGTAGCAAGGATGGTGCAGGGAAGGCATCGGCCAAAAGTCTGGACAGTGAGGGCGATCGGAGAGGTCCTGGTACCGTGCCCTGCCCCCCAGTGGGAGGGGGTGTGGCCCAGTGCCAGGGGCGGTGGCGGTAGCTCCTGTGGCCCCTAGCGCTGTGGCTGTTGCTTTCTCCGGTTAGCGGCAGCAGTGTGATGGGGCTGCTGGGGCTTGTGGTGCGGAGCCTCCCAAACACCCTGTACAGCCTGAAGGAAAGGACGCAGGAGAAGTCTTGTTTTGTATCAGGGCATCGGACTCTAGAGATGGCGCTGTCTGTCTGGAGTTTATTAAGACAAGTGGCCTCTTGCATCCAGTGAACGGTGGACAAACATTAAAAAAACAGCTGGTTTAAATAAGGGGCTAATGCCAGTGAGGCAGAGGGCACAAGTAACATTGGAGTTGGAGCTGCCTCTTCTCAGGCTGAATCAGCTATGGAGGTGGCTCTACCCCCATGGCTCCCAAACATCATGGATTTGGCCGGACAATCAAAGTTTTTAATTTCTGTCTGGGAGATTGTCCAGGTTATTCCCTCCAGGTCCCGCACTGGCTGGGGTTGTCCCAGCTCTGTGTCCCGCCTAGTATATACTTTCAAATACAAAGCTTGCGGTACTAAAGACTTCTACAGACATCGGGCATTGAATCCTTTAGAGAGATGTGCCGGGTTAGTGCAGAGCAGGAACCACATCATCATGGAGAGATCCCCATCCGTCCACACATGGTCTCTACATCTCCCAGGGATTCCCCAGAGCAGACATCGGGCAGGGAATCCTTTTGAGAGATGTGTGGGATAGTGGCAGAGCAGGGATCACGTCATCAGGTTCATATCACCATAAACGCGACACAGCATCCTGCCCTGATACATCAAGAAGCGGAAGCATCTTAATGTATCCTGCTGCGAATATGCAGCGGTGGGGCAATCATACACTGGTGCACGAGCGCCAGTGTATGATAAATGTCCCCCATCGTCTCTATTTAATTCAAGTTGTTACAGGACTGGTTAACAGTACGGGATCCCTGAAAAGGTCCAGATCAGGGATTCTGGAGGTAGTCAGATCCTTCTACTCACACCTCTTGGGCAGGAAGGATCTAGATGGGGATGTGATGTCGGCTTTCCTGGTTTTGGCAAAGGTGCTGTTTAATCGGCTGGTGCAGTTTGCGCCCCGGCTCCTTTCGGGGACCCAGCACTGCTCTGTTCCAGGCCGCAGTACATTTAGTGCTGTGCTTTGTGTCCGGGAGGCAGTGGAGCAGGGCAGGGCTGGTAACTGGAAGGGGTACTTGCTGTCCTTGGATCAGGCAAAAGCGTTTGACCGGGTTAACCACGAGTACCTCTGGTCTGTCCTTCTTCTGAGGTATGGCCTGCCGGGGGAGTTTGTCAATTGGCTAAAGGTTTTGTACGCAGGGGCAGAGAGTTTCCCGCTTGTGAACGGTTGGATTGGCCGCTCTTTTGAGGTCGGGTCTGGTGTTCGCCAGGGTTGTCCTCTGAGCCCACTTCTATACGTGTTCGCGATTGACCCATTCCTTAGGAGGGTTGATCGTGGGCCGTTGGTGGGAGTCGGGATGGATCGGGCAGCACCGGAAGCCACTCTTAGAGTGGTAGCGTACGCCGATGATGTCACCGTTTTCGTGTCCTCGGGAGGGGAGGCGCAATGGGTGATGTCAGAGGTTGACCGCTACTCAGAGGCTTCTGGGTCCAAGATCAACCGGAATAAGTGTGAGAGTCTCTGGCTGGCAGAGGGGGATCCAGGCTTTGATCTCCCGGACACTCTCCCAGGGCCCCAAGACTCTGCCAACGTTCTCGGCATCGAATTTGGCCAGGGGGATTACCCCATGCAAAACTGGGACGGCAGGCTTAAGATGGCCGCTCAGAAGGTGGACCAGTGGAAGGGTTGGTCTTTGACCCTCAGGGAAAGGGTTAATCTGATGAAAACTTACCTGCTCCCATTGCTGATATATCTGGGCAGTGTGTGCATGTTGCCAGAACCCCTCTGGACTCGGGTCTACAGTCTGTTCTTCCAGCTGTTATGGGGGAATAGGCTGAACCTAATCAAGAGGGAGGTTACTTACCGCACGAGGAGACAAGGAGGGTTGTGTATGGTCAACCCTGTGGTGTTCCTAGTGAATACCTTTCTTAAGATCAATGTAGCAAACCTCTGGAAAGAGAGGGCTCCTCCGTGGGTATACTCCTGCAGGGGATGGTTTCGGCCTTTCTTCCAGGAATGGGAGACAGGAGGGCAAGTGAAGGATATCCGTACACCACATGGGCATCTTCCGGCTTACGCTACCCCGGTTCTGAAGGTGATTCGCCGGTGGGGTCTGGGAATGTGGGAGATCAGGACCATGTCGAGGAAAGTCCTTGACAAGAGGGTTCTGTTGACCCATTTCCAGAAGCCTCTGGCCCTCAGGGATTGCCCAAGTCAGATCTGGGTTTAGGTCTTTTGAATTCCATCAGGATCCCCCTGAAGCTTTGGGACGTGACTTGGTGCTGCTTCCATGGAAACACAGTTATTCATGGTGCACAGTTTGCCCCTTAAGGAGCTACTCACGGTATAAGACCAAACAGTCCACAGAAATAGAGAAAATAATTTCACTATGACCGGAGCTCCCAATAATATTCTTCTCATTCTTTATTCCACCGATGAACGGCACTAATCCTCAGTTTCTCCTGCTGAAAGTATGTCACCATTCAGACTAGCACCATCGCACTCTCATCATCCTCCTTTAATTATATTGTAGCTGGAAGAAAATATGCAGGCAGATTGTGTGGTACGTTCCAATAAAGTTCAAATTTATTTAGGTTCATCATACTCACAAGAGTTAATTAAAAATGTGAATATCACAAGTCAAATAACGAGACGCTGGCTGTCCTATCCCCCCGACCCAGGGTTTCGCTGGCAAGGCTTCTTCCAGCTACAATATAATTAAAGGAGGACAATGAAAGTGCGATGGTGCTAGTCTGAATGGTGACATACTTTCAGCAGGAGAAACTGAGGATTGGTGCTGTTCATCGGTGGTTAAAGATCGAATAACGAATGAGAAGTATAATTTTGGGGCTTCCATGGAAAGCTGTGTGTGAGGGACAATCTGAAGTGTAGGAGCTCTGAGGAAAGGGGTTGTCCCCGGGAGGAGTGCGGTGGCCTGCTGGAGAGCATGGACCACTTCCTGCTTCAGTGCCCCTTTAACACAGAGGTGTACAACCGGGTGGGCGCTTCCATCCATTGGCCCGGGTTGGCCGGTCTCTCCTATGCGGAGTGAGCCTATGGAGCATTCAGAGGCCTGGGTGGCCGGGACCGTTGCACGTTATTCCTAGTCAGTCTAGTGGTCAGGTACCACACGTGGAACGCACAGTGTTTAGTATCGACGCAGCGTAAAATCCTCCCGGTGGATGAGGTGGTTAGGAACATTCTGGGTGACCTGGTGAAGGTGCGCTCTCTGGAGTATGAGAGGCTGGGCACGGGGAGGACCTCTCTCCTTAGTGTCCCTTAGTCTGTCCTCTCCCTCCTGGTGAAGGTGCGCCCTCTGGAGTATGAGAGGCTGGGCACGGGGAGGACCTCTCTCCTTAGTGTCCCTTAGTCTGTCCTCTCCCCCTGGTGAAGGTGCGCTCTCTGGAGTATGAGAGGCTGGGCACGGGGAGGGCCTCTCTCCTTAGTGTCCCTTAGTCTGTCCTCTCCCCCTGGTGAAGGTGCGCTCTCTGGAGTATGAGAGGCTGGGCACGGGGAGGGCCTCTCTCCTTAGTGTCCCTTAGTCTGTCCTCTCCCTCCTGGTGAAGGTGCGCTCTCTGGAGTATGAGAGGCTGGGCACGGGGAGGACCTCTCTCCTTAGTGTCCCTTAGTCTGTCCTCTCCCCCCTGGTGAAGGTGCGCTCTCTGGAGTAGGAGAGGCTGGGCACGGGGAGGGCCTCTCTCCTTAGTGTCCCTTAGTCTTTCCTCTCCCCTCCTGGTGAAGGTGCACTCTCTGGAGTATGAGAGGCTGGGCACGGGGAGGGCCTCTCTCCTTAGTGTCTCTTAGTCTGTCCTCTACCCCTGGTGAAGGTGCACTCTCTGGAGTATGAGAGGCTGGGCACGGGGAGGGCCTCTCTCCTTAGTGTCCCTTAGTCTGTCCTCTCCCCTCCTGGTGAAGGTGCGCTCTCTGGAGTATGAGAGGCTGGGCACGGGGATGACCTCTCTCCTTAGTGTCCCTTAGTCTGTCCTCTCAGCTCCTGGTGAAGTTGCGCTCTCTGGAGTATGAGAGGCTGGGCACGGGGAGGGCCTCTCTCCTTAGTGTCTCTTAGTCTGTCCTCTACCCCTGGTGAAGGTGCACTCTCTGGAGTATGAGAGGCTGGGCACGGGGAGGGCCTCTCTCCTTAGTGTCCCTTAGTCTGTCCTCTCCCCCCTGGTGAAGGTGCGCTCTCTGGAGTATGAGGGGCTAGGCACGGGGAGGACCTCTCTCCTTAGTGTCCCTTAGTCTGTCCTCTCCCTCCTGGTGAAGGTGCGCTCTCTGGAGTATGAGAGGCTGGGCACGGGGAGGAACTCTCTCCTTAGTGTCCCTTAGTCTGTCCTCTCCCCCCTGGTGAAGGTGCGCTCTCTGGAGTATGAGAGGCTGGGCACGGGGAGGGCCTCTCTCCTTAGTGTCCCTTAGTCTGTCCTCTCCCCCTGGTGAAGGTGCGCTCTCTGGAGTATGAGAGGCTGGGCACGGGGAGGGCCGCTCTCCTTAGTGCCCCTTAGTCTGTCCTCTCCCTCCTGGTGAAGGTGTGCTCTCTGGAGTATGAGAGGCTGGGCACGGGGAGGGCCTCTCTCCTTAGTGTCCCTTAGTCTGTCCTCTCCCCTCCTGGTGAAGGTGCGCTCTCTGGAGTATGAGAGGCTGGGCACGGGGAGGGCCTCTCTCCTTAGTGTCCCTTAGTCTGTCCTCTCCCCCTGGTGAAGGTGCGCTCTCTGGAGTATGAGAGGCTGGGCACGGGGAGGGCCTCTCTCCTTAGTGTCCCTTAGTCTGTCCTCTCCCCCTGGTGAAGGTGCGCTCTCTGGAGTATGAGAGGCTGGGCACGGGGAGGGCCTCTCTCCTTAGTGTCCCTTAGTCTGTCCTCTCCCCCTGGTGAAGGTGCGCTCTCTGGAGTATGAGAGGCTGGGCACGGGGAGGGCCTCTCTCCTTAGTGCCCTTTAGTCTGTCCTCTCCCCCTGGTGAAGGTGCGCTCTCTGGAGTATGAGAGGCTGGGCACGGGGAGGACCTCTCTCCTTAGTGTCCCTTAGTCTGTCCTCTCCCCCTGGTGAAGGTGCGCTCTCTGGAGTATGAGAGGCTTGGCACGGGGAGGGCCTCTCTCCTTAGTGTCCCTTAGTCTGTCCTCTCCCCCTGGTGAAGGTGCGCTCTCTGGAGTATGAGAGGCTGGGCACGGGGAGGGCCTCTCTCCTTAGTGTCCCTTAGTCTGTCCTCTCCTCCCCTGGTGAAGGTGCGCTCTCTGGAGTATGAGAGGCTGGGCACGGGGAGGGCCTCTCTCCTTAGGTGTCCCTTAGTCTGTCCTCTCCCCCTGGTGAAGGTGCGCTCTCTGGAGTATGAGAGGCTGGGCACGGGGAGGACCTCTCTCCTTAGTGTCCCTTAGTCTGTCCTCTCCCCTCCTGGTGAAGGTGCGCTCTCTGGAGTATGAGAGGCTGGGCACGTGGAGGGCCTCTCTCCTTAGTGTCCCTTAGTCTGTCCTCTCCCTCCTGGTGAAGGTGCGCTCTCTGGAGTATGAGAGGCTGGGCACGGGGAGGGCCTCTCTCCTTAGTGTCCCTTAGTCTGTCCTCTCCCTCCTGGTGAAGCTGCGCTCTCTGGAGTATGAGAGGCTGGGCACGGGGAGGACCTCTCTCCTTAGTGTCTCTTAGTCTGTCCTCTCCTCCTGGTGAAGGTGCGCTCTCTGGAGTATGAGAGGCTGGGCACGGGGAGGACCTCTCTCCTTAGTGTCCCTTAGTCTGTCCTCTCCCCTCCTGGTGAAGGTGCGCTCTCTGGAGTATGAGAGGCTGGGCACGGGGAGGGCCTCTCTCCTTAGTGTCCCTTAGTCTGTCCTCTCCTCCTGGTGAAGGTGCGCTCTCTGGAGTATGAGAGGCTGGGCACGGGGAGGGCCTCTCTCCTTAGTGTCCCTTAGTCTGTCTTCTCCCCTCCTGGTGAAGGTGCGCTCTCTGGAGTATGAGAGGCTGGGCACGGGGAGGGCCTCTCTCCTTAGTGTCCCTTAGTCTGTCCTCTCCCTCCTGGTGTTGGGCTGATGCTGCACTGTAGATATAACGCAAACCTTACACGTTAGCCCAGTGTCTGGGTGGGAGGGTGATGGGCGTGGGATTGTTATTTCTGTTTCTGTGTATTGTTCAGTTATTTACTTTTTTATTTTTTTAATTGGTTGGACTATGTGAAGGTTTTTGTTGTTTTCATGCTGAGTGTGTGGCTGGGCCAGGAGAAGTTCTGTAAGTTTATTGTAGTTTATATTTTGTTCTTTTGTATTTATTTTGCCAGAAGTTATGGCTTGATTTATGTTTCTTATTGTAATGTTTTTCACTTTTAAATAAAATAAAAGATCTACAGGATATGTAATATCATGTATGTAAATAGTGACTGCACCAGCAGCAGAATAGTGAGTGAAGCTCCTCCCTGCACCGCACACTGCAGCTTCTCCTCTCCTCCCTGCACCGCACACTGCAGCTTCTCCTCTCCTTCCTGCACCGCACAATGCAGCTTCTCCTCTCCTCCCTGCACCACACACTGCAGCTTCTCCTCTTCTCCCCGCACCGCACACTGCAGCTTCTCCTCTCCTCCCTGCACCGCACACTGCAGCTTCTCCTCTCCTCCCTGCACCGCACACTGCAGCTTCTCCTCTCCTCCCTGCACCGCACACTGCAGCTTCTCCTCTCCTCCTCCCTGCACCGCACACTGCAGCTTCTCCTCTCCTCCTCCCTGCACCGCACACTGCAGCTTCTCCTCTCCTCCCTGCACCGCACACTGCAGCTTCTTCTCTCCTCCCTGCACCGCACACTGCAGCTTCTTCTCTCCTCCCTGCACCGCACACTGCAGCTTCTCCTCTCCTCCCTGCACCGCACACGTTATGGAGCCTCTTTTTGGACCGATTGTCAGCCGGGAGCCGGACGCCTGTGGCCTGTTGGTGGGGATTGTGCTCCCCTCTGCCAAGCAGTTGAGATGAATGTGGCTGCACTTTATGTACATGATAAAGATAAAGGGAACAGGTTTAAGTTTCTGAATTTTTAATGCCGACATGTAAGTTCACAGCAAAGGGGCCACCTAGGGTCCGTCGCCCAGGGGCCTACTGAGACCTGGAGTCGGGTACCATATTGTTGGAGTTGGGTTTGGATGTTGGGCTCTCGCTCTCCACAGCTCTGCTTGGTGGCTCGGTTAATATGGTGGCTCGGAGAAGCCTGACCGTGCCCATCCGTGGGGCGATGGGTTTAGGCTTCCGATGGTCTGACATCACTCCACTCACCACTCACCACTTCACTGGGGCTGAGGAATGACGGGCGGCTGCCAGCGCCCATGTGTGGCATCCCCTGCCATCTGTCTCCATTTAGCACAATTCTTTGTTTCTGCTTCCCTTTCATTTCCACTATTTTGTGGGAGGTTTGGGCGCTGGACTCCAGAAAGTTAACAACTCTTGGAGAGAAGCCGCCAAATCTGCAAATCATTATCCTTCAATTGGACGTCTCAAGAATTCTCTAAATTACATGAGCAAGTAAGAGAAAATAACATGTGGCAGAACGCGGGGTGGGGGGGGGGAGGGGGGTGCGACTAATGAAACAAACGTGCAACGAGAGAGATCAGATTCCTCTAATGTAAGAAAATGGGAAAAAATTCATTATAAGGAAATTCATTGAAATAAGTGAAAGGAGTAAAATCTGCAATAAATGACCAACAGCATAAAACTGAGCGAAAATTATAAGCAACACGAATGACAAGAAATCCCTCCACAATATCCAGAATATTCCCAATCATCATTCAGACTGGTGTAAAGATAACTGCTATAATACTGCCCCCTATGTACAGGAATATAACTGCTATAATACTGCCCCCTATGTACAGGAATATAACTGCTATAATACTGCCCCCTATGTACAGGAATATAACTGCTATAATACTGCCCCTATGCACAAGGATATAACTACTATAATACTGCCCCCTATGTACAAGAATATAACTACTATAATACTGCCTCCTATGTACAGGAATATAACTACTATAATACTGCCCCCTATGTACAGGGATATAACTACTATAATACTGCCCCCTATGTACAGGAATATAACTACTATAATACTGCCTCCTATGTACAGGAATATAACTGCTATAATACTGCCCCCTATGTACAAGAATATAACTACTATAATACTGCCCCTATGTACAGGAATATAACTACTATAATACTGCCCCCTATGTACAGGAATATAACTACTATAATACTGCCTCCTATGTACAGGAATATAACTACTATAATACTGCCCCCTATGTACAGGAATATAACTACTATAATACTGCCCCCTATGTACAGGAATATAACTACTATAATACTGCCTCCTATGTACAAGAATATAACTACTATAATACTGCCCCCTATGTACAGGAATATAACTACTATAATACTGCCCCTATGTACAGGAATATAACTACTATAATACTGCCCCCTATGTACAAGAATATAACTACTATAATACTGCCCCCTATGTACAAGAATATAACTACTATAATACTGCCTCCTATGTACAGGAATATAACTACTATAATACCGCCTCCTATGTACAGGAATATAACTACTATAATACTGCCCCCTATGTACAGGAATATAACTACTATAATACTGCCCCTTATGTACAAGAATATAACTACTATAATACTGCCCCCTATGTACAGGAATATAACTACTATAATACTGCCCCCTATGTACAGGAATATAACTACTATAATACTGCCCCCTATGTACAGGAATATAACTACTATAATACTGCCCCCTATGTACAAGAATATAACTACTATAATACTGCCCCCTATGTACAGGAATATAACTACTATAATACTGCCCCCTATGTACAGGAATATAACTACTATAATACTGCCCCATATGTACAAGACTAACTACTATAATACTGCCCCCTATGTACAGGAATATAACTACTATAATACTGCCCCCTATGTACAGGAATATAACTACTATAATACTGCCCCCTATGTACAGGAATATAACTACTATAATACTGCCCCCTATGTACAAGAATATAACTACTATAATACTGCCCCCTATGTACAGGAATATCACTACTATAATACTGCCCCCTATGTACAGGAATATAACTACTATAATACTGCCCCCTATGTACAGGAATATAACTACTATAATACAGCCCCCTATGTACAAGAATATAACTACTATAACACTGCCCCCTGTGTACAAGAATATAACTACTATAATACTGCCCCCTATGTACAAGAATATAACTACTATAATACTGCCCCCTATGTACAAGAATATAACTACTATAATACTGCCCCCTATGTACAGGAATATAACTACTATAATACTGCCCCCTATGTACAGGAATATAACTACTATAATACTGCCCCCTATGTACAAGAATATAATTACTATAATACTGCCCCCTATGTACAGGAATATAACTACTATAATACTGCCCCCTATGTACAGGAATATAACTACTATAATACTGCCCCCTACGTACACTAATATAACTACTATAATACTGCCCCCTATGTACAGGAATATCACTACTATAATACTGCCCCCTATGTACAGGAATATAACTACTATAATACTGCCCCCTATGTACAGGAATATAACTACTATAATACAGCCCCCTATGTACAAGAATATAACTACTATAACACTGCCCCCTGTGTACAAGAATATAACTACTATAATACTGCCCCCTATGTACAGGAATATAACTACTATAATACTGCCCCCTATGTACAAGAATATAACTACTATAATACTGCCCCCTATGTACAGGAATATAACTACTATAATACTGCCCCCTATGTACAGGAATATAACTACTATAATACTGCCCCTATGTACAAGAATATAACTACTATAATACTGCCCCCTATGTACAGGAATATAACTACTATAATACTGCCCCCTATGTACAAGAATATAACTACTATAATACTGCCCCCTATGTACAGGAATATAACTACTATAATACTGCCTCCTATGTACAAGAATATAACTACTATAATACTGCCCCCAATGTACAGGAATATAACTACTATAATACTGCCCCCTATGTACAGGAATATAACTACTATAATACTGCACCTATGTACAAGAATATAACTACTATAATACTGCCGCCTATGTACAGGAATATAACTACTATAATACTGCCCCCAATGTACAGGAATATAACTACTATAATACTGCCCCCTATGTACAGGAATATAACTACTATAATACTGCACCTATGTACAAGAATATAACTACTATAATACTGCCCCCTATGTACAGGAATATAACTACTATAATACCGCCCCCTATGTACAAGAATATAACTACTATAATACTGCCCCCTATGTACAGGAATATAACTACTATAATACTGCCCCCTATGTACAAGAATATAACTACTATAATACTGCCTCCTATGTACAGGAATATAACTACTATAATACTGCCCCCTATGTACAAGAATATAATTACTATAATACTGCCCCCTATGTACAGGAATATAACTACTATAATACTGCCCCCTATGTACAAGAATATAACTACTATAATACTGCCCCCTATGTACAGGAATATAACTACTATAATACTGCCCCCTATGTACAGGAATATAACTACTATAATACTGCCCCCTATGTAAATGCAGAAGAAGTTGCAGAAGAGTTTGAGACTTTCCAGCTATTTTCATGCGACTTTTAATGAAAAGTCCCAAAAACTGCATAGACTCGGCTACTGGATCTATGAACCTATAGGATGAAAAAACATGAAAAGGCCAATGTCCTTATGAAAGATAAATGACCCCCAATGTGTCTCCGCCCCTGAGTCTTCTCTTCGGAACCTCCCTATTGGCCCCGGTGGTTTCCCCTCGGATCATCCGCCTCCTTCCCGTTTCTTACCTTCTATCTGATCCGCTGAGAATTCAATCTGGAAAAGCAAAAAAAAAAACATAAGAAAAAAGTTAAAATCCGTCTCCTGCGCTCGGGGGTCTCTCAGATTCAGAAGATTTTTGATTTGTTTTAAATAAATTTGGGACTCGGAGAACTTGTGAGCCTCCAGATGTTGGGGAAGTACTACAACTCCCAGCATGCTCTCCCATTGCTCCCAGTACAGATCCCTCATGAACCTGCTGCACCCGGGGGAGACCCCATGACATCATCAGCGCTGCCCCGGGGCAATCCTCCTCCTCTACACAATATTGTATCAGGTTCTTAAAGGGATTCTCCAGGCAACAAATACTCGCACAGGATTGGTCCTCGGTATCAGAGCTCCTCCCCACAAGTCCGGAAATGAGGAAGAGAGAATGGAGCCTGAAGCAGACAGCGCCCCTCTGTATGTAGTGGGCAGAGCAGGTTACTGCAGATCAGCTCTCATTGACATGAATGAGTGCACCCCTGTACCCCCTATGGTTACAGCCCTGACTCTTACATACAGCCCTGCACTTATATGTATAGAATCGCACCGTATAAAGGGGCGGAACATCAGCCGTAGCAGCTGCTACAGGGCCCAGGATGCAGGACGGATCCAAACATTATCGATGCCGTTCTCTCTCGGACCCTTCACTCCATGCTGACGGCAACAGCACAGCAGTAACAGGGCCCCCAAAACCCGCAAAGTAATAAGGCCCCGCCTCCTGTGCAGAGCAGGCCCCGCCCATAGAGCCAGAGTCTGTGCCGCTGATGTCTACATCCCGAGCAACGCTGCAGGGGGCACCAGATTCATGAAGACCTGGCACCAGTATCCAAAAATCTGCTGCCCCCTGCACATTCCACAGGCAACTGCACATAGTACAGACTGCACAGGAGGGAGGACACCGCACATAGTACAGACTGCACAGGAGGGAGGACACTGCACATAGTACAGACTACACAGGAGGGAGGACACTGCACATAGTACAGACTGCACAGGAGGGAGGACACTGCACATAGTACAGACTGCACAGGAGGGAGGACACTGCACATAGTACAGACTGCACAGGAGGGAGGACACTGCACATAGTACAGACTGCACAGGAGGGAGGACACTGCACATAGTACAGACTGCACAGGAGAGAGGACACTGCACATAGTACAGACTGCACAGGAGGGAGGACACTGTACATAGTACAGACTGCACAGGAGAGAGGACACTGCACATAGTACAGACTGCACAGGAGGGAGGACACTGCACATAGTACAGACTACACAGGAGGGAGGACACTGCACATAGTACAGACTGCACAGGAGGGAGGACACTGCACATAGTACAGACTGCACAGGAGGGAGGACACTGCACATAGTACAGACTGCACAGGAGGGAGGACACTGCACATAGTACAGACTGCACAGGAGGGAGGACACTGCACATAGTACAGACTGCACAGGAGAGAGGACACTGCACATAGTACAGACTGCACAGGAGGGAGGACACTGTACATAGTACAGACTGCACAGGAGAGAGGACACTGCACATAGTACAGACTGCACAGGAGGGAGGACACTGCACACTGTATAGACTGCACAGGAGGGAGGACACTGCACATAGTACAGACTGCACAGGAGGGAGGACACTGCACACTGTATAGACTGCACAGGAGGGAGGACACTGCACATAGTACAGACTGTACAGTGGGAGGACACTGCACATAGTACACACTGCACAGGAGGGAGGAGACTGCACTTACTACAGACTGCACAGGAGGCAGGACACTGCACATAGTACAGACTGCACAGGAGGGAGGAGACTGCACTTACTACAGACTGCACAGGAGGGAGGAGACTGCACTTACTACAGACTGCACAGGAGGGAGGAGACTGCACATAGTACAGACTGCACAGGAGGGAGGAGACTGCACATAGTACAGACTGCACAGGAGGGAGGACACTGCACATAGTACAGACTGCACAGGAGGGAGGACACTGCACATAGTACAGACTGCACAGGAGGGAGGACACTGCACATAGTACAGACTGCACAGGAGGGAGGACACTGCACATAGTACACACTGCACAGGAGGAAGGGCACTGCACATAGCACAGACTGCACAGGAGTGAGGACACTGCACATAGTACAGACTGCACAGGAGGGAGGACACTGCACATAGTACAGACTGCACAGGAGGGAGGACATTGCACATAGTACACACTGCACAGGAGGAAGGGCACTGCACATAGCACAGACTGCACAGGAGGAAGGGCACTGCACATAGCACAGACTGCACAGGAGGGAGGAGACTGCACATAGTACAGACTGCACAGGAGGGAGGACACTGCACATAGTACAGACTGCACAGGAGGAGGACACTGCACATAGTACAGACTGCACAGGAGGGAGGACACTGCACATAGTACAGACTGCACAGGAGGGAGGAGACTGCACATAGTACAGACTGCACAGGAGGGAGGACACTGCACATAGTACAGACTGCACAGGAGGGAGGACACTGCACATAGTACAGACTGCACAGGAGGGAGGACACTGCACATAGTACAGACTGCACAGGAGGGAGGACACTGCACATAGTACAGACTGCACAGGAGGGAGGACACTGCACATAGTACAGACTGCACAGGAGGGAGGACAATGCACATATTATACTGTCTGGATACATTGTTAAAATCCCTCAGCTGCAAAACGTATTTTGTCACTGGACAGGTGACATTCAATGACAGCCAGCAGAGATCTAACGAATAGTGAAGAATCAGACTTTTCATCGTACAATAAGGAAACTTTATTTACACTGTCTGACCGCAACAATTTTACAAGTTCAGTTTCCTGCACTGACAAAAGTTGTTATTGCAGATTTTGGGAACAGTGAACCCCGACCTCAGAGGCCGGGCGGAGGTCCAGCCATGGCTGCCAAGACAGACTCCCCCGTCACCCACCAGACTCTCACTAATGAGACCTCAGAAATGCACACAGAGACCGATAGCAGCACAGAGACAGAGACTGCAGCAAATAACACAAGGCAGAGACATATCACATAGGTAATAATAATCTGTATTTCTATATCACCAACATATTCTGTAGCTTTACACATCATGGGGGACAGATACAAACATTACAGAATACAAACTGTCATGTGGAGGGATCACAAGAGCTTACAGTCTAAGAGGATGAGGGGATGACACAAGAGCTTACAATCTATGAGCTACAGAGGCAGTACACAGCAATACAAGGAGCTACAGCCACAGAACACAGCCATACATGGAGCTACAGCCGCAGTACACAGCCATACATGGAGCTACAGCCACAGTACACAGTCATACATGGAGCTACAGCCGCAGTACACAGCCATACATGGAGCTACAGCCGCAGTACACAGCCACACATGGAGCTACAGCCGCAGTGCACAGCCATACATGGAGCTACGGCCGCAGTACACAGCCATACATGGAGCTACGGCCGCAGTACACAGCCATACATGGAGCTACAGCCGCAGTACACAGCCATACATGGAGCTACAGCCATAGTACACAGCCATACAAGGAGCTACAGCCGCAGTACACAGCCATACATGGAGCTACAGCCGCAGTACACAGCCATACATGGAGCTACAGCCACAGTACACAGCCATACATGGAGCTACAGCCGCAGTACACAGCCATACATGGAGCTACAGCCACAGTACTCAGCCATACATGCAGCTACAGGCACAGTACACAGTCATACATGGAGCTACAGCCACAGTACACAGCCATACATGGAGCTACAGCCGCAGTACACAGCCATACATGGAGCTACAGCCGCAGTACACAGCCATACATGGAGCTACAGCCGCAGTACACAGCCATTCATGGAGCTACAGCCACAGTACACAGCCATACATGGAGCTACAGCCGCGGTACACAGTCATGTATGGAGCTACAGCCGCAGTACACAACCGTACATGGAGCTACAGTCACAGTACACAGTCATACATGGAGCTACAGCCACAGTACACAGCCATACATGGGGCTACAGCCGCAGTACACAGCCATACATGGAGCTACAGCCACAGAACACAGCCATACATGGAGCTACAGCCGCAGTACACAGCCACACATGGAGCTACAGCCGCAGTACACAGCCATACATGGGGCTACAGTCACTGTATACAGCCATAGATGGAGCTACAGTCACGGTACACAGCCATACATGGAGCTACAGCCACACATGGAGCTACAGCCACAGTACACAACCATACATGGAGCTACAGCCACAGTACACAGCCATACATGGAGCTACAGTCACATGACTTAGGGACAGTGAAACTGCCGCTGCGATAATAATATCCCATGAAAATTCCCCATTTCCACCTCCTTTAAATAAACACCAGTACTCCTTCATAGGTGGAAGAAAAAGGCCACAGCGGCCAACTTTATTTATTTTACAGGAAAGGAAAAAATTGGAGGGGTCCTCGAAGGCGCTTTCCCTGAACATTGTTTCCCAGGTCTCAACTTGCCTGCGGTCGTCGATCACCAAACCTGCAGGCACCCCTTGTTGAAGACCTAAAACCCATCCTGGGGTCCTTGCCCGCAGGAATATATCCAACCTGCTGGGTGCTTATCCCAGCTTAACTGTAAACTTACATTCCCAAGAACTGGAATCCTAATTCCAAGTTCTCTACTTTAAAACGCCTTGCCTTCGAGAGCCCCCTCCTCCCCTGCCAAAGTGGCGAGTGTAACTCACTTACACGCCGCCGCTCCCCACACTCCTAGGGCTCTATCAATTCCTTCTTGCACGTCCAGAAGCCACAAATCTAATCCCACATCGGTTAAATGAACCCCATCATCCCTAAGATACATGTTGCCACCCTCTTCTAGCTCACTGTGATGGACCACAATACCCCCGTTCCGCGCTACAAATTTGCCCACCTTCTTGTTCACCTTAATCCTTGCTTTATTAATTCTCTTAACCGAGCGCGCATGCCGCCATTTGGAGCGTGGAACAATATCTGACCACACAATTAATATGCCCGGGAAAGTAGTCCACAAACGCAATAGGTCTAACTTAATGTCACGCAATAGGGCCCACGATGACCTGATCCCCATATCATTACCCCCAGCATGAATAACTAATATATTAGGTGGCCTATCCAGCCCAACTCAAAAATGAATCTCTGGCAACAAACGGGACCACAACAATCCCCTCTGTCCTATCCACCGCACCTGTACCTCAGACGCTGCAAAGCCAAGCTGCCTTCCTGCTGGCCGTACGTCTGCTCTTAAAGCTCCCCAATGTACAAAGGAATGACCGGCTATCCACAGTAAACACGGATCCGAACCTGAAAAACAATAAACAAACATAAAGAACCGGTGTAATGATGTTCCCCCCTTTTAACCCACCAGGTGTGGGCGAACATAAAGGCGGAACCTTTCCGATTCCCATCTTCCCAAACGCTTAATCAGTTCCTTACTCAACCCCCACCTAGAAGCCTCGGTAGCTGCCCCTATCCGGAACGAATGGGAACTGTATGCCATCGGCTCCAATCCTAACCTGCCTAAGGCTTTACGAAAAATAGTAACAAACTGGAACCGAGACAAGAATGACCCATCAAAATGCACTAACAAAGGCCCTGACACCTCCGGTCTCCCCTTCAAAAATTCTACAACATTAGCCACCGGACAAAGCGCGGAGCCATCCAAGGAGGCCAGCCGTACGGCTGCCCCCTTTCCAGCCTGATCCGTTTTAGATCTGGGCAGAAAACAAATAATCACTCTATCCTCCACACGAACGTTGGTCACCAATAACCCACCCGGCGTCTTCCGACTAGGTGCTACTAGCTCAGAAATGCGAAAGGCTCCAAAGAAAGCCAAAATAAATGCTACCTTAAATAAAATCACTTCAAAATCTGACCAGCACAGCTCCCTTAAAACCCCCACCAAATCTCCTAACAAAGAAAAAGTAACTGGTTTCCTAGCGTCCCTGACAACTCTCAATCTTTTAAAGCCCTTTACAGCCTGACGAACCACAAAAGACTTCGTGTAATCATCTAACCCTCGAAACTTGAACCAAAATGCTACGGCTGACATCCGTTTGGCTATAGCTGAAGCCGAGCTGCCACCATCAAAAGAATCCCCAATCCAAAAAAGTAAAGCTGACTCCCATTCTAACCTACTTTGGACCTGGCCTAACGCACTCACCAAGCCTTCCCATTCACTCCAAATGCCGTTGTACGCAGACCACGTAGCATCGCACACCGAATACCTTACCAAATCCAAGCCCACACTCAAACCAGATTCCACAAGTGCCCTGGACAGGCGTGTCCCCGATTCTCGGCATCCGGTACCAGTTCTCGAAACCGCTCCCACTGAAAACGAGACAAAGCGTCGGCCACATTATTATTCACGCCCGGTACATGCACCGAAACAAAATGCGAATTCAGCTCCAATCCCCTCAACACTAACTGCCGCAGAACCTTTACCACCGGTGGAGAATTGGCGGTTTGACTGTTGATCGCCTGAACCACCCCAAGATTGTCACAGTGAAAACGCACTTTCTTATCCCTTAGTCTCTCTCCCCATACCACAGTCGCAACCAAAATCGGGAATAACTCCAGTAATGCTAAATTGGACACCAAGCCCCTCTCTATCCACGATGCCGGCCAACCCTCAGCACACCATTCACCTTGAAAATAGATGCCAAACCCGCAACTACCAGCCGCGTCCGTATACAACTCCAACTCGCCGTTGGACACTGGCCTCTCCTGAAACACAGATCTCCCATTGTACTTGTCCAAAAACTCATCCCAAACCCTCAAATCTGCCCGCAGATCAGCCGACAAAGTGACAAAATGGTCTGGGTGACGCACACCAGCCGTGGCCATAGCCAACCTTCTGCAGAAAACCCTCCCCATAGGCATAATCCTGCAAGCAAAATTCAAACGACCTATCAATGATTGCAAATCTCGCAGCCTTATTTTCCGCGAGCGGCACCCATCCCGAACCTCCCTCCGAATCTCCTGCAACTTATCCTCGGGCAATCTAGATTCCATTCTAACTGAATCTATGACAATCCCCAAAAACTTGAGCTCGGTGCAGGGGCCCTCAGTCTTCTCTGGAGCTAAAGGGATGCCAAAGCTCTTGGCAACCCGCTCCATAGTTTGCAGCAACAGTGAACACACCCACGACGATGGCGGGCCAATCAACAGAAAGTCATCTAAATAATGCAGCACTGACTGCACTTGTGCCTCCCTCCTTACTACCCACTCAACGAAACAGCTAAACTTCTCAAAATAGGCACATGAAACTGAACACCCCATGGGAAGGCACAAATCCACAAAATACTGATCCTCCCACTTGCAGCCCAAAAACTTAAAACTATCCGGGTGCACCGGCAAGAGACGAAAAGCAGACTCGACGTCTGTTTTCGCCATCAGGGCCCCCTTCCCATAACGTCTAACCCAACCCAGTGCTGCATCAAAAGAGGTATAAGAAACAGTACACAGCTCCTCAGCTATCCCATCATTCACCGAACCACCATAGGGGTAGGACAGATGATGAATGAGCCTAAACTTATTAGGCTCCTTCTTGGGGACAACTCCCAACGGTGACACCCATAATTCCTCTAACGGAGGAGAACAAAAGGGGCCTGCCATCCGGCCTAACTCAACTTCCTTACTCAACTTGGCCCACACCACCTCCGGATGAGACCTAGCTGAAGCCAAATTAAGTGGTTCCCCTTTTGCCCTTGCGGACATGCAAGGGATGGGAAATCCGGTACTAAAACCCTCAGTGAGAAACCCCGCTACCCCCTTGTCTGGGTACGCTTCTAGGTACGGACGCATCCTTTCCACCCTCACTGGAGTCGCCCCTCTTCGCTTCAACCTCCCCCAACTTTCCTTTTCCCTTCCTAAAACATCTGGACAAACCATGCGCCCCCCCGCAACCGGAACATTCATGTCTGAAGCGACAGTCATTGCCGAACTTGCAATGACCCTCGTTGAATTGCCAACAGCAACCCTTCCCTGCAACTGCCGGTCGGGTTGAGGGCGCTCCAAAGCCCCCGACTGACTCCCGAAAGGACTGTCCGGACCGCGGGGCTGATATCAATCCCATCCAAAGATTGATATCTTTCTGCTCCCAGCCAAGCGATGGGCGAATGGCCTTCCGTTGACGAAATTGTTCGTCGTACCGTAACCAGGCCGTGCCCCCGTATACTTTGTAGGCTTCCCCAATTACATCCATGTAACAAAACAGAGCCGAACAATGTTCGGGCTGCTTTTCACCAATAACTGAAGCCAAGATGGCAAAGGCCTGGAACCAATTCATAAATGTGTGAGGTATCAGGCGATACCTCCGCCGCTCCTCCTCCTCCTTTTTGCTCTCGTCTGGCCTACCCCTTTCCAAATTAAATTTATCCAAGGGCAAAAGGGAAAATATCTCTACGTATTCCCCCCGCCAGATCTTCTCCCTAACCTCTAGCTTCA
Source organism: Engystomops pustulosus (assembly GCF_040894005.1). Lineage (NCBI taxonomy): Eukaryota > Metazoa > Chordata > Amphibia > Anura > Leptodactylidae > Engystomops > Engystomops pustulosus. The sequence goes on from NC_092415.1 coordinate 210,717,691, forward strand.
AGTGAGAACCCAAAGGGCCAGCATAGCAAATATATACTTCACAACGCGCCTTGTCAGCCATGCGGACATCTTCAACCGTGGCACTAGGAGCGGCCACTGCTGAAGCAGGCGGCTCCCTATTATCCCTGCGAGCTACTACCGGGACTACCGCTAACTCTCTCCCTTCAGGGCACCCTGGGTCTCTCCATACAGCTACCGGGGAATCCGCCACCGCATCCTGCCCTGATCCCAATACCTCCTGCACACTAAGCAACAAACGCTGTAAACTATCCCTAGAAAAATTCCCACCCCCGGCTAACACGCTGACTGCATGGGTGGTCACCTCACCTGACCGCGCCGCGGCTCCGGCCGCAGCGGGCGTAGCATGCAGAGCCGATCCTCCTCGTGGAACTGTCGACGATCCAGGGCTCCCGACCCCGGAGCCCGTTCTTGCCATTGAGCCGCTCGCCCGAGAGCAGGCCACCGCCGACCGCGGCCGCCGCTCCGTCTGCTCCTCTTCTTCAGCCTCCTGCGGCCAATTCTGTTCAAGAGGCGGGGACCGCCCCTCGCCTCCGTCAACATCCCGGAAGATGTCATCGCTGACGTCACAAGGGGAGGGGCTCCACCCCCCTTCCCCCGTTTCCGGAACCTCCTCTTCCAGCTGCCATTCGCAAGATGGCCGACGGGCTGCTACTTCCGGTTGGTCACTCCTGCGGCCCGCGTGTCCTCGCTCACCACCTCCAGAGCGACGTGCTACCTGCGCAGCGTTAGCTGCCGGCGTCCTGGAAGGCCGACCCCCGGATCCACTTGATCGCGGCGACACAGCTGGGCTCTCTCCTCCCGCAGCACGCCGAGCTCCACCACTGCTCGGCACATCAGCAGGCTGGCGGGCCGTTCTGGAGGTCTCTCCTCGACGATCGCGGGTGGCCGGGGTGTTGACTGCCGTCCCACTCCGCGGTCCCAGTCCCGCCCGCGGGTTCGGATTCCTCGCCGGCCGATTCTCTGCCCTAGCGGGGCGCTTCAGTGAAGAGGCGGGAGGGTCCCTGCTGGGGCTCCGACAGCGGCGCCGGGACCGGGACGTCAGCTCCGGACTCAATCGAGATGGAGGGCGAGCACGGTTGCTCCTCCGTGGTCTGGGGGTCTCCTCCGCTGGAGACAAGGCAGACTCCCCCGTAATATCCAGCTGCTGTTCCAGCCATGCAGTGCCCCTCAAGGCCACTGCCTGCCGCACCTTCTCCATCAGACCCGAATCCATGCTGGAAAACTTTCTGGTCAGCGTTCTCCAGCCAAAATGGTGAGTACTTGCTTCAAGTTATGATTCTTAAATCATATGTCCCACCTCCCTGCACGTACTCACCTGCTCTAACATAAACAATCCCCCTCCCATCTAAACTCTGTGTGACCTACACAACAACTCCGCTTATTCACTCCCCTTGTCATGAGCTGATTCCATTACACTGCGTTCCCTTCCATCGCTTCCTGTACACAGCCATAGATGGAGCTACAGTCACTGTATACAGCCATAGATGGAGCTACAGTCACAGTACACAGCCATAGATGGAGCTACAGCCACAGTATACAGCCATAGATGGAGCTACAGCCGCTGTACACAGCCATAGATGGAGCTACAGTCACAGTACACAGCCATAGATGGAGCAACAGCAGCAGTACACAGCCATACATGGAGCTACAGCCGCAGTACACAGCCATACATGGAGCTACAGCCGCAGAACACAGCCATACATGGAGCTACAGCCGCAGTACACAGCCATACATGGAGCTACAGCTGCAGTACACAGACGTACATGGAGCTACAGCCACAGTACACAGTCATACATGGAGCTACAGCCACAGTACACGGCCATACATGGAGCTACAGACACAGTACACAGCCATACATGGAGCTACAGCCACAGTACACAGCCATACATGGAGCTACAGCCACAGTACACAGCCATACATGGAGCTACAGCCACAGTACACAGCCATACATGGAGCTACAGCCACAGCACACAGCCATACATGGAGCTACAGCCACAGTACACAGCCATACATGGAGCTACAGCCACAGTACACAGCCATACATGGAGCTACAGCCACAGTACACATCTATACATGGAGTTACAGTTCAGTACACAGCCATACATGTAGCTACAGCCACAGTACACAGCCATACATGGAGCTACAGCCACAGTACACAGCCATACATGGAGCTACAGTTCAGGACACAGCCATACATGGAGCTAAAGCCACAGTACACAGCCATATATGGAGCTACAGCCGCAGTACACAGCCATACATGGAGCTACAGTTCAGGACACAGCCATACATGGAGCTAAAGCCACAGTACACAGCCATACATGGAGCTACAGCAGCAGTACACAGCCATACATGGAGCTACAGGAGCAGTACACAGCCACACATGGAGCTACAGCCACAGTACACAGCCATACATGGAGCTACAGCCACAGTACACAGCCATACATGGAGATACAGCAGCAGTACACAGCCATACATGGAGCTACAGCCACAGTACACAGCCATACATGGAGCAACAGCCACAGTACACAGCCATACATGGAGCAACAGCCACAGTACACAGCCATACATGGAGCTACAGCTGCAGTACACAGCCATACAAGGAGCTACAGCCACAGTACACAGCCACACATGGAGGTACAGCTCAGTACACAGCCATACATGGTGCTACAGCCGCTGTACACAGCCATACATGGAGCTACAGCCACAGTACACAGCCATACATGGAGCTACAGCCACAGTACACAGCCATACATGGAGCTACAGCCACAGTACACAGCCATACAATGAGCTACATCCGCAGTACACTGCCATACATGGAGCTAAAGCCACAGTACACAGCCATACATGGAGCTACAGCAGCAGTACACAGCCATACATGGAGCTACAGGAGCAGTACACAGCCATACATGGAGCTACAGCCACAGTACACAGCCATACATGGAGCTACAGCAGCAGTACACAGCCATACATGGAGCTACAGGAGCAGTACACTGCCATACATGGAGCTACAGTCACAGTACACTGCCATAGATGGAGCTACAGCCACAGTATACAGCCATAGATGGAGCTACAGTCACAGTACACAGCCATAGATGGAGCAACAGCAGCAGTACACAGCCATACATGGAGCTACAGCAGCAGTACACAGCCATACATGGAGCTACAGCCGCAGTACACAGCCATACATGGAGCTACAGCCGCAGAACACAGCCATACATGGAGCTACAGCCGCAGTACACAGCCATACATGGAGCTACAGCCGCAGTACACAGCCATACATGGAGCTACAGCCGCAGTACACAGCCATACATGGAGCTACAGCCGCAGTACACAACCGTACATGGAGCTACAGCCACAGTACACAGTCATACATGGAGCTACAGCCACAGTACACGGCCATACATGAAGCTACAGACACAGTACACAGCCATACATGGAGCTACAGACACAGTACACAGCCATACATGGAGCTACAGCCACAGTACACAGCCATACATGGAGCTACAGCCACAGTACACAGCCATACATGGAGCTACAGCCACAGTACACAGCCATACATGGAGCTACAGCCAAAGTACACAGCCATACATGGAGCTACAGCCACAGTACACAGCCATACAAGGAGCTACGGCCACAGTACACAGCCATACATGGAGTTACAGCTCAGTACACAGCCATACATGGAGCTACAGCCACAGTACACAGCCATACATGGAGCTACAGCCACAGTACACAGCCATACATGGAGCTACAGCCACAGTACACAGCCATACAAGGAGCTACGGCCACAGTACACAGCCATACATGGAGTTACAGCTCAGTACACAGCCATACATGGAGCTACAGCTGCAGTACACAGCTATACATGGAGCTACAGCCACAGTACACTGCCATACATGGAGCTACAGCCACAGTACACAGCCATACATGGAGCTACAGGAGCACTACACAGCCATACATGGAGCTACTGCCACAGTACACAGCCATACATGGAGCTACAGCCACAGTACACAGCCATACATGGAGCTACAGGAGCAGTACACAGCCATACATGGAGCTACAGGAGCAGTACACAGCCATACATGGAGCTACAGCCGCAGTACACAGCCATACATGGAGCTACAGCCACAGTACACAGCCATACATGGAGCTACAGCCACAGTACACAGCCATACATGGAGCTACAGCCGCAGTACACAGTCATACATAGAGCTACAGCCACAGTACACAGCCATACAAGGAGCTACAGCCACAGTACACAGCCATACATGGAGTTACAGCTCAGTACACAGCCATAAATGGTGCTACAGCCGCTGTACACAGCCATACATGGAGCTACAGCCACAGTACACAGCCATACATGGAGCTACAGCCACAGTACACAGCCATACATGGAGCTACAGCCACAGTACACAGCCATACAAGGATCTACATCCGCAGTACACTGCCATACATGGAGCTACAGGAGCAGTACACAGCCATACATGGAGCTACAGCCACAGTACACAGCCATACACGGAGCTACAGCCACAGTACACAGCCATACATGGAGCTACAGCCACAGTACACAGCCATACACGGAGCTACAGCCACAGTACACAGCCATACACGGAGCTACAGCCACAGTACACAGCCATACACGGAGCTACAGCCACAGTACACAGCCACACATGGAGCTACAGCCACAGTACACAGCCATACATGGAGCTACAGCCCCAGTACACAGCCGTACATGGAGCTACAGCCGCAGTACACAGCCATACATGGAGCTACAGCTACAGTACACAGCCATACATGGAGCTACAGCCACAGTACACAGCCATACATGGAGCTACAGCCACAGTACACAGCCATACATGGAGCTACAGCAGCAGTACACAGCCATACATGGAGCTACAACAGCAGTACACAGCCATACATGGAGCTACAGCCGCAGTACACAGTCATACATGGAGCTACAGCCACAGTACACAGACATACATGGAGCTACAGCAGCAGTACACAGCCATACATGGAGCTACAGCCGCAGTACACAGCCATACATGGAGCTACAGCAGCAGTACACAGCCATACATGGAGCTACAGGAGCAGTACACAGCCATACATGGAGCTACAGCCACAGTACACAGCCATACATGGAGCTACAGCAGCAGTACACAGCCATACATGGAGCTACAGCAGCAGTACACAGCCATACATACATCTCCAGACTTTTTAGCTCTTTGGATCCGTTTTGTGTGTAATTTCCGGATCTCTGAAGTTTACAGAAAATATTTGTATCTGTGGCTTGTGGAAGGGGCTGCACATGTAGATCTGTGGCTAAAGGGTCCGCAGGGGGTTACCGTTGTGTCATGGTCATAGGGCAAAGGTGAGAATGTAGGAAAAGGTCAATGGAATCACTTTCTATAAAGGTTTAGATGTTGTAATTGTTTAGTTCTTCCTCCTTCTCCTGGGATCCAGAGAGCCATCGGCAGACACAAGAACAATCCTCACTACTGGATGCTCAGCAATCTTACTATCTCTGCTTGCTGTCAGCTGAGGCCTTGTTTGAAATGCATCAAACAATCCTCTACAATCCGTCATCCCTGATATCTTCTCCTGCACTGATACACTGTAACAAATATGAGGAAGCATCGGGTCATGGGGGGGGGGGCTGGTCTCCGGGGTGGGGGGACCCTCCGCTCCTGCGCTCAGGATCAGTCTCTGTCACCACAGTTTTAATATTTGTTTCTGCTCCATGAAATCTATAAATCATGTTTGATGCTGAAGCTCCAGGTGCAGGATGAATATTCATACACAGGAGGGGTCCGGGGGGCTCACAGCGCTACACCGGGGGGAGGGGAGGGGGCTATCTCTTTACCCTCCCCGGAATGTCGTGTTACTTGTTATTTTTGTTTCATTTATCATTTTTTAACCTATTTTGAGTATTTAAAAACATAAACCTGCAGGGAAGAGGACACATCCCTATCCACAGAGGACTACTTATCCATCATCCACACACTGTGCCACTTATAGGTTGGATGACTGTTTTCAACCTCATCTTCTATCATAGTATGAGATCAGCTAATCACTGCAGAGAGCACAGAGCACAGCAGTGTGAGGTCTGATCACACTTCTCTCTGCAGCTGTGTCAGTGCATTCAATGGGGGAGATTGCCAAGATCACCATTTTCTACAGGGGACTGGCGGCTAAAGTCTACAGAGGGCTGGTGGCTGTATACTACAGGGGGCTGGCAGGCAACATACTACAGGGGGCTGGCAGGCTATATACTACAGGGGGCTAGCAGGCTATATACTACTGAGGTCTGGCAGGCTATATACTACTGAGGTCTGGCAGGCTATATACTACAGGGGGCTAGCAGGCTATATACTACAGGGGGCTGGCAGGCTATATACTACAGGGGGCTGGCAGGCTATATACTACAGGGGGCTGGCAGGCTGTATACTACAGGGGGCTAGCAGGCTATATACTACAGGGGGCTGGCAGGCAACATACTACAGGGGGCTGGCAGGCTATATACTACAGGGGGCTAGCAGGCTATATACTACAGGGGGCTAGCAGGCTATATACTAGTGAGGTCTGGCAGGCTATATACTACAGGGGGCTGGTGGCTGTATACTACAGGGAGCTGGCAGGCTACACACTACAGGGGGCTGGCAGGCTATATACTACAGGGGCTGGCTGGCTATATACTACAGGCGGCTGGCTGGCTATATACTACTGAGGTCTGGCAGGCTATATACTACAGGGGGCTGGTGGCTGTATACTACAGGGGGCTAGCAGGCTATATACTACAGGCGGCTGGGTGGCTATATACTACTGAGATCTGGAAGGCTATATACTACAGGGGGCTGGTGGCTGTATACTACAGGGGGCTTGCTGGCTATATACTACTGGGGGCTGGCAGGCTATACACTACAGGGGGCTGGTGGCTGTATACTACAGGGGGCTAGCAGGCTATATACTACTGGGGGCTGGTGGCTGTATACTACTGAGGTCTGGCAGGCTACATACTACAGGGGGCTGGAAGGCTACATACTACAGGGGGCTGGCAAGCTATATACTACAGGGGGCTGGCAGGCTACATACTACAGGGGGCTGGAAGGCTACATACTACAGGGGGCTGGCAAGCTATATACTACAGGGGGCTGGAAGGCTACATACTACAGTGGGCTGGCAAGCTATATACTACAGGGGGCTAGCAGGCTATATACTACAAGGGTCTGGCAGGCTATATACTACAGGGGGCTAGCAGGCTATATACTACAGGGGGCTGGCAGGCAACATACTACAGGGGGCTAGCAGGCTGTATACTACAGGGGGCTAGCAGGCTGTATACTACAGGGGGCTAGCAGGCTGTATACTACAGGGGGCTAGCAGGCTGTATACTACAGGGGGCTAGCAGGCTATATACTACAGGGGCTGGCAGGCTATATGCTACAGGAGGCTGCCAGGCTATATACCTCCAAAAACATTGTTAGAAGGGCCCCCACCACCCTTAATCCAGCCCTGCTAGAAGGCTAATAGTGAGGACCCTCAGGTGACATCTGTGTCTCTGTACATACGTCACAGCTGAGGGTTTGCTACAGTCAAGGGCAGATTTGTTATTCCTTGGTCCTGGAGTAAGGGTGTAAATACACGGGGGCACAGACAGGACATATCTGCACCAGGATCTTTGGGCCCCCGGGTAATCGCTCGGCTTTATGGGTAATTGTAACGTTTCAGCACAAAGTGAGAAATAGACAAACTCATAAGTGAGAAAAACGTCATTATATGAGGATTAATGGCCGGAGCCGCGGGAACATCCCATAATTGTCAGAACTTCTATTATATTATCACAGCACTCTTTGCTACAATGTATCAGTCTGACGTGTAGGTTGACACACAACAGATACAATTGTCACAAACCCTCAGCTGAAATCTTGAGATGATAGAAAAAAATTCTGTAACAGAAGTTTCCATTCTATGAGTATTAAACACATAGACATGATCCTTCTCATAGCTGAGGGTTTGCTACAGTTTATAAAATCCTTTGTGAGAAAAAGATCTGAGCAGCACAAACCTCTATCATGATAGCTTGTTACATTGGGGCTCATTTACTTACCCGTCCAGAGGAGATCAAAGAAAATGCATTGTCCGTGTATAATGCGCTGTGCGGGGAGTCACTACAATCGTGCGCCCGATATTCTGCATGTGTCACTTCCCCGCTCAGGTCCCTGGAGTTCACCTTCTTCTTCCTGGTGCATGTAAGTGCATTGTCCGTGTATAATGCGCTGTGCGGGGAGTCACTAAGATCCTGCGCCCGATATCCTGCATGTGTCGCTTCCCCGCTCAGGTCCCCGGAGTTCACCTTCTTCTTCCTGGAGCATGTAAGTGCATTGTCCGTGTATAATGTGCTGTGCGGGGAGTCACTAAGATCCTGCACCCGATATCCTGCATGTGTCGCTTCCCCGCTCAGGTCCCCGGAGTTCACCTTCTTCTTCCTGGTGCATGTAAGTGCATTGTCCGTGTATAATGCGCTGTGCAGGGAGTCACTAAGATCATGCGTCCGATATCCTGCATGTGCCGCTTCCCCGCTCAGGTCCCAGGAGTTCACCTTCTTCTTCCTGGTGCATGTAAGTGCATTGTCCGTGTATAATGCGCTGTGCGGGGAGTCACTAAGATCCTGCACCCGATATCCTGCATGTGTCGCTTCCCCGCTCAGGTCCCCGGAGTTCACCTTCTTCTTCTTGCTGCATGTAAGTGCATTGTCCGTGTATAATGTGCTGTGCGGGGAGTCACTAAGATCCTGCCCCGATATCCTACATGTGTCACTTCCCTGCTCAGGTCCCTGGAGTTCACCTTCCTCTTCCTGGTGCATGTAGGTGCATTGTCCGTGTATAATGCGCTGTGTGGGGAGTCACTAAGATCCTGCACCCGATATCCTGCATGTGTCACTTCCCCGCTCAGGTCCCTGGAGTTCACCTTCTTCTTCCTGGTGCATGTAAGTGCATTGTCCGTGTATAATGCGCTGTGCAGGGAGTCACTAAGATCCTGCGCCCGATATCCTGCATGTGTCACTTCCCCGCTCAGGTCCACGGAGTTCACCTTCTTCTTCCTGGTGCATGTAAGTGCATTGTCCGTGTATAATGCGCTGTGCGGGGAGTCACTAAGATCCTGCACCCGATATCCTGCATGTGTCACTTCCCCGCTCAGGTCCACGGAGTTCACCTTCTTCTTCCTGGTGCATGTAAGTGCATTGTCCGTGTATAATGCGCTGTGCGGGGAGTCACTAAGATCCTGCGCCCGGTATCCTGCATGTGTCACTTCCCCACTCAGGTCCCCGGAGTTCACCTTCTTCTTCCTGGTGCATGTAAGTGCATTGTCCGTGTATAATGTGCTGTGCGGTGAGTCACTAAGATCCTGCGCCCGATATCCTGCATGTGTCGCTTCCCCGCTCAGGTCCCAGGAGTTCACCTTCTTCTTCCTGGTGCATGTAAGTACGTTGGATGCGACACAATTTGAAAGTTAAATCACGCGCTCAGTCCAAATTAGTCCCATGTCCGTCCCCGACTACTTTCGCATGGAAGCAGCGCAGCTGCACCCCAATCCGATCGTGTGCAACCCAATCCCAGAACAGACACCTGTTATACCTGTCACAGCTGCGTAAATCCTGAACGACGGGAAGTCCAATGAAAGTGCGATCTATGACCCTTAGTAAATAAGCCTCATTGTATCAGGTAAAAATTATCAGTCTGGGATCCAGGAGCTTTTCTGGGCAGTCAGTGGTTAGATACTGGAGAGGGACTGTGGGAGGGCATATGATTTTCTCTCACATGACGATGGTTGGAGATTGGAGAAGGACTCGAGGCATTTTCAGGCCTTCAGTTTACCCTTACATTGCGTCACATTTAGTAAAGTGTCTGCGCCAAATTCTTTTCTGACTTTGTAATAAAAAGAACATGGAAACTGCTGCACATGGATTTAAAAAGGGTCTGCAAGGTGTCACGTGTTCCTGCTCAGTCCGATTTTTCGCCACTTTTATTACTAGCGTGGGAGGACACTGCACATAGTACAGACTGCACAGGAGGGAGGACACTGCACATAGTACAGACTGCACAGGAGGGAGGACACTGCACATAGTACAGACTGCACAGGAGGGAGGACACTGCACATAGTACAGACTGCACAGGAGGGAGGACACTGCACATAGTACAGACTGCACAGGAGGGAGGACACTGCACATAGTACAGACTGCACAGGAGGGAGGACACTGCACATAGTACAGACTGCACAGGAGGGAGGACACTGCACATAGTACAGACTGCACAGGAGGGAGGACACTGCACATAGTACACACTGCACAGGAGGGAAGACACTGCACATAGTACAGACTGCACAGGAGGGAGGACACTGCACATAGTACAGACTGCACAGGAGGGAGGACACTGCACATAGTACAGACTGCACAGGAGGGAAGACACTGCACATAGTACAGACTGCACAGGAGGGAGGACACTGCACATAGTACAGACTGCACAGGAGGGAGGACACTGCACATAGTACAGACTGCACAGGAGGGAGGACACTGCACATAGTACAGACTGCACAGGAGGAGGACACTACACATAGTACAGACTGCACAGGAGGGAGGACACTGCACATAGTACAGACTGCACAGGAGGAGGACACTGCACATAGTACAGACTGCACAGGAGGGGGGACACTGCACATAGTACAGACTGCACAGGAGGGGGGACACTGCACATAGTACAGACTGCCCAGGAGGAGGACAGTGCACATAGTACAGACTGCACAGGAGAGAGGACACTGCACATAGTACAGACTGCACAGGAGGGAGGACACTCCACATAGTACAGACTGCACAGGAGGGAGGACACTGCACATAGTACAGACTGCACAGGAGGGAGGACACTGCACATAGTACAGACTGCACAGGAGGGAGGATACTGCACATAGTACAGACTGCACAGGAGGGAGGGCACTGCACATAGTACAGACTGCACAGGAGGAGGACACTGCACATAGTACAGACTGCACAGGAGGGAGGATACTGCACATAGTACAGACTGCACAGGATGAGGACACTGCACATAGTACAGACTGCACAGGAGGGAGGACACTGCACATAGTACAGACTGCACAGGAGGGAGGACACTGCACATAGTACAGACTGCACAGGAGGGGGGACACTGCACATAGTACAGACTGCACAGGAGGGAGGATACTGCACATAGTACAGACTGCACAGGAGGGAGGACACTGCACATAGTACAGACTGCACAGGATGAGGACACTGCACATAGTACAGACTGCACAGGAGGGAGGACACTGCACATAGTACAGACTGCACAGGAGGGAGGACACTGCACATAGTACAGACTGCACAGGAGGGGGGACACTGCACATAGTACAGACTGCACAGGAGGGAGCACACTGCACATAGTACAGACTGCACAGGAGGGGGGACACTGCACATAGTACAGACTGCACAGGAGGGAGGACACTGCACATAGTACAGACTGCACAGGAGGGAGGACACTACACATAGTACAGACTGCACAGGAGGGAGGACACTGCACATAGTACAGACTGCACAGGAGGGAGGACACTGCACATAGTACAGACTGCACAGGAGGGAGGACACTGCACATAGTACAGACTGCACAGGAGGAGGACACTGCACATAGTACAGACTGCACAGGAGGGGGGACACTGCACATAGTACAGACTGCACAGGAGGGGGGACACTGCACATAGTACAGACTGCACAGGAGGGGGGACACTGCACATAGTACAGACTGCACAGGAGGAGGACACTGCACATAGTACAGACTGCACAGGAGGGAGGATACTGCACATAGTACAGACTGCACAGGATGAGGACACTGCACATAGTACAGACTGCACAGGAGGGAGGACACTGCACATAGTACAGACTGCACAGGAGGGAGGACACTGCACATAGTACAGACTGCACAGGAGGGAGGGCACTGCACATAGTACACACTGCACAGGAGGATGATACTGCACATAGTACAGAATGCACAGGAGAGAGGACACTGCACATAGTACAGACTGCACAGGAGGAGAACACTGCACATAGTACAGACTGCAAAGGAGGAGGACACTGCACATAGTACACACTGCACAGGAGGGAGGACACTGCACATAGTACACACTGCACAGGAGGGAGGACACTGCACATAGTACAGACTGCACAGGAGGGGGGACACTGCACATAGTACAGACTGCACAGGAGGGGGGACACTGCACATAGTACAGACTGCACAGGAGGGGGGACACTGCACATAGTACAGACTGCACAGGAGGAGGACACTGCACATAGTACAGACTGCACAGGAGGGAGGATACTGCACATAGTACAGACTGCACAGGAGGGAGGACATTGCACATAGTACAGACTGCACAGGATGAGGACACTGCACATAGTACAGACTGCACAGGAGGGAGGACACTGCACATAGTACAGACTGCACAGGAGGGGAGGACACTGCACATAGTACAGACTGCACAGGAGGGAGGACACTGCACATAGTACAGACTGCACAGGAGGGAGGACACTGCACATAGTACAGACTGCACAGGAGGGAGGACACTGCACATAGTACAGACTGCACAGGAGGGAGGACACTGCACATAGTACAGACTGCACAGGAGGGAGGACACTGCACATAGTACAGACTGCACAGGAAGGTGGACACTGCACATAGTACAGACTGCACAGGAAGGTGGACACTGCACATAGTACAGACTGCACAGGAGGGAGGACACTGCACATAGTACAGACTGCACAGGAGGGAGGACACTGCACATAGTACAGACTGCACAGGAGGACACTGCACATAGTACAGACTGCACAGGAGGGAGGACACTGCACATAGTACAGACTGCACAGGAGGGAGGACACTGCACATAGTACAGACTACACAGGAGGGAGGACACTGCACATAGTACAGACTACACAGGAGGAAGGACACTGCACATAGTACAGACTGCACAGGAGAGAGGACACTGCACATAGTACAGACTGCACAGGAGGGAGGACACTGCACATAGTACAGACTACACAGGAGGGAGGACACTGCACATAGTACAGACTGCACAGGAGGGAGGACACTGCACATAGTATAGACTGCACAGGAGGGAGGACACTGCACATAGTACAGACTGCACAGGAGGGAGGACACTGCACATAGTACAGACTGCTCAGGAGAGAGGACACTGCACATAGTACAGACTGCACAGGAGAGAGGACACTGCACATAGTACAGACTGCACAGGAGGGAGGACACTGCACATAGTACAGACTGCACAGGAGGGAGGACACTGCACATAGTACAGACTACACAGGAGGGAGGACACTGCACATAGTACAGACTGCACAGGAGGGAGGACACTGCACATAGTACAGACTGCACAGGAGGGAGGACACTGCACATAGTACAGACTGCACAGGAGGGGGGACACTGCACATAGTACAGACTGCACAGGAGGGAGCACACTGCACATAGTACAGACTGCACAGGAGGGGGGACACTGCACATAGTAAAGACTGCACAGGAGGGAGGACACTGCACATAGTACAGACTGCACAGGAGGGAGGACACTGCACATAGTACAGACTGCACAGGAGGGAGGACACTGCACATAGTACAGACTGCACAGGAGGGAGGACACTGCACATAGTACAGACTGCACAGGAGGGAGGACACTGCACATAGTACAGACTGCACAGGAGGAGGACACTGCACATAGTACAGACTGCACAGGAGGGGGGACACTGCACATAGTACAGACTGCACAGGAGGGGGGACACTGCACATAGTACAGACTGCACAGGAGGGGGGACACTGCACATAGTACAGACTGCACAGGAGGAGGACACTGCACATAGTACAGACTGCACAGGAGGGAGGACACTGCACATAGTACAGACTGCACAGGAGGGAGGACACTGCACATAGTACAGACTACACAGGAGAGAGGACACTGCACATAGTACAGACTGCACAGGAGAGAAGACACTGCACATAGTACAGACTGCACAGGAGGGAGGACACTGCACATAGTACAGACTGCACAGGAGGGAGGACACTGCACATAGTACAGACTGCACAGGAGGGAGGACACTGCACATAGTACAGACTACACAGGAGGGAGGACACTGCACATAGTACAGACTGCACAGGAGGGAGGACACTGCACATAGTACAGACTGCACAGGAGGGAGGACACTGCACATAGTACAGACTGCACAGGAGGGAGGACACTACACATAGTACAGACTGCACAGGAGGGGGGACACTGCACATAGTACAGACTGCACAGGAGGGGGGACACTGCACATAGTACAGACTGCACAGGAGGGAGGACACTGCACAGTACAGACTGCACAGGAGGAGGACACTGCACATAGTACAGACTGCACAGGAGGGAGGATACTGCACATAGTACAGACTGCACAGGAGGGAGGACATTGCACATAGTACAGACTGCACAGGATGAGGACACTGCACATAGTACAGACTGCACAGGAGGGAGGACACTGCACATAGTACAGACTGCACAGGAGGGGAGGACACTGCACATAGTACAGACTGCACAGGAGGGAGGACACTGCACATAGTACAGACTGCACAGGAGGGAGGACACTGCACATAGTACAGACTGCACAGGAGGGAGGACACTGCACATAGTACAGACTGCACAGGAGGGAGGACACTGCACATAGTACAGACTGCACAGGAGGGAGGACACTGCACATAGTACAGACTGCACAGGAGGGAGGACACTGCACATAGTACAGACTGCACAGGAGGGAGGAGACTGCATATAGTACAGACTGCACAGGAGGGAGGACACTGCACATAGTACAGACTGCACAGGAGGGAGGACACTGCACATAGTACAGACTGCACAGGAGGGAGGACACTGCACATAGTACAGACTGCACAGGAGGGAGGACACTGCACATAGTACAGACTGCACAGGAGGGAGGAGACTGCATATAGTACAGACTGCACAGGAGGGAGGACACTGCACATAGTACAGACTGCACAGGAGGGAGGACACTGCACATAGTACAGACTGCACAGGAGGACACTGCACATAGTACAGACTGCACAGGAGGGAGGACACTGCACATAGTACAGACTGCACAGGAGGGAGGACACTGCACATAGTACAGACTACACAGGAGGGAGGACACTGCACATAGTACAGACTACACAGGAGGGAGGACACTGCACATAGTACAGACTGCACAGGAGGGAAGACACTGCACATAGTACACACTGCACATAGTACAGACTGCACAGGAGGGAGGACACTGCACATAGTACAGACTGCACAGGAGGAGGACACTGCACATAGTACAGACTGCACAGGAGGGAGGACACTGCACATAGTACAGACTGCACAGGAAGGTGGACACTGCACATAGTACAGACTGCACAGGAGGGAGGACACTGCACATAGTACAGACTGCACAGGAGGGAGGACACTGCACATAGTACAGACTGCACAGGAGGGAGGACACTGCACATAGTACAGACTACACAGGAGGGAGGACACTGCACATAGTACAGACTGCACAGGAGGTAGGACACTGCACATAGTACAGACTGCACAGGAGGGAGGACACAGCACATAGTACAGACTGCACAGGAGGGAGGACACTGCACATAGTACAGACTGCTCAGGAGAGAGGACACTGCACATAGTACAGACTGCACAGGAGGGAGGACACTGCACATAGTACAGACTGCACAGGAGGAGAAGACTGCACATAGTACAGACTGCACAGGAGGGAGGACACTGCACATAGTACAGACTGCACAGGAGGGAGGACACTGCACATAGTTCAGACTGCACAGGAGGGAGGACACTGCACATAGTACAGACTGCACAGGAGGGAGGACACTGCACATAGTACAGACTGCACAGGAGGGAGGACACTGTACATAGTACAGACTGCACAGGAGGAGGACACTGCACATAGTACAGACTGCACAGGAGGGAGGACACTGCACATAGTACAGACTGCACAGGAGGGAGGACACTGCACATAGTACAGACTGCACAGGAGGGAGGACACTGCACATAGTACAGACTGCACAGGAGGGAGGCCACTGCACATAGTACAGACTGCACAGGAGGGAGGACACTGCACATAGTACAGACTGCACAGGAGAGAGGACACTGCACATAGTACAGACTGCACAGGAGGAGGACACTGCACATAGTACAGACTGCACAGGAAGAGGACACTGCACATAGTACAGACTGCACTGGTTCTGATAATTCTGGGCCTCTGTATTTACTTATTCAACATTTCCAGCTCTGCTACATGACTTTATGACTATTACACAGGAACCTGTCAGTGTAATCCTGTGGGGCCCATGTTCCTGCCCTGGGGGCCCCGGCCTCCTCCGCACCTGGTATTCATCCTCTTCCCTGACATTGAGTGACATGGCGGATTGTGGGATTAAAGTGCCGCATTACAGCTATTTTCTGCTTTAATCTGAATTTCCGGCACCAGACGGACACGACAATTGACTTGTCACCTGTGATGTGCGGTGACCCGAGGGGGGACCCCGGATTTGTATTAATAATTCAGGGTGCAGCGTTCTGTCTGTTATCACGCAGCTTCCCCCTTGTAATACATAATCCTGGCCACAGGGATCTTCAAGACTCAGAACGTCCAATTATGTCCAGAGTGACAGGAGACACCAAAGCTGCCGCCCCAGGACACCGGGTCATTACCGGAGAAGCTGCAGAAAAGCTTCTACAACTCAAATAATACAGTAACAGCCACTGTCCAACCATGACTGCCCCAGCCTGACCCAGACACACAGCCGAACACCCGCAGCCAGACCCAGACACACAGCCAAACACCCGCAGCCTGACCCAGACACACAGCCAGACACCCGCAGCCTGACCCAGACACACAGCCGAACACCCGCAGCCTGACCCAGACACACAGCCAAACACCCGCAGCCTGACCCAGACACACAGCCGAACACCCGCAGCCTGACCCAGACACACAGCCGAACACCCGCAGCCTGACCCAGACACACAGCCAGACACCCGCAGCCTGACCCAGACACACAGCCAAACACCCGCAGCCTGACCCAGACACACAGCCAGACACCCGCAGCCTGACCCAGACACACAGCCGAACACCCGCAGCCTGACCCAGACACACAGCCAAACACCCGCAGCCTGACCCAGACACACAGCCGAACACCCGCAGCCTGACCCAGACACACAGCCGAACACCCGCAGCCTGACCCAGACACACAGCCGAACACCCGCAGCCTGACCCAGACACACAGCCAAACACCCGCAGCCTGACCCAGGCACACAGCCAAACACCCGCAGCCTGACCCAGGCACACAGCCAAACACCCGCAGCCTGACCCAGACACACAGCCAAACACCCGCAGCCTGACCCAGACACACAGCCAAACACCCGCAGCCTGACCCAGACACACAGCCAAACACCCGCAGCCTGACCCAGGCACACAGCCAAACACCCGCAGCCTGACCCAGGCACACAGCCAAACACCCGCAGCCTGACCTAGACACACAGCCAAACACCCGCAGCCTGACCCAGGCACACAGCCAAACACCCGCAGTCTGACCCAGACACACAGCCAAACACCCGCAGCCTGACCCAGACACACAGCCAAACACCCGCAGCCTGACCTAGACACACAGCCAAACACCCGCAGCCTGACCCAGGCACACAGCCAAACACCCGCAGTCTGACCCAGACACACAGCCAAACACCCGCAGCCTGACCCAGACACATAGCCAAACACCCGCAGCCTGACCCAGACACACAGCCAAACACCCGCAGCCTGACCCAGACACACACAGCCAGACACCCGCAGCCTGACCCAGACACACACAGCCAAACACCCGCAGCCTGACCCAGACACACAGCCAAACACCCGCAGCCTGACCCAGACACAGCCGAACACCCGCAGCCTGACCCAGACACACAGCCAAACACCCGCAGCCTGACCCAGACAACCACTGCCCTGACTGCCCCAGCCTGACCCAGGCACAGGGCCGAACACTTGCAGCCTGACCCAGATATCCATTGTCCCGTCACCTGCAGCCAGAGATACGCAGCTTCATGTCTCACCCACTATGGGGTAAATTTAGATTATCAGCTCCTGCACTTCACGCTCTGAGTGACTTAATTCCTCCTTATCATCACTTCACCTCTCACATGGAGCCGCAATGTCTCCTTATATGGGGAATAAGGGCGACAAAGCTTCAGCACCCAGAACCTATAACAATAGTAGGAGACGGATATCACTCACATGTCCACAGAAAAGAGGAATTACATCCTCCTCCAGACTCCTCTGTCCTCCTCCTCCAGACTCCTCTGTCCTCCTCCTCCTCCAGACTCCTCTGTCCTCCTCCTCCTTCTCCTCCAGACTCCTCTGTCCTCATCCTCCCCCAGACTCCTCTGTCCTCCTCCTCCAGACTCCTCTGTCCTCCTTCTCCTCCAGACTCCTCTGTCCTCATCCTCCCCCAGACTCCTCTGTCCTCCTCCTCCCCCAGACTCCTCTGTCCTCCTCCTCCCCCAGACTCCTCTGTCCTCCTCCTCCTCCAAACTCCTCTGTCCTCCTCCTCCTCCAGACTCCTCTGTCCTCCTCCTCCTCCAGACTCCTCTGTCCTCCTCCTCCTCCAGACTCCTCTGTCCTCCTCCTCCTCCAAACTCCTCTGTCCTTCTCCTCCTCCTCCTCCAGACTCCTCTGTCCTCATCCTCCCCCAGACTCCTCTGTCCTCCTCCTCCCCCAGACTCCTCTGTCCTCCTCCTCCCCCAGACTCCTCTGTCCTCCTCCAGACTCCTCTGTCCTCCTCCTCCTCCAGACTCCTCTGTCATCTTCCTCCCCCAGACTCCTCTGTCCTCCTCCTCCTCCTCCAGACTCCTTTGTCCTCCTCCAGACTCCTCTGTCCTCCTCCTCCTCCAGACTCCTCTGTCCTCCTCCTCCTCCAGACTCCTCTGTCCTCCTCCTCCTCCAGACTCCTCTGTCCTCCTCCTCCTCCAGACTCCTCTGTCATCTTCCTCCCCCAGACTCCTCTGTCCTCCTCCTCCTCCTCCAGACTCCTTTGTCCTCCTCCAGACTCCTCTGTCCTCCTCCTCCTCCAGACTCCTCTGTCCTCCTCCTCCTCCAGACTCCTCTGTCCTCCTCCTCCAGACTCCTCTGTCCTCCTCCTCCTCCAGACTCCTCTGTCCTCCTCCTCCTCCAGACCCCTCTGTCCTCCTCCTCCAGACTCCTCTGTCCTCCTCCTCCCTCCAGACTCCTCTGTCCTCCTCCTCCAGACTCCTCTGTCCTCCTCCTCCAGATTCCTCTGTCCTCCTCCTCCTCCAGACTCCTCTGTCCTCCTCCTCCTCCAGACTCCTCTGTCCTCCTTCTCCTCCAGACTCCTCTGTCCTCCTTCTCCTCCAGACTCCTCTGTCCTCCTTCTCCTCCAGACTCCTCTGTCCTCCTCCTCCAGTCTCCACCAGGCTGCGCTACTGAATGCACATGAGGCTGCACTACTGAATGCACATGAGGCTGCACTACTGAATGTACATGAGGCTGCACTACTGAATGCACACCAGGCTGCACTACTGAATGCACATGAGGCTGCACTACTGAATGTACATGAGGCTGCACTACTGAATGCACATGACGCTGCACTACTGAATGCACACGAGGCTGCACTACTGAATATACACCAGGCTGCACTACTGAATGCACATGAGGCTGCACTACTGAATGCACATGAGGCTGCACTACTGAATGCACATGAGGCTGCACTACTGAATGCACACCAGGCTGCACTACTGAATGCACATGAGGCTGCACTACTGAATGTACATGAGGCTGCACTACTGAATGCACATGAGGCTGCACTACTGAATGCACATGACGCTGCACTACTGAATGCACATGAGGCTGCACTACTGAATGTACATGAGGCTGCACTACTGAATGCACATGAGGCTGCACTACTGAATGCACATGACGCTGCACTACTGAATGCACATGAGGCTGCACTACTGAATGCACATGAGGCTGCACTACTGAATGCACATGAGGCTGCACTACTGAATGCACATGACGCTGCACTACTGAATGCACATGAGGCTGCACTACTGAATGCACATGAGGCTGCACTACTGAATGCACATGAGGCTGCACTACTGAATGCACATGAGGCTGCACTACTGAATGCACATGAGGCTGCGCTACTGAATGCACATGAGGCTGCGCTACTGAATGCACATGAGGCTGCGCTACTGAATGCACATGACGCTGCGCTACTGAATGCACATGAGGCTGCACTACTGAATGCACATGAGGCTGCACTACTGAATGCACATGAGGCTGCACTACTGAATGCACATGACGCTGCACTACTGAATGCACATGACGCTGCACTACTGAATGCACACCAGGCTGCACTACTGAATGCACATGAGGCTGCACTACTGAATGCACACCAGGCTGCACTACTGAATGCACATGAGGCTGCACTACTGAATGCACATGACGCTGCACTACTGAATGCACATGAGGCTGCACTACTGAATGCACACGAGGCTGCACTACTGAATGCACACCAGGCTGCACTACTGAATGCACACGAGGCTGCACTACTGAATGTACATGAGGCTGCACTACTGAATGCACATGAGGCTGCACTACTGAATGTACATGAGGCTGCACTACTGAATGCACATGACGCTGCACTACTGAATGCACATGACGCTGCACTACTGAATGCACACCAGGCTGCACTACTGAATGCACATGAGGCTGCACTACTGAATGCACACCAGGCTGCACTACTGAATGCACATGAGGCTGCACTACTGAATGCACATGACGCTGCACTACTGAATGCACATGAGGCTGCACTACTGAATGCACACCAGGCTGCACTACTGAATGCACATGACGCTGCACTACTGAATGCACACCAGGCTGCACTACTGAATGCACACCAGGCTGCACTACTGAATGCACATGAGGCTGCACTACTGAATGCACACCAGGCTGCACTACTGAATGCACATGAGGCTGCACTACTGAATGCACATGACGCTGCACTACTGAATGCACATGAGGCTGCACTACTGAATGCACACGAGGCTGCACTACTGAATGCACATGACGCTGCACTACTGAATGCACATGAGGCTGCACTACTGAATGCACATGACGCTGCACTACTGAATGCACACCAGGCTGCACTACTGAATGCACATGACGCTGCACTACTGAATGCACATGAGGCTGCACTACTGAATGCACACGAGGCTGCACTACTGAATGTACATGAGGCTGCACTACTGAATGCACATGAGGCTGCACTACTGAATGTACATGAGGCTGCACTACTGAATGCACATGACGCTGCACTACTGAATGCACATGACGCTGCACTACTGAATGCACATGAGGCTGCACTACTGAATGCACATGACGCTGCACTACTGAATGCACATGAGGCTGCACTACTGAATGCACACCAGGCTGCACTACTGAATGCACATGAGGCTGCACTACTGAATGCACATGACGCTGCACTACTGAATGCACATGAGGCTGCACTACTGAATGCACACCAGGCTGCACTACTGAATGCACATGACGCTGCACTACTGAATGCACACCAGGCTGCACTACTGAATGCACACCAGGCTGCACTACTGAATGCACACGAGGCTGCACTACTGAATGCACAGACACGCTCTCCCTAGGGGTCAATGATTTTATTGAAACTTGTGTTTGGAGCCAATAGTTGCCGCCTCCGCCCTGGACCACCATCACTGGGCACAATAAAACTACTCTCAGCAGTAGTAACAATTTTTTGAACTACAAATGTATAAGGCCATGCTGGGGGTAGTAGTTCATCAACACATACAGTCACCAGCCGTTATGCACAGTTCCTGCTTTTACTTCTGTGTAGATGTCAGTGTTCACTACAGTTCATTCTATGCATGTACCAGGGAGCTCTGGATGTACAGATATAGGGATGAATGGCATTGAGGGAGGGCACAGAGACTATACCTACAGGGATGCTGGAAGGTGATGGACCTACCGTGATGGAGGATAAGTCGAGCTCAGGTTCCTTGGGAGGCGCTGGAGGTGGCGGTGGAGCAGGTTTGGGCTCCTCTTTCTTGGGTTCTGGTTTCTTGGGTGGCATGATGGTGGCGCGTGATGTGATGACCTTGATCTGGATGGACTGTGAGGGTGAAGTGGCCGGAGTGGTCTTTATGGGGCTGCCCCTCGCCCCCTCCTCCTCCTCCTGATGAGAGTAGTGGTAGCTATATATGGAGAAAACATCCACTCATTGCTATTTGGAGCAGGTGGAGCGGCCATTGTTACACAGGAGGCAGGGGACACCTTGGAGGAGACAATGCCACCAGCGCCTATTGGGAATGTGGGACTCGCCCCTCCTGCACCAGGGAGATCTGGATGGATGTGACATGGAGAATAGAAAAAATCAACAAAATAAAAATAAAAGCTCCCTGTTATCCTGTTAGTGTGTATCAGAATAGGAGCAGATCCCCCCCGATGCCCCCCGCGGGGTGTCCCCATCATCTGCACAATGTGACCCTGGGGATGATGTCCAGCGGAGCGGAGGCGTCTGTCATCTCCTCCGTCTATAAATATCACATGAGGCGACGGGAACTTCTGCAACTTTTCTTAATTTTCTACTTATTTTTTAAACAAAGTAAATGGAAGGCGCATGAATAAGAGATGAGCCGCGGGTTAGGATGCAGATCGCTGGGAGGCATCTATCGCCTCGCGCTTCTGCTGACCTCGCTGTTATCAGCCACTCGTCACTTCTCATCGTCATGTAATATTCATCCTATTTGTATAAGTTTTATATGTTAAGGGACTCAATCCGCCCCCAACTCAATTCAACACTTACAGGATTATCGGGGAAGAACTTGTATCCATTGTACCTGTAGCTGAATGCAAAGACTCCTCTACTGTTTAATCGTTTGTCCTCCTCCTCCTCCTAAAGACTCCTCTGTCCTGCACCTCCTCCAGACTCCTCTGTCCTCCTCCAGACTCCTCTGTCCTCCTCCAGACTCCTCTGTCCTCCTTCTCCTCCAGACTCCTCTGTCCTCCTCCTCCTCCAGACTTCTCTGTCCTCCTCCTCCTCCAGACTCCTCTGTCCTCCTTCTCCTCCAGACTCCTCTGTCCTCCTCCTCCCTCCAGACTCCTCTTTCCTCCTCCTCCCTCCAGACTCCTCTGTCCTCCTTCTCCTCCAGACTCCTCTGTCCTCCTCCTCCTCCAGACTCCTCTGTCCTCCTCCTCCTCCAGACTCATCTGTCCTCCTCCTCCTCCAGACTCCTCTGTCCTCCTCCTCCTCCAGACTCCTGTGTCCTCCTCCTCCCTCCAGACTCCTGTGTCCTCCTCCTCCCTCCAGACCCCTCTGTCCTCCTCCTCCTCCAGACTCCTCTGTCCTCCTCCCCCAGACTCCTCTGTCCTTTTCCTCCTCCTCCAGACTCCTCTGTCCTCCTCCTCCAGACTCCTCTGTCCTTCTCCTCCTCCAGACTCCTCTGTCCTCCTCTTCCAGACCCCTCTGTCCTCCTCCTCATCCAGACTCCTATGTCCTCCTCCTCATCCAGACTCCTCTGTCCTCCTCCTCCTCCAGACTCCTCTGTCCTCCTCCAGACTCCTCTGTCCTCCTCCTCCTCCAGACTCCTCTGTCCTCCTCCTCCCTCCAGACTCCTCTGTCCTCCTCCTCCAGACTCCTCTGTCCTCCTTCTCCTCCAGACTCCTCTGTCCTCCTCCTCCTCCAGACTCCTCTGTCCTCCTCCTCCTCCAGACTCCTCTGTCCTCCTCCTCCCTCCAGACTCCTCTGTCCTCCTCCTCCCTCCAGACTCCTCTGTCCTCCTCCTCCTCCAGACTCCTCTGTCCTCCTCCTCCTCCAGACTACTCTGTCCTCCTCCTCCTCCAGACTCCTCTGTCCTCTTCCTCCAGACTCCTCTGACCTCCTCCTCCTCCAGACTCCTCTGTCCTCCTCCTCCTCCAGACTCCTCTGTCCTCCTCCTCCTCCAGACTCCTCTGTCCTCCTCCTCCAGACTCATCTGTCCTCCTCCTCCCTCCAGACTCCTCTGTCCTCCTCCTCCCTCCAGACTCCTCTGTCCTCCTCCTCCTCCAGACTCCTCTGTCCTCCTCCTCCTCCAGACTCCTCTGTCCTCCTCCTCCTCCAGACTCCTCTGTCCTCCTCCTCCAGACTCCTCTGTCCTCCTCCTCCTCCAGACTCCTCTGTCCTCCTCCTCCAGACTCCTCTGTCCTCCTCCTCCAGACCCCTCTGTCCTCCTCCAGACTCCACTGTCCTCCTCCTCCTCCAGACTCCTCTGTCCTCCTCCTCCTCCAGACTCCTCTGTCCTCCTCCTCCACCAGACCCCTCTGTCCTCCTCCTCCTCCAGACTCCTCTGTCCTCCTCCCCCAGACTCCTCTGTCCTTTTCCTCCTCCTCCAGACTCCTCTGTCCTCCTCCTCCAGACTCCTCTGTCCTTCTCCTCCTCCAGACTCCTCTGTCCTCCTCTTCCAGACCCCTCTGTCCTCCTCCTCATCCAGACTCCTCTGTCCTCCTCCTCCAGACTCCTCTGTCCTCCTCCCCCAGACTCCTCTGTCCTCCTCCTCATCCAGACTCCTATGTCCTCCTCCTCATCCAGACTCCTCTGTCCTCCTCCTCCTCCAGACTCCTCTGTCCTCCTCCAGACTCCTCTGTCCTCCTCCTCCTCCAGACTCCTCTGTCCTCCTCCTCCCTCCAGACTCCTCTATCCTCCTCCTCCAGACTCCTCTGTCCTCCTTCTCCTCCAGACTCCTCTGTCCTCCTCCTCCTCCAGACTCCTCTGTCCTCCTCCTCCTCCAGACTCCTCTGTCCTCCTCCTCCCTCCAGACTCCTCTGTCCTCCTCCTCCCTCCAGACTCCTCTGTCCTCCTCCTCCTCCAGACTCCTCTGTCCTCCTCCTCCTCCAGACTACTCTGTCCTCCTCCTCCTCCAGACTCCTCTGTCCTCTTCCTCCAGACTCCTCTGACCTCCTCCTCCTCCAGACTCCTCTGTCCTCCTCCTCCTCCAGACTCCTCTGTCCTCCTCCTCCTCCAGACTCCTCTGTCCTCCTCCTCCAGACTCATCTGTCCTCCTCCTCCCTCCAGACTCCTCTGTCCTCCTCCTCCCTCCAGACTCCTCTGTCCTCCTCCTCCTCCAGACTCCTCTGTCCTCCTCCTCCTCCAGACTCCTCTGTCCTCCTCCTCCTCCAGACTCCTCTGTCCTCCTCCTCCAGACTCCTCTGTCCTCCTCCTCCTCCAGACTCCTCTGTCCTCCTCCTCCAGACTCCTCTGTCCTCCTCCTCCAGACCCCTCTGTCCTCCTCCAGACTCCACTGTCCTCCTCCTCCTCCAGACTCCTCTGTCCTCCTCCTCCTCCAGACTCCTCTGTCCTCCTCCTCCACCAGACTCCTCTGTCCTCCTCCTCCTCCACACTCCTCTTTCCTCCTCCTCCCTCCAGACTCCTCTGTCCTCCTCCTCCTCCTCCCTCCAGACCCCTCTGTCCTCCTCCTCCTCCAGACTCCTCTGTCCTCCTCCCCCAGACTCCTCTGTCCTTCTCCTCCTCCTCCAGACTCCTCTGTCCTCCTCCTCCAGACTCCTCTGTCCTCCTCCTCCTCCTCCAGACTCCTCTGTCCTCCTCCTCCAGACTCCTCTGTCCTCCTCCACCTCCAGAATCCTCTGTCCTCATCCTCCTCCAGACTCCTCTGTCCTCCTCCTCCAGACTCCTCTGTCCTCCTCCTCCTCCAGACTCCTCTGTCCTGCTCTTCCAGACCCCTATGTCCTCCTCCTCATCCAGACTCCTCTTTCCTCCTCCTCCTCCAGACTCCTCTGTCCTCCTCCTCCTCCAGGCTCCTCTGTCCTCCTCTTCCAGACCCCTATGTCCTCCTCCTCATCCAGACTCCTCTGTCCTCCTCCTCCTCCAGACTCCTCTGTCCTCCTCCTCCTCCAGGCTCCTCTGTCCTCCTCCTCCTCCTCCAGACTCCTCTGTCCTCCTCCTTCTCCAGACTCCTCTGTCCTCCTCCTCCTCCAGACTCCTCTGTCCTCCTCCTCCTCCAGACTCCTCTGTCCTCCTCCTCCAGACTCCTCTGCCCTCCTCCTCCTGCAGACCCCTCTGTCCTCCCCCTCCTAATCCAGACTACTCTGTTCTCCTCCTCTAGACTCCTCTGTCCTCCTCCTCCAGACTCCTCTGTCCTCCTCCTCCTCCAGACTCCTCTGTCCTCCTCCTCCTCCAGACTCCTCTGTCCTCCTCCTCCAGCCTCCTCTGTCCTCCTCCTCCTCCAGATTCCTCTGTCCTACTCCAGACTCCTCTGTCCTCCTCCTCCTCCAGACTCCTCTGTCTTCCTCCTCCTCCAGACTCCTCTGTCCTCCTCCAGACTCATCTGTCCTCCTCCTCCTCCAGACTCCTCTGTCCTCCTCCTCCTCCACACTCCTCTGTCCTCCTCCTCCCTCCAGACTCCTCTATCCTCCTCCTCCCTCCAGACCCCTCTGTCCTCCTCCTCCTCCAGACTCCTCTGTCCTCCTCCCCCAGACTCCTCTGTCCTCCTCCTCCTCCTCCAGACTCCTCTGTCCTCCTCCTCCAGACTCCTCTGTCCTCCTCCTCCTCCTCCAGACTCCTCTGTCCTCCTCCTCCAGACTCCTCTGTCCTCCTCCACCTCCAGAATCCTCTGTCCTCATCCTCCTCCAGACTCCTCTGTCCTCCTCCTCCAGACTCCTCTGTCCTTCTCCTCCTCCAGACTCCTCTGTCCTCCTCTTCCAGACCCCTATGTCCTCCTCCTCATCCAGACTCCTCTGTCCTCCTCCTCCTCCAGACTCCTCTGTCCTCCTCCTCCTCCAGGCTCCTCTGTCCTCCTCCTCCAGACTCCTCTGTCCTCCTCCTTCTCCAGACTCCTCTGTCCTCCTCCTCCTCCAGACTCCTCTGTCCTCCTCCTCCTCCAGACTCCTCTGTCCTCCTCCTCCTGCAGACCCCTCTGTCCTCCCCCTCCTAATCCAGACTACTCTGTTCTCCTCCTCCAGACTCCTCTGTCCTCCTCCTCCTCCAGACTCCTCTGTCCTCCTCCTCCTCCAGACTCCTCTGTCCTCCTCCTCCTCCAGACTCCTCTGTCTTCCTCCTCCTCCAGACTCCTCTGTCCTCCTTCTCCTCCAGACTCCTCTGTCCTCCTCCTCCAGACTCCTCTGTCCTCCTCCCCCAGACTCCTCTGTCCTCCTCCTCCAGATTCCTCTGTCCTCCTCCACCTCCAGAATCCTCTGTCCTCCTCCCCCAGACTCCTCTGTCCTCCTCCTCATCCAGACTCCTCTGTCCTCCTCCTCCTCCAGACTCCTCTGTCCTCCTCCTCCTCCAGGCTCCTCTGTCCTCCTCCTCCTCCTCCAGACTCCTCTGTCCTCCTCCTTCTCCAGACTCCTCTGTCCTCCTCCTCCTCCTCCAGACTCCTCTGTCCTCCTCCTCCAGACTCCTCTGTCCTCCTCTTCCTGCAGACCCCTCTGTCCTCCCCCTCCTAATCCAGACTACTCTGTTCTTCTCCTCCAGACTCCTCTGTCCTCCTCCTCCAGACTCCTCTGTCCTCCTCCTCCTCCAGACTCCTCTGTCCTCCTCCTCCTCCAGACTCCTCTGTCCTCCTCCTCCAGCCTCCTCTGTCCACCTCCTCCTCCAGATTCCTCTGTCCTACTCCAGACTCCTCTGTCCTCCTCCTCCTCCAGACTCCTCTGTCTTCCTCCTCCTCCAGACTCCTCTGTCCTCCTCCTCCTCCAGACTCCTCTGTCCTCCTCCTCCTCCAGACTCCTCTGTCTTCCTCCTCCAGACTCCTCTGTCCTCCTCCTCCAGACTCATCTGTCCTCCTCCTTCTCCAGACTCCTCTGTCCTCCTCCTCCTCCAGACTCCTCTGTCCTCCTCCTCCAGACTCCTCTGTCCTCCTCCTCCTCCAGACTCCTCTGTCCTCCTCCTCCTCCAGACTCATCTGTCCTCCTCCTCCTCCAGACTTATCTGCCCTCCTCCTCCTTCAGACTCCGCCGTCCTCCTCCTCCTCCAGACTCCGCCGTCCTCCTTCTACATATTTGACACTATATTACACAGTATATGGCGGTATATTACACAGTATATGGCGGTGTATTATACAGTACACGGCGGTATATTATACAGTATATGGCGGTATATTACACAGTATATGGCGGTGTATTATACAGTACACGGCGGTATATTATACAGTATATGGCGGTATATTACACAGTATATGGCGGTGTATTATACAGTACATGGCGGTATATTATACAGTACATGGCAGTATATTATACAGTATATGGCGGTGTACTATACAGTATATGGCGGTATATTACACAGTATACGGCGGTATATTATACAGTATATGGCGGTGTATTATACAGTACATGGCGGTATATTACACAGTACATGGCGGCATATTACACAGTATATGGCGGTATATTACACAGTACATGGCGGTATATTACACAGTATATGGCGGTATATTACACAGTATATGGCGGTATATTACACAGTACATGGCGGTATATTACACAGTATATGGCGTTATATTACACAGTATATGGCGGTATATTACACAGTATATGGCGGTATATTACACAGTACATGGCGGTATATTACACAGTATATGGCGGTATATTACACAGTACATGGCGGTATATTACACAGTATATGGCGTTATATTACACAGTATATGGCGGTATATTACACAGTATATGGCGGTATATTACACAGTACATGGCGGTATATTACACAGTATATGGCGGTATATTACACAGTATATGGCGGTATATTACACAGTATATGGCGGTATATTACACAGTATATGGCGTTATATTACACAGTATATGGCGGTATATTATACAGTACATGGCGGTATATTACACAGTATATGGCGGTATATTACACAGTATATGGCGGTATATTACACAGTATATGGCGGTATATTATACAGTATATGGCGGTGTATTATACAGTACATGGCGGTATATTACACAGTATATGGCGGTATATTATACAGTATATGGCGGTGTATTATACAGTACATGGCGGTATATTACACAGTATATGGCGGTATATTACACAGTATATGGCGGTATATTACACAGTACATGGCGGTATATTACACAGTATATGGCGGTATAGTATACAGTACATGGCGGTATATTACACAGTATATGGCGGTATATTACACAGTATATGGCGGTATATTACACAGTATATGGCGTTATATTACACAGTATATGGCGGTATATTACACAGCACAGGACGCTGTATTACATGATGTTATATATACACAGGGTGGTGGAGTCTATTGATTACATCCGCGCTGCGCTGCCCCTCATTAGCCGGTGTCTGGGGTCCGGGAATGTCTGGCTGTCAGCCCTCAGCGAGTCCCATGTGTGGAGTTTGGACAGATCCCATCATCCGCACTACAAACACTTTCTATTTGCAGGTCTCATGTGACGGCAGTGATTGACGCCTCTAATTGATACGACATAACGGGACAATGGCTGCAGGACCCCAGCGCTCAGCGCCGAGCCCCAGGGGTCCTGCTGATCCAAGGGAGACGCCCCAGCACCGCGGGTGGATGGTGGACTCCGCTTACCGGATCTTTCATCCTTGTCCTGGCGCTGACATGAAATATAATTGGGTTTCATCATAACTTCCATTCACACCTGAAAGTGAGAGGATTATTCATTTATAATAATAATATCTGCTAAAGGGGGTAGTTATACTGAGCGCCATGATGACACCGCATTACCCAGCATGCTCTGCTCACACTGGGGCACATTTCATTACCGTCTCGTCTCGATCCCCGAGGTGCGTTGTCCGACAAGGATTCGGAGCTGCCAAAATTCACTATGATCGTGCGTCCAATTTCCTACATGTGTCGCTTCCCCGCTCAGGTCCCCGGAGTTCACCTTCTTCTTCCTGGTGCATGTAAGTGCATTGTCCGTGTATAATGCGCTGTGCGGGGAATCACTAAGATCCTGCGCCCGATATCCTGCATGTGTCGCTTCCCCGCTCAGGTCCCAGGAGTTCACCTTCTTCTTCCTGGTGCATGTAAGTGCATTGTCCGTGTATAATGTGCTGTGCAGGGAGTCACTAAGATCCTGCGTCCGATATCCTGCATGTGTCGCTTCCCTGCTCAGGTCCCCGGAGTTCACCTTCTTCTTCCTGGTGCATGTAAGTGCATTGTCCGTGTATAATGAGCTGTGCGGGGAGTCACTAAGTTCCTGCGCCCGATATCCTGCATGTGTCACTTCCCCGCTCAGGTCCCTGGAGTTCTCCTTCTTCTTCCTGGTGCATGTAAGTGCATTGTCCATGTATAATGCGCTGTGCGGGGAGTCACTAAGATCCTGCACCCGATATCCTGCATGTGTCACTTCCCCGCTCAGGTCCCTGGAGTTCTCCTTCTTCTTCCTGGTGCATGTAAGTGCATTGTCCATGTATAATGCGCTGTGCGGGGAGTCACTAAGATCCTGCCCCCGATATCCTGCATGTGTCACTTCCCCGCTCAGGTCCCTGGAGTTCTCCTTCTTCTTCCTGGTGCATGTAAGTGCATTGTCCGTGTATAATGCACTGTGCAGGGAGTCACTAAGATCCTGCACCCGATATCCTGCATGTGTCACTTCCCCGCTCAGGTCCCCGGAGTTCACCTTCTTCTTCCTGGTGCATGTAAGTGCATTGTCTGGGTATAATGTGCTGTGCAGGGAGTCACTAAGATCCTGCCCCCGATATCCTGCATGTGTCACTTCCCCGCTCAGGTCCCCGGAGTTCGCCTTCTTCTTCCTGGTGCATGTAAGTGCATTGTCCGTGTATAATGCGCTGTGCGGGGAGTCACTAAGATCCTGCACCTGATATCCTGCATGTGTCACTTCCCCGCTCAGGTCCCCGGGGTTCACCTTCTTCTTCCTGGTGCATGTAAGTGCATTGTCCATGTATAATGCGCTGTGCGGGGAGTCACTAAGATCGTGCACCCGATATCCTGCATGTGTCACTTCCCCGCTCAGGTCCCCGGGGTTCACCTTCTTCTTCCTGGTGCATGTAAGTGCATTGTCCATGTATAATGCGCTGTGCGGGGAGTCACTAAGATCGTGCACCCGATATCCTGCATGTGTCACTTCCCCGCTCAGGTCCCCGGGGTTCACCTTCTTCTTCCTGGTGCATGTAAGTGCATTGTCCATGTATAATGCGCTGTGCGGGGAGTCACTAAGATCGTGCACCCGATATCCTGCATGTGTCACTTCCCCGCTCAGGTCCCCGGAGTTCACCTTCTTCTTCCTGGTGCATGTAAGTGCATTGTCCGTGTATAATGCGCTGTGCGGGGAGTCACTAAGATCCTGCATCCGATATCCTGCATGTGTCGTTTCCCCACTCAGGTCCCCGGAGTTCACCTTCTTCTTCCTGGTACATGTAAGTGCATTGTCCGTGTATAATGCGCTGTGCGGGGAGTCACTAAGATCCTGCACCCGATATCCTGCATGTGTCTCTTCCCCGCTCAGGTCCCCGGAGTTCACCTTCTTCTTCCTGGTGCATGTAAGTGCATTGTCCGTGTATAATGCGCTGTGCGGGGAGTCACTAAGATCCTGCGCCCGATATCCTGCATGTGTCACTTCCCCGCTCAGGTCCCTGGAGTTCACCTTCTTCTTCCTGGTGCATGTAAGTGCATTGTCCATGTATAATGCGCTGTGCGGGGAGTCACTAAGATCCTGCACCCGATATCCTGCATGTGTCACTTCCCCGCTCAGGTCCCTGGAGTTCACCTTCTTCTTCCTGGTGCATGTAAGTGCATTGTCCGTGTATAATGCGCTGTGCGAGGAGTCACTAAGATCCGGCACCTGATATCCTGCATGTGTCGCTTCCCCGCTCAGGTCCCCGGAGTTCACCTTCTTCTTCCTGGTGCATGTAAGTGCATTGTCCGTGTATAATGCGCTGTGCGGGGAGTCACTAAGATCCTGCCCCCGATATCCTGCATGTGTGGCTTCCCCGCTCAGGTCCCCGGAGTTCACCTTCTTCTTCCTGGTGCATGTAAGTGCATTGTCCGTGTATAATGCGCTGTGCGGGGAGTCACTAAGATCGTGCACCCGATATCCTGCATGTGTCACTTCCCCGCTCAGGTCCCCGGAGTTCACCTTCTTCTTCCTGGTGCATGTAAGTGCATTGTCTGGGTATAATGCGCTGTGCGGGGAGTCACTAAGATCCTGCACCCGATATCCTGCATGTGTTGCTTCCCCGCTCAGGTCCCCGGAGTTCACCTTGTTCTTCCTGGTGCATGTAAGTGCATTGTCCGTGTATAATGCGCTGTGCGGGGAGTCACTAAGATCCTGCACCTGATATCCTGCATGTGTCGCTTCCCTGCTCAGGTTCCCGGAGTTCACCTTCTTCTTCCTGGTGCATGTAAGTGCATTGTCCATGTATAATGCGCTGTGCGGGGAGTCACTAAGATCGTGCACACGATATCCTGCATGTGTCACTTCCCCGCTCAGGTCCCCGGAGTTCACCTTCTTCTTCCTGGTGCATGTAAGTGCATTGTCCGTGTATAATGTGCTGTGCGGGGAGTCACTAAGATCCTGCCCCCGATATCCTGCATGTGTCACTTCCCCGCTCAGGTCCCCGGAGTTCACCTTCTTCTTCCTGGTGCATGTAAGTGCATTGTCCATGTATAATGCGCTGTGCGGGGAGTCACTAAGATCGTGCACCCGATATCCTGCATGTGTCACTTCCCCGCTCAGGTCCCCGGGGTTCACCTTCTTCTTCCTGGTGCATGTAAGTGCATTGTCCGTGTATAATGCGCTGTGCGGGGAGTCACTAAGATCCTGCCCCCGATATCCTGCATGTGTCACTTCCCCGCTCAGGTCCCCGGAGTTCACCTTCTTCTTCCTGGTGCATGTAAGTGCATTGTTCGTGTATAATGCGCTGTGCGGGGAGTCACTAAGATCCTGCCCCCATATCCTGCATGTGTCGCTTCCCCGCTCAGGTCCCCAGAGTTCACCTTCTTCTTCCTGGTGCATGTAAGTGCATTGTCCGTGTATAATGCGCTGTGCGGGGAGTCACTAAGATCGTGCACCCGATATCCTGCATGTGTCTCTTCCCCGCTCAGGTCCCCGGAGTTCACCTTCTTCTTCCTGGTGCATGTAAGTGCATTGTCCATGTATAATGCGCTGTGCGGGGAGTCACTAAGATCCTGCACCCGATATCCTGCATGTGTCACTTCCCCGCTCAGGTCCCCGGAGTTCACCTTCTTCTTCCTGGTGCATGTAAGTGCATTGTCCGTGTATAATGCGCTGTGCGAGGAGTCACTAAGATCCGGCACCTGATATCCTGCATGTGTCGCTTCCCCGCTCAGGTCCCCGGAGTTCACCTTCTTCTTCCTGGTGCATGTAAGTGCATTGTCCGTGTATAATGCGCTGTGCGGGGAGTCACTAAGATCCTGCCCCCGATATCCTGCATGTGTGGCTTCCCCGCTCAGGTCCCCGGAGTTCACCTTCTTCTTCCTGGTGCATGTAAGTGCATTGTCCGTGTATAATGCGCTGTGCGGGGAGTCACTAAGATCGTGCACCCGATATCCTGCATGTGTCACTTCCCCGCTCAGGTCCCCGGAG
The DNA here is from genome assembly GCF_040894005.1 of Engystomops pustulosus. NCBI lineage: Eukaryota > Metazoa > Chordata > Amphibia > Anura > Leptodactylidae > Engystomops > Engystomops pustulosus. The sequence continues at coordinate 210,751,424 of NC_092415.1, forward strand.
TTCACCTTCTTCTTCCTGGTGCATGTAAGTGCATTGTCTGGGTATAATGCGCTGTGCGGGGAGTCACTAAGATCCTGCACCCGATATCCTGCATGTGACGCTTCCCCACTCAGGTCCCTGGAGTTCACCTTCTTCTTCCTGGTGCATGTAAGTGCATTGTCCGTGTATAATGCGCTGTGCAGGGAGTCACTAAGATCCTGCGCCCGATATCCTGCATGTGTCACTTCCCCGCTCAGGTCCCTGGAGTTCACCTTCTTCTTCCTGGTGCATGTAAGTGCATTGTCCGTGTATAATGCGCTGTGCGGGGAGACACTAAGATCCTGCGCCCGATATCCTGCATGTGTCGCTTCCCCGCTCAGGTCCCTGGAGTTCACCTTCTTCTTCCTGGTGCATGTAAGTGCATTGTCCGTGTATAATGTGCTGTGCGGGGAGTCACTAAGATCCTGCCCCCGATATCCTGCATGTGTGGCTTCCCCGCTCAGGTCCCTGGAGTTCACCTTCCTCTTCCTGGTGCATGTAAGTGCATTGTCCGTGTATAATGCGCTGTGTGGGGAGTCACTAAGATCCTGCACCCGATATCCTGCATGTGTCACTTCCCCGCTCAGGTCCCCGGAGTTCACCTTCTTCTTCCTGGTGCATGTAAGTGCATTGTCCATGTATAATGCGCTGTGCGGGGAGTCACTAAGATCGTGCACCCGATATCCTGCATGTGTCACTTCCCCGCTCAGGTCCCCGGGGTTCACCTTCTTCTTCCTGGTGCATGTAAGTGCATTGTCCATGTATAATGCGCTGTGCGGGGAGTCACTAAGATCGTGCACCCGATATCCTGCATGTGTCACTTCCCCGCTCAGGTCCCCGGAGTTCACCTTCTTCTTCCTGGTGCATGTAAGTGCATTGTCCGTGTATAATGTGCTGTGCGGGGAGTCACTAAGATCCTGCCCCCGATATCCTGCATGTGTCACTTCCCCGCTCAGGTCCCCGGAGTTCACCTTCTTCTTCCTGGTGCATGTAAGTGCATTGTTCGTGTATAATGCGCTGTGCGGGGAGTCACTAAGATCCTGCCCCCATATCCTGCATGTGTCGCTTCCCCGCTCAGGTCCCCAGAGTTCACCTTCTTCTTCCTGGTGCATGTAAGTGCATTGTCCGTGTATAATGCGCTGTGCGGGGAGTCACTAAGATCGTGCACCCGATATCCTGCATTTGTCACTTCCCCGCTCAGGTCCCTGAGTTCACCTTCTTCTTCCTGGTGCATGTAAGTGCATTGTCCGTGTATAATGCGCTGTGCGGGGAGTCACTAAGATCCTGCACCCAATATCCTGCATGTGTCGCTTCCCCGCTCAGGTCCCCGGAGTTCACCTTCTTCTTCCTGGTGCATGTAAGTGCATTGTCCGTGTATAATGCGCTGTGCGGGGAGTCACTAAGATCCTGCGCCCGATATCCTGCATGTGTCGCTTCCCCGCTCAGGTCCCTGGAGTTCACCTTCTTCTTCCTGGTGCATGTAAGTGCATTGTCCATGTATAATGCGCTGTGCGGGGAGTCACTAAGATCGTGCGTCCGATATCCTGCATGTGTCACTTCCCCGCTCAGGTCCCTGGAGTTCACCTTCTTCTTCCTGGTGCATGTAAGTGCATTGTGCGTGTATAATGCGCTGTGCGGGGAGTCACTAAGATCCTGCATCCGATATCCTGCATGTGTCGTTTCCCCACTCAGGTCCCCGGAGTTCACCTTCTTCTTCCTGGTACATGTAAGTGCATTGTCCGTGTATAATGCGCTGTGCGGGGAGTCACTAAGATCCTGCACCCGATATCCTGCATGTGTCTCTTCCCCGCTCAGGTCCCTGGAGTTCACCTTCTTCTTCCTGGTGCATGTAAGTGCATTGTCCGTGTATAATGCGCTGTGCGGGGAGTCACTAAGATCCTGCGCCCGGTATCCTGCATGTGTCACTTCCCCGCTCAGGTCCCTGGAGTTCACCTTCTTCTTCCTGGTGCATGTAAGTGCATTGTCCATGTATAATGCGCTGTGCGAGGAGTCACTAAGATCCGGCACCTGATATCCTGCATGTGTCGCTTCCCCGCTCAGGTCCCCGGAGTTCACCTTCTTCTTCCTGGTGCATGTAAGTGCATTGTCCGTGTATAATGCGCTGTGCGGGGAGTCACTAAGATCCTGCCCCCGATATCCTGCATGTGTGGCTTCCCCGCTCAGGTCCCTGGAGTTCACCTTCTTCTTCCTGGTGCATGTAAGTGCATTGTCCGTGTATAATGCGCTGTGCGGGGAGTCACTAAGATCGTGCACCCGATATCCTGCATGTGTCACTTCCCCGCTCAGGTCCCCGGAGTTCACCTTCTTCTTCCTGGTGCATGTAAGTGCATTGTCCGTGTATAATGCGCTGTGCGGGGAGTCACTAAGATCCTGCGCCCGATATCCTGCATGTGTCGCTTCCCCGCTCAGGTCCCTGGAGTTCACCTTCTTCTTCCTGGTGCATGTAAGTGCATTGTCTGGGTATAATGTGCTGTGCAGGGAGTCACTAAGATCCTGCCCCCGATATCCTGCATGTGTCACTTCCCCGCTCAGGTCCCCCGAGTTCGCCTTCTTCTTCCTGGTGCATGTAAGTGCATTGTCCGTGTATAATGCGCTGTGCGGGGAGTCACTAAGATCCTGCACCTGATATCCTGCATGTGTCACTTCCCCGCTCAGGTCCCCGGGGTTCACCTTCTTCTTCCTGGTGCATGTAAGTGCATTGTCCATGTATAATGCGCTGTGCGGGGAGTCACTAAGATCGTGCACCCGATATCCTGCATGTGTCACTTCCCCGCTCAGGTCCCCGGGGTTCACCTTCTTCTTCCTGGTGCATGTAAGTGCATTGTCCATGTATAATGCGCTGTGCGGGGAGTCACTAAGATCGTGCACCCGATATCCTGCATGTGTCACTTCCCCGCTCAGGTCCCCGGGGTTCACCTTCTTCTTCCTGGTGCATGTAAGTGCATTGTCCATGTATAATGCGCTGTGCGGGGAGTCACTAAGATCGTGCACCCGATATCCTGCATGTGTCACTTCCCCGCTCAGGTCCCCGGAGTTCACCTTCTTCTTCCTGGTGCATGTAAGTGCATTGTCCGTGTATAATGCGCTGTGCGGGGAGTCACTAAGATCCTGCATCCGATATCCTGCATGTATCGTTTCCCCACTCAGGTCCCCGGAGTTCACCTTCTTCTTCCTGGTACATGTAAGTGCATTGTCCGTGTATAATGCGCTGTGCGGGGAGTCACTAAGATCCTGCTCCCGATATCCTGCATGTGTCGCTTCCCCGCTCAGGTCCCCGGAGTTCACCTTCTTCCTGGTGCATGTAAGTGCATTGTCCGTGTATAATGTGCTGTGCGGGGAGTCACTAAGATCCTGCACCCGATATCCTGCATGTGTCTCTTCCCCGCTCAGGTCCCCGGAGTTCACCTTCTTCTTCCTGGTGCATGTAAGTGCATTGTCCGTGTATAATGCGCTGTGCGGGGAGTCACTAAGATCCTGCACCCGATATCCTGCATGTGTCACTTCCCCGCTCAGGTCCCTGGAGTTCACCTTCTTCTTCCTGGTGCATGTAAGTGCATTGTCCGTGTATAATGCGCTGTGCGAGGAGTCACTAAGATCCGGCACCTGATATCCTGCATGTGTCGCTTCCCCGCTCAGGTCCCCGGAGTTCACCTTCTTCTTCCTGGTGCATGTAAGTGCATTGTCCGTGTATAATGCGCTGTGCGGGGAGTCACTAAGATCCTGCCCCCGATATCCTGCATGTGTGGCTTCCCCGCTCAGGTCCCCGGAGTTCACCTTCTTCTTCCTGGTGCATGTAAGTGCATTGTCCGTGTATAATGCGCTGTGCGGGGAGTCACTAAGATCGTGCACCCGATATCCTGCATGTGTCACTTCCCCGCTCAGGTCCCCGGAGTTCACCTTCTTCTTCCTGGTGCATGTAAGTGCATTGTCTGGGTATAATGCGCTGTGCGGGGAGTCACTAAGATCCTGCACCCGATATCCTGCATGTGTCACTTCCCCGCTCAGGTCCCCGGAGTTCACCTTGTTCTTCCTGGTGCATGTAAGTGCATTGTCCGTGTATAATGCGCTGTGCGGGGAGTCACTAAGATCCTGCACCTGATATCCTGCATGTGTCGCTTCCCTGCTCAGGTTCCCGGAGTTCACCTTCTTCTTCCTGGTGCATGTAAGTGCATTGTCCATGTATAATGCGCTGTGCGGGGAGTCACTAAGATCCTGCCCCCGATATCCTGCATGTGTCACTTCCCCGCTCAGGTCCCCGGAGTTCACCTTCTTCTTCCTGGTGCATGTAAGTGCATTGTCCGTGTATAATGCGCTGTGCGGGGAGTCACTAAGATCGTGCACCCGATATCCTGCATGTGTCACTTCCCCGCTCAGGTCCCCGGGGTTCACCTTCTTCTTCCTGGTGCATGTAAGTGCATTGTCCATGTATAATGCGCTGTGCGGGGAGTCACTAAGATCGTGCACCCGATATCCTGCATGTGTCACTTCCCCGCTCAGGTCCCCGGAGTTCACCTTCTTCTTCCTGGTGCATGTAAGTGCATTGTCCGTGTATAATGTGCTGTGCGGGGAGTCACTAAGATCCTGCCCCCGATATCCTGCATGTGTCACTTCCCCGCTCAGGTCCCCGGAGTTCACCTTCTTCTTCCTGGTGCATGTAAGTGCATTGTTCGTGTATAATGCGCTGTGCGGGGAGTCACTAAGATCCTGCCCCCGATATCCTGCATGTGTCGCTTCCCCGCTCAGGTCCCCAGAGTTCACCTTCTTCTTCCTGGTGCATGTAAGTGCATTGTCCGTGTATAATGCGCTGTGCGGGGAGTCACTAAGATCGTGCACCCGATATCCTGCATGTGTCGCTTCCCCGCTCAGGTCCCTGGAGTTCACCTTCTTCTTCCTGGTGCATGTAAGTACATTGTCCGTGTATAATGCGCTGTGCGGGGAGTCACTAAGATCCTGCGCCCGATATCCTGCATGTGTCGCTTCCCCGCTCAGGTCCCCGGAGTTCACCTTCTTCTTCCTGGTGCATGTAAGTGCATTGTCCGTGTATAATGTGCTGTGCGGGGAGTCACTAAGATCCTGCACCCAATATCCTGCATGTGTCACTTCCCCGCTCAGGTCCCTGAGTTCACCTTCTTCTTCCTGGTGCATGTAAGTGCATTGTCCGTGTATAATGTGCTGTGCGGGGAGTCACTAAGATCCTGCACCCAATATCCTGCATGTGTCGCTTCCCCGCTCAGGTCCCCGGAGTTCACCTTCTTCTTCCTGGTGCATGTAAGTGCATTGTCCGTGTATAATGCGCTGTGCGGGGAGTCACTAAGATCCTGCGCCCGATATCCTGCATGTGTCGCTTCCCCGCTCAGGTCCCTGGAGTTCACCTTCTTCTTCCTGGTGCATGTAAGTGCATTGTCCGTGTATAATGTGCTGTGCGGGAAGTCCCTAAGATCCTGCGTCCGATACCCTCCATGTGTCGCTTCCCCGCTCAGGTCCCAGGAGTTCACCTTCTTCTTCCTGGTGCATGTAAGTGCATTGTCCGTGTATAATGCGCTGTGCTGGGAGTCACTAAGATCCTGCGCACGATATCCTGCATGTGTCACTTCCCCGCTCAGGTCCCCGGAGTTCACCTTCTTCTTCCTGGTGCATGTAAGTGCATTGTCCGTGTGTAATGCGCTGTGCGGGGAGTCACTGCGATTGTGCACCCAATATCCTGCATGTGTCACTTCCCCGCTCAGGTCCCCGGAGTTCACCTTCTTCTTCCTGGTGCATGTAAGTGCATTGTCCGTGTATAATGCGCTGTGCAGGGAGTCACTAAGATCCTGCCCCCGATATCCTGCATGTGTCGCTCCCCCGCTCAGGTCCCTGGAGTTCACCTTCTTCTTCCTGGTGCATGTAAGTGCATTGTCCGTGTATAATGCGCTGTGCGGGGAGTCACTAAGATCCTGCCCCGATATCCTGCATGTGTCGCTTCCCCGCTCAGGTCCCTGGAGTTCACCTTCTTCTTCCTGGTGCATGTAAGTGCATTGTCCGTGTATAATGCGCTGTGCGGGGAGTCACTAAGATCGTGCCCCCGATATCCTGCATGTGTCGCTTCCCCGCTCAGGTCCCCGGAGTTCACACGGTAATTCCACAGGATGGTAGAGCGCACACAGTGATTCCACAGGATGTTAGAGCGCACACAATGGGGGTCATTTATTAAGGGCCCGATTCGCGTTTTCCCGACGTGTTACCCGAATATTTCCGTTTTGCGCCGCTTGTACTTAAATTGCCCCGGGATTTTGGCGCACGCGATCGGATTGTGGCGCATCGGCGCTGGCATGCGCGCGACGGAAATCGGGGGGCGTGGCCGAACGAAAACCCGACGTATTCGGAAAAACCGCCGCATTTAAAAACCGAAAATGTGTCGCATAAGGACCGCTTACCTTCACCTGGTCCAGCTCGGTGCATTCCGGCGCGATGAGTTTACTTTCAGCGCAGCAGCGCCACCTGGTGGACGGCGGAAGAACTACCTTATTAAATCCCGGCCGGACCCGAATCCAGAGCGGAGAAGCCGCCGCTGGAACGCGAATGGACCGGGTAAGTAAATTTGCCCCAATGACTGCACAGGATGGTAGAGCGCACACAGTGATTCCACAGGATGGTAGTGCACACAGTGACTGCACAGGATGTTAGAGCGCAGACAGTGATTCCACAGGATGTTAGAGCGCAGATAGTGATTCCACAGGATGGTAGAGCGCACACAGTGATTCCACAGGATGAAAGAGTGCACACAGTGACTGCACAGGATGGTAGAGCACAAACAGCGATTCTACAGGATGGTAGAGCGCACACAGTGACTGCACAGGATGGTAGAGCGCACACAGTGACTGCACAGGATGGTAGAGCACACACAGTGGGGCAAATTTACTTACCCGGTCCATTCGCGTTCCAGCGGCGGCTCCTCCGCTCTGGATTCGGGTCCGGCCGGGATTTAATAAGGTAGTTCTTCCGCCGTCCACCAGGTGGCGCTGCTGCGCTGAAAGTAAACTCATCGCGCCGGAATGCACCGAGCTGGACCAGGTGAAGGTAAGCGGTCCTTATGCGACACATTTTCGGTTTTTAAATGCGGCGGTTTTTCCGAATACGTCGGGTTTTCGTTCGGCCACGCCCCCCGATTTCCGTCGCGCGCATGCCAGCGCCGATGCGCCACAATCCGATCGCGTGCGCCAAAATCCCGGGGCAATTTAAGTACAAGCGGCGCAAAACGGAAATATTCGGGTAACACGTCGGGAAAACGCGAATCGGGCCCTTAATAAATGACCCCCAGTGACTGCTCAGGATGGTAGAGCACACACAGTGACTGCACAGGATGTTAGAGTGCACACAGTGGGGGTCATTTATTAAGGGCCCGATTCGCGTTTTCCCGACGTGTTACCCGAATATTTCCGTTTTGCGCCGCTTGTACTTAAATTGCCCCGGGATTTTGGCGCACGCGATCGGATTGTGGCGCATCGGCGCTGGCATGCGCGCGACGGAAATCGGGGGGCGTGGCCGAACGAAAACCCGACGTATTCGGAAAAACCGCCGCATTTAAAAACCGAAAAAGTGTCGCATAAGGACCGCTTACCTTCACCTGGTCCAGCTCGGTGCATTCCGGCGCGATGAGTTTACTTCCAGCGCAGCAGCGCCACCTGGTGGACGGCGGAAGAACTACCTTATTAAATCCCGGCCGGACCCGAATCCAGAGCGGAGAAGCCGCCGCTGGAACGCGAATGGACCGGGTAAGTAAATTTGCCCCAGTGACTGCACAGGATGGTAGAGCACAAACGGTGATTCCACAGGATGGTAGAGCGCACACAGTGGGGCACATTTACTTACCCGGTCCAGTCGCGATCCAGCGGCGCATTCTCTGCTCTGGATTCGGGTCCGGCCGGGATTTATGAATGTAGTTCTTCCGCCGTCCACCAGGTGGCGCTGCTGCGCTGAAAGTCATCTCATCGCGCCGGAATGCACCACCTCGGACCAGGTGAAGGTAAGCGCTCCCCAAGCGACACTTTTTCGGTTTTTAAATGCGGCGGTTTTTCCGAATACGTCGGGTTTTCGTTCGGCCACGCCCCCCGATTTCCGTCGCGCGCATGCCGGCGCCGATGCGCCACAATCAGATCGCGTGCGCCACAATCCCGGGGCAATTCAGGTACAATCGGCGCAAATCGGAAATATTCGGGTAACACGTCGGGAAAACGCGAATCGGGCCCTTAGTAAATGACCCCCAGTGACTGCACAGGATGGTAGAGTGCACACAATGGGGCAAATTTACTTACCCGGTCCATTCGCGTTCCAGCGGCGGCTTCTCCGCTCTGGATTCGGGTCCGGCCGGGATTTAATAAGGTAGTTCTTCCGCCGTCCACCAGGTGGCGCTGCTGCGCTGAAAGTAAACTCATCGCGCCGGAATGCACCGAGCTGGACCAGGTGAAGGTAAGCGGTCCTTATGCGACACATTTTCGGTTTTTAAATGCGGCGGTTTTTCCGAATACGTCGGGTTTTCGTTCGGCCACGCCCCCCGATTTCCGTCGCGCGCATGCCAGCGCCGATGCGCCACAATCCGATCGCGTGCGCCAAAATCCCGGGGCAATTTAAGTACAAGCGGCGCAAAACGGAAATATTCGGGTAACACGTCGGGAAAACGCGAATCGGGCCCTTAATAAATGACCCCCAATGACTGCACAGGATGGTGGAGCACAAACAGTGACTGCACAGGATGGTAGAGCATGCACAGAGACTGCACAGGATGGTGGAGCACAAACAGTGATTCTACAGGATGATAGAGCGCACACAATGGGGGTCATTTACTAAGGGCCCGATTCGCGTTTTCCCGACGTGTTACCAGAATATTTCCGATTTGCGCCGATTGTACCTGAATTGCCCCGGGATTTTGGCGCACGCGATCGGATTGTGGCGCATCGGCGCCGGCTTGCGCGCGACGGAAATCGGGGGGCGTGGCCAAACGCATTTAAAAACCGAAAAAGTGTCGCTTGGGAAGCGCTTACCTTCACCTGGTCCGAGGTGGTGCATTCCGGCGCGTTGAGATGATTTTCAGCACAGCAGCGACACCTGGTGGACGGCGGAGGAACTACCTTCATAAATCCCGTCTGGACCCGAATCCTGTGCAGAGAACGCGCCGCTGGATCGCGAATGGTCCGTGTAAGTAAATCTGCCCCAATGACTGCACAGGATGGTAGAGCGCACACAGTGGGGGTCATTTACTAAGGGCCCGATTCGCGTTTTCCCGACGTGTTACCCGAATATTTCCGATTTGCGCCGCTTGTACATGAATTGCCCCGGGTTTTTGGCGCACGCGATCGGATTGTGGCGCATCGGGGCCGGCATGCGCGCGACAGAAATCGGGGGGGGCGTGGCCGAACGAAAACCCGACGTATTCGGAAAAACCGCCGCATTTAAAAACCGAAAATGTGTCGCTTGGGGAGCGCTCACCTTCACCTTCTATGGGATGGTGCATTCCGGGGCGTTAAGATTATTTTCGGCGCTGCAGCGCCACCTGGTGGACGGCGGAGGAACTACCATCTTAAATCCCAGCCAGACCCGAATCCTGTGCAGAGAACGCGCCGCTGGATCGCGAATGGGCCGGGTAAGTAAATGTGCCCCAGTGACTGCACAGGATGGTAGAGGGCACACAGTGACTGCACAGAATGGTAGAGTGCACGCAGTGATTCCACAGGATGGTAGAGTGCACACAGTGACTGCACAGAATGGTAGAGCGCGCACAGTGACTGCACAGGATGGTAGAGCGCACACAGTGACTGCACAGGATGGTAGAGCGCACACAGTGACTGCACAGGATGGTAGAGCGCACACAGTGACTGCACAGGATGGTAGAGCGCACACAGTGACTGCACAGGATGGTAGAGCGCACGCAGTGATTGCACAGGATGGTAGAGCACAAACAGTGACTGCACAGGATGGTAGAGCGCACACAGTGACTGCACAGGATGGTAGAGCGCACACAGTGACTGCACAGGATGGTAGAGCACAAACAGTGATTGCACAGGATGGTAGAGCGCACACAGTGACTGCACAGGATGGTAGAGCGCACACAGTGACTGCACAGGATGGTAGAGCGCACACAGTGACTGCACAGGATGGTAGAGCACAAACAGTGATTGCACAGGATGGTAGAGCACACACAGTGACTGCACAGGATGGTAGAGCACACACAGTGACTGCACAGGATGGTAGAGCGCACACAGTGATTCCACAGGATGGTAGAGCGCAAACAGTGACTGCACAGGATGGTAGAGCACAAACAGTGATTGCACAGGATGGTAGAGCACACACAGTGACTGCACAGGATGGTAGAGCGCACACAGTGATTCCACAGGATGGTAGAGCGCACACAGTGACTGCACAGGATGGTAGAGCGCACACAGTGACTGCACAGGATGGTAGAGCGCACACAGTGATTCCACAGGATGGTAGAGCGCACACAGTGATTCCACAGGATGGAAGAGCACACACAGTGACTGCACAGGATGGAAGAGCACACACAGTGATTCCACAGGATGGAAGAGCACACACAGTGACTGCACAGGATGGTAGAGCGCGCACAGTGCTTGTAATCCATTGTGTAATAAAGCAGTGTTTTTTACTCCACTTTTATATGACATTTTTGCTTGCTGGGTTGTGTTATCAGATGCCTCCTTCGTGGAGATGCCATTTAAGTGTTCACTAGTTTCTGGATGAAATGTTTGATAAGACACTCAGATTTCTCACTTCAGATCACAGTTGGAATTTCATGGGTTAATCTGCAATAATCTCAGTTATTTCCCATGGCAGCAGAAAGCGTTGGGTGCCAGATGTAGGATAAAGCCGGCAGCTGGCGGCAGTGGAGCGGGCAGAGCCCTGCGCTGACTCAGGGGAGCTGCGAACCTGCTGCAGGCATAATCCTGATCAGGAAGGGGTTAAGAAAAATAATGAGATCCGGACAAACACCCTGGGGGGACATTTATCATAGTTTTCTTTTGTCTTGTGCTTATTTGAACCTTTTTATATGGGGGAGGGGGGGGGGTATCAGGGCTTCTGTGCCGCCTCAGCCGTGAAATAATCGCAGATACTAACTCTTAGCCTATCACTTATGGCTGGCACTTGCAATTATTTTCCCCAACCTGCCACCTTAACACCAGTGTGATGTGAAGGTTGGGCAGGGTCGGTGGAGAGCGGGACTGCGAGAGACGTTCCTGTCCCAATGCCTGCGCACTCGCTACAGCCGGCAAATTTTGTCCTGTGTAGCAGGAGAGAAGAGCAGGGAGAGGGGAGAGACAGCACAAAGAAGTGTCCAGTGTAGCAGAATAGAAGAGTAGGGAGAGGGGAAGAAACAGGACAGAGAGGTGTCCTGTTTATCAGGATAGAAAAGCAGGGAGAGGGGGGGAGACAGTACAGAGAAGTGTCCCCGTGTAGCAGGATAGAAGAGCAGGGGGGGGGGAAGAGACAGTACAGAAAAGTGTCCTGTGTAGCAGGATAGAAGACCAGGGAGAGGGGGAGAGACAGGACAGATAAGTGTCCTGTGTAGCAGGATAGAAGAGCAGGGAGAGGGGGAGAGACAGTACAGAGAAGTGTCCTGTGTAGCAGGATATAAGAGCAGGGAGAGGGGAAGAGACAGTACAAAGAAGTGTTCCAAGTAGCAGCATAGAAGAGCAGGGAGAGGGGGAGAGACAGGACAGAGAAGTGTCCTGTGTAGCAGGATAGAAGAGCAGGGAGAGGGGGAGAGACAGTACAGAGAAGTGTCCCCGTGTAGCAGGATAGAAGAGCAGGGAGAGGGGGAGAGACAGTACAGAGAAGTGTTCAAAGTAGCAGCATAGAAGAGCAGGGAGAGGGGGAGAGACAGGACAGAGAAGTGTCCTGTGTAGCAGGATAGAAGAGCAGGGAGAGGGGGAGAGACAGGACAGAGAAGTGTCCTGTGTAGCAGGATAGAAGAGTAGGGAGAGGGGGAGAGACACTATAGAGAAGTGTTCTGTGTAGCAGGATAGAAGAGCAGGGAGAGGGGGGGAGACATTACAGAGAAGTGTCCTGTGTAGCAGGATAGAAGAGCAGGGAGAGGGGAAGAGACAGTACAGAGAAGTGTTCCAAGTAGCAGGATAGAAGAGCAGGGAGAGGGGGAGAGAAAGAACACAGAAGTGCCCTGTGTAGCAGGAGAGAAGAGAAGGGAGAGGGGGATAGAAATTACAGAGAAGTGTCCCGTGTAGCAGGATAGAAAATAAATGAGTGAGGGAGAGACAGGACAGAGAAGTATTCCATGTAGCAGGATAGAAGAGCAGGGAGAGGGGGAAAGACATTACAGAGAAGTGTCCCGTGTAGCAGGATAGAAGAGTGGGGAGTGGGGGACAGAAATTACAGAGAAGTGTCCTGTGTAGCAGGATAGAAGAGCAGGGAGAGGGAGAGACAGGACTGAGAAGTGTCCCGTGTAGCAGAATAGAAGAGCAGGGAGAGGGGGAGAGACAGTACAGAGAAGTGTCCTGTGTAGCAGGATAGAAGAGCAGGGAGAGGTGGTGAGACACTACAGAGAAGTGTCCCGTGTAGCAGGATAGAAGAGCAGGGAGAGGGGGAGAGACAGTACAGAGAAGTGTCCTGTGTAGCAGGATAGAATTGCAGGAAGGGGGGGAGAAACAGTACAGAGAAGTGTCCTGTTTATCAGAATATAATAGCATGGAGAGGGGGAGAGACAGTACAGAGAAGTGTCCTGTTTATCAGAATATAATAGCATGGAGAAAGGGAGAGACAGTACAGAGAAGTGTACTGTTTATCAGAATAGAATAGCATGGAGAGGGGGAGACAGTACAGAGAAGTGCCCTATTTATCAAAATAGAATAGCATGGAGAGGGAGAGACAGTACAGAGAGGTGTCCTGTTTATCAGGATAGAATAGCAGGGAGAGGGGGAGAGACAGTACAGAGAGTTGTCCTGTTTATCATAAGAGAATAGCATGGAGAGGGGGAGACAGTACAGAGAAGTGTCCTGTGTAGCAGGATAGAAGAGCAGAGAGAGGAGGAGAGACAGTACAGAGAAGTGTCCTGTGTAGCAGGATAGAAGAGCAGGGAGAGGGGGAGAGACAGTACAGAGACGTGTCCTGTGTAGCAGGATAGAAGAGCAGAGAGAGGAGGAGAGACAGTACAGAGAAGTGTCCTGTGTAGCAGGATAGAAGAGCAGGGAGAGGGGGAGAGACAGTACAGAGAAGTGTCCTGTGCAGCAGGATAGAAGAGAAGTGAGCGAGGGAGAGAGAGACAGTACAGAGAAGTGTCCTGTTTATCAGGATAGAAGAGCATGGAGAGGGAGAGACAGTACAGACAAGTGTCCTATTTATCAGGTTAGAATTGCAGGAAGAGTGGGAGTGCAGTACAGAGAAGTGTCTGTTTCTCAGGTTGGTAGAGCAGAGATAGACGGAGAGACAGTACAGAGAAGTTTTCCATATAGCAGGATTGAAGCGCAAGGAGAGGTGGAGAGGGGGAGTGCCGAGAAGTTTCTTGTAGCAGCATAGAATTGCAGGAAGAGAAGGAGAGACAGTACAGAGATGTGTTACCGTGTAGCAGGTTAGAAGAGCAGAGGGAGAGATGAGAGACAGTACAGAGAAGTGTCCTGTGTAGCAGGATAGTAAAACAGGGAGAGCGAGAGAGAGACAGTACAGAGAAGTCTCCCTGTTTAGCATTATATCAGAGCAGGGGGAGGAGAAGACAGTGCAGAGAAGTGTCCTGTGTATCAGGATAGAAGAGTAAAGAGAGGGGAAGAGACAGTACAGAGAAGTGTCCCCGTGTAGCAGGATAGAATAGCAGTGAGAGGAGTAAAGACAGTACAGAGATTTGTCCCCGTGTAGCAGGATAGAAGAGAAGTGTCCTGTGTAGCAGAATAGAAGAGAAGTGAGCGAGGGAGAGACAGGACAGAGAAGTGTCCTATGTAGCAGGAAAGAAGAGCAAGGAGAGGGGGAGAGTCAGTACAGAGAAGTGCCCTGTGTAGCAGAATAGAAGAGAAGTGAGTGACTGAGGGAGAGACAGGACAGAGAAGTGTCCCATGTGTCAGGATAGAATAGCAGGGAGAGAGGAAGAGACAGTACAGAGAAGTGTCCTGTGTAGCAGGATAGAAGAGCAGGGAGAGGGGGAGAGACAGTACAGAGAAGTGTCCCCGTGTAGCAGGACAGAAGAGCAGGGAGAGAGGGAGAGACAGTAAAGAGAAGTGTCATTGTGAAGCAGGATAGAAGAGCAGGGAGATAGGGAGAGACAGTACAGAGAAGTGTCCCCGTGTAGCAGGATAGAAGAGCAGGGAGAGAGGGAGAGACAGTAAAGAGAAGTGTCATTGTGTAGCAGGATAGAAGAGCAGGGAGAGAGGGAGAGACAGTACAGAGACGTGTCCTGTGTAGCAGGTTAGAAGAGCAGGGAGAGGGGGAGAGACAGTACAGAGATGTCTCCAGTGTAGCAGGATAGAAGAGCAGAGAGAGGAGGAGAGACAGTACAGAGAAGTGTCCCGTGTAGCAGGATAGAAGAGCAGTGAGAGGGGGAGAGACAGTACAGAGAAGTGTCCCTGTGTAGCAGGATAGAAGAGCAGGGAGAGGGGGAGAGACAGTACAGAGAGTTGTCCTGTTTATCATAATAGAATAGCATGGAGAGGGGGAGACAGTACAGAGAAGTGTCCTGTGTAGCAGGATAGAAGAGCAGGGAAAGGGGGAAAGACAGTACAGAGAAGTGTCCCCGTGTAGCAGAATAGAAGAGCAGGGAGAGGGGGAAAGACAGTACAGAGAAGTGTCCTGTGTAGCAGGATAGAAGAGCAGGGAGAGGGGGAGAGACAGTACAGAGAAGTTTCCTGTGTAGCAGGATAGAAGAGAAGTGAGCGAGGGAGAGACAGTACAGAGAAGTGTCCTGTGTAGCAGGATAGAAGAGAAGTGAGCGAGGGAGAGACAGTACAGAGAAGTGTCCTATGTAGCAGGATAGAAGAGCAGGGAGAGGGGGAGAGACAGTACAGAGAAGTACCCCTGTGTATCAGGATAGAAGAGCAGGGAGAGGGGGAGAGACAGTACAGAGAAGTGTCCTGTGTATCAGGATAGAAGAGCATGGAGAGGGGGAGAGACAGTACAGAGAAGTATCCTATTTATCAGGTTAGAATTGCAGGGTGAGGGGGGCAGGACACAGAAGTGTTCTGTTTATCAGGTTAGTAGAGCAGAGATAGACGGAGAGACAGTACAGATAAGTATTCTATATAGCAGGATTGAAGTACAAGGAAAGGTGGAGAGGGGGAGTGCCGAGAAGTTTCTTGTAGCAGCATAGAATTGCAGGCATAGGGGGAGAGACAGTACAGAAATGTGTTACCGTGAAGAAGGTTAGAAGAGCAGGGAGAGAGGGAGAGACAGGACAGAGAAGTGTCCCATATGGCAGGATAGAAGAGCAGAGAGAGGGGGAAAGACAGTACAGAGAAGTATCACTGTGTAGCAGGATAGTAAAACGGGGAGAGAGGGAGAGACAGTAGAGAGAAGTGTCCTTGTTTAACATGATATCAGAGCAGGGGGAGGAGAAGACAGTGCAGAGAAGTGTCCCGTGTATCAGTATAGAAGAGTAAAGAGAGGGGAAGAGACTGTACAGAGATGTGTTACCGTGAAGCAGGTTAGAAGAGCAGGGATAGAGGGAGATTCAGTACAGAGAAGTGCCCCCATGTAGCCGGATAGAAGAGGAGAGAGAGGGGGAAAGACAGTACAGAGAAGTATCACTGTGTAGCAGGATTGTAAAACAGGGAGAGAGAGAGAGAGAGACAGTACAGAGAAGTGTCCTGTTTAGCATGATATCAGAACAGGGGGAGAAGTGCAGGGAAGTGTCACATGTATCAGGATAGAAGAGTAAAGAGAGGGGAAGAGACAGTACAGAGAAGTGTCCTTTGTAGCAGGATAGAAGAGCAGGGAGAGGGGGTGAGAAAGTACAGAGAAGGGCCCCAGTATTGCAGGATAGAAGAGCTGGGTGTGGGGGATAGACAGTACAGAGAAGTGTCCCTTGTAGCAGGATAGAAGAGCAGTGAGAGGAGGAAAGACATTACAGAGAAGTGTCCTGTGTAGCAGGATAGAAGAGCAGGGAGAGGGGAAGAGACATTACCGAGAAGTGTCCGCTTGTAGCAGGATATAAGAGCAGGTAGAGGTGGAGAGACAGTACAGAGTAGTGCCCCCATTCAGTAGGATAGAAGAGCAGGGAGAGGGGAAGAGACAGTACAGAGTCGTGCCCCCATTTAGTAGGATAGAATTGCAGGGAGAGGGGAGACAGTACAGAGAAGTGTCCCATGTAGCAGGATAGAAGAGCTGGGTGTGGGGGATAGACAGTACAGAGAAGTGTCCTGTGTAGCAGGATAGAAGAGCAGTGAGAGGAGGAAAGACAGTACAGAGAAGTGTCCTGTGTAGAAGGATAGAAGAGCAGGGAGAGGGGGAGAGACAGTACAGAGTAGTGAACTTTTGTAGCAGTACAGAAGAGCAGGGGGAGGGGAAATGACAATACCGAGAAGTGTCCACTTGTAGCAGGATATAAGAGCAGGTAGAGGTGGAGAGACAGTACAGAGTAGTGCCCCCATTCAGTAGGATAGAAGAGTAGGGAGAGGGGAAGAGACAGTACAGAGTAGTGCCCCCATGTAGCAGGATAGAATTGCAGGGAGAGAGGGAGAGACAGTACAGAGAAGTGTCCCGTGTAGCAGGATAGAATTGCAGGGAGAGAGGGAGAGACAGTACTGAGAAGTATCTTAATGTAACAGTATAAAAGAGTGTGGAGAGGGAAAGAGACAGTTCAGATAAGTGTCCTCGTGTAGCAGAATAGAAGAGCAAGGAGAGGGGAGAGACAGAACAGAGAAGTGCCCCTGTGTAGCAGGATAAAATTGCAGGGATAGGGGTAGAGAAAGCACAGAGAAGTGTCCAGTGTGGCAGGAAAGAAGAGCAGGGAGAAGAGACAGTACAGAGAAGTGTCCCCATTTGGAGGATAGAGGATCAGGGCGAGGGGGAGAGACAGTAAAGAGATGTATCTTGTGTAGCAGGATAGAACAGTGGGGAGTGGGGGGAGACAGTACATATATGTGTCCTGTTTAACAGGATAGAAAAGCAAGGAGAGGGGGAGAGACAGTACAGAGAAGTGTCCTGTTTATCAGGATAGAAGAGCATGGAGAGGGAGAGACAGTACAGACAAGTGTCCTATTTATCAGGTTAGAATTGCAGGAGAGTGGGAGTGCAGTACAGAGAAGTGTTCTGTTTCTCAGGTTGGTAGAGCAGAGATAGACGGAGAGACAGTACAGAGAAGTTTTCCATATAGCAGGATTGAAGCGCAAGGAGAGGTGGAGAGGGGGAGTGCCGAGAAGTTTCTTGTAGCAGCATAGAATTGCAGGAAGAGAAGGAAAGACAGTACAGAGATGTGTTACCGTGTAGCAGGTTAGAAGAGCAGAGGGAGAGATGAGAGACAGTACAGAGAAGTGTCCTGTGTAGCAGGATAGTAAAACAGGGAGAGAGAGACAGTACAGAGAAGTCTCCCTGTTTAGCATTATATCAGAGCAGGGGGAGGAGAAGACAGTGCAGAGAAGTGTCCTGTGTATCAGGATAGAAGAGTAAAGAGAGGGGAAGAGACAGTACAGAGAAGTGTCCCCGTGTAGCAGGATAGAATAGCAGTGAGAGGAGTAAAGACAGTACAGAGATTTGTCCCCGTGTAGCAGGATAGAAGAGAAGTGTCCTGTGTAGCAGAATAGAAGAGAAGTGAGCGAGGGAGAGACAGGACAGAGAAGTGTCCTATGTAGCAGGAGAGAAGAGCAGGGAGAGACAGTACAGAGAAGTATCCCATGTAGCAGGAGAGAAGAGCAGGGAGAGGGGGAGAGTCAGTACAGAGAAGTGCCCTGTGTAGCAGAATAGAAGAGAAGTGAGTGAGTGAGGGAGAGACAGGACAGAGAAGTGTCCCATGTGTCAGGATAGAATAGCAGGGAGAGAGGGAGAGACAGTACAGAGAAGTGTCCTGTGTAGCAGGATAGAAGTGCAGGGAGAGGGGGAAAGACAGTACAGAGAAGTGTCCCCGTGTAGCAGAATAGAAGAGCAGGGAGAGGGGGAAAGACAGTACAGAGAAGTGTCCTGTGTAGCAGGATAGAAGAGAAGTGAGCGAGGGAGAGACAGTACAGAGAAGTGTCCTGTGTAGCAGGATAGAAGAGAAGTGAGCGAGGGAGAGACAGTACAGAGAAGTGTCCTATGTAGCAGGATAGAAGAGCAGGGAGAGGGGGAGAGACAGCACAGAGAAGTACCCCTGTGTATCAGGATAGAAGAGCAGGGAGAGGGGGAGAGACAGTACAGAGAAGTGTCCTGTGTATCAGGATAGAAGAGCATGGAGAGGGGGAGAGACAGTACAGAGAAGTATCCTATTTATCAGGTTAGAATTGCAGGGAGAGGGGGGCAGGACACAGAAGTGTTCTGTTTATCAGGTTAGTAGAGCAGAGATAGACGGAGAGACAGTACAGATAAGTATTCCATATAGCAGGATTGAAGTACAAGGAAAGGTGGAGAGGGGGAGTGCCGAGAAGTTTCTTGTAGCAGCATAGAATTGCAGGCATAGGGGGAGAGACAGTACAGAAATGTGTTACCGTGAAGCAGGTTAGAAGAGCAGGGAGAGAGGGAGAGACAGGACAGAGAAGTGTCCCATATGGCAGGATAGAAGAGCAGAGAGAGGGGGAAAGACAGTACAGAGAAGTATCACTGTGTAGCAGGATAGTAAAACGGGGAGAGAGGGAGAGACAGTAGAGAGAAGTGTCCTTGTTTAACATGATATCAGAGCAGGGGGAGGAGAAGACAGTGCAGAGAAGTGTCCCGTGTATCAGTATAGAAGAGTAAAGAGAGGGGAAGAGACTGTACAGAGATGTGTTACCGTGAAGCAGGTTAGAAGAGCAGAGATAGAGGGAGATTCAGTACAGAGAAGTGCCCCCATGTAGCCGGATAGAAGAGGAGAGAGAGGGGGAAAGACAGTACAGAGAAGTATCACTGTGTAGCAGGATTGTAAAACAGGGAGAGAGAGAGAGAGAGAGACAGTACAGAGAAGTGTCCCCGTGTAGCAGGATAGAAGAGCAGGGAGAGGGGGAGAGACAGTAAAGAGAAGTGTCATTGTGTAGCAGGATAGAAGATCAGGGAGAGAGGGAGAGACAGTAAAGAGAAGTGTCATTGTGAAGCAGGATAGAAGAGCAGGGAGAGAGAGAGAGACAGTACAGAGAAGTGTCCCCGTGTAGCAGGATAGAAGAGCAGGGAGAGAGGGAGAGACAGTAAAGAGAAGTGTCATTGTGTAGCAGGATAGAAGATCAGGGAGAGAGGGAGAGACAGTACAGAGAAGTCTCCAGTATAGCAGGATAGAAGAGCAGAGAGAGGAGGAGAGACAGTACAGAGAAGTGTCCCTGTGTAGCAGGATAGAAGAGCAGGGAGAGGGGGAGAGACAGTACAGAGAAGTGTCCCGTGTAGCAGGATAGAAGAGCAGTGAGAGGGGGAGAGACAGTACAGAGAAGTGTCCCTGTGTAGCAGGATAGAAGAGCAGGGAGAGGGGGAGAGACAGTACAGAGAAGTGACCCGTGTAGCAGGATAGAAGAGCAGGGAGAGGGGGGGAGACAGGACAGAGAAGTGTCCTGTGTAGCAGGATAGAAGAGCAGGGAGAAGGGAGAGACAGTACAGAGAAGTGTCCTGTGTAGCAGGATAGAAGAGCAGTGAGAGAGGGAGAGACAGGACAGAGAAGTGTCCCCGTGTAGCAGGATAGAAGAGCAGGGGGAGATACAGTGTTGCAGGACATAGCTATATTATATATATGTAAAGTGTTGCGGTTATTTTTAGTCTTCTCATTATTTGCAATCTGTGACTCTCTTCAGTCCATTACCCTGTAATGTTCTGCAGTTTCTGTGGTGCGGGGAGTTTTTGGGTCAGATATATTTGAAAGAGGAGATAATAGCGGGAGCAGGGGGGTGTATAATGAGTCAGCGCCCCTCCCCCCGCTACCGAATGGGGTAAATTTACATACCTGGTCACTGGAGTTCACTGAAAGTGCATTGTCCGTGTATAATGCGCTGTGCGGGGAGTCACTAAGATCCTGTGCCCGATATCCTGCATGTGTCGCTTCCCCGCTCAGGTCCCCGGAGTTCACCTTCTTCCTCCTGGTGCATGTAAGTGCATTGTCCGTGTATAATGTGCTGTGCGGGGAGTCACTAAGATCCTGCCCCCGATATCCTGCATGTGTCGCTTCCCCGCTCAGGTCCCCGGAGTTCACCTTCTTCTTCCTGGTGCATGTAAGTGCATTGTCCGTGTATAATGTGATGTGCGGGGAGTCACTAAGATCCTGTGCCCGATATCCTGCATGTGTCGCTTCCCCGCTCAGGTCTCCGGAGTTCACCTTCTTCTTCCTGGTGCATGTAAGTGCATTGTCCGTGTATAATGTGCTGTGCGGGGAGTCACTAAGATCCTGCGCCCGATATCCTGCATGTGTCGCTTCCCCGCTCAGGTCTCCGGAGTTCACCTTCTTCTTCCTGGTGCATGTAAGTGCATTGTCCGTGTATAATGCGCTGTGCGGGGAGTCACTGAGATCCTGCGCCCGATATCCTGCATGTGTCGCTTCCCCGCTCAGGTCCCTGGAGTTCACCTTCTTCCTGGTGCATGTAAGTGCATTGTCCGTGTATAATGTGCTGTGCGGGGAGTCACTAAGATCCTGCGCCCGATATCCTGCATGTGTCGCTTCCCCGCTCAGGTCCCAGGAGTTCACCTTCTTCTTCCTGGTACATGTAAGTGCATTGTCCGTGTATAATGCGCTGTGCAGGGAGTCACTAAGATCCTGCGCCCGATATCCTGCATGTGTCGCTTCCCCGCTCAGGTCCCCGGAGTTCACCTTCTTCTTCCTGGTGCATGTAAGTGCATTGTCCGTGTATAATGCGCTGTGCGGGGAGTCACTAAGATCCTGCGCCCGATATCCTGCATGTGTCGCTTCCCCGCTCAGGTCCCCGGAGTTCACCTTCTTCTTCCTGGTGCATGTAAGTGCATTGTCCATGTATAATGTGCTGTGCGGGGAGTCACTAAGATCCTGCACCGATATCCTGCATGTGTCGCTTCCCCACTCAGGTCCCTGGAGTTCACCTTCTTCTTCCTGGTGCATGTAAGTGCATTGTCCGTGTATAATGTGCTGTGCGGGGAGTCACTAAGATCCTGCGCCCGATATCCTGCATGTGTCGCTTCCCCGCTCAGGTCCCCGGAGTTCACCTTCTTCTTCCTGGTGCATGTAAGTGCATTGTCCGTGTATAATGCGCTGTGCGGGGAGTCACTAAGATCCTGCGCCTGATATCCTGCATGTGTCTCTTCCCCGCTCAGGTCCCGGAGTTCACCTTCTTCTTCCTGGTGCATGTAAGTGCATTGTCCGTGTATAATGCGCTGTGCGGGGAGTCACTAAGATCCTGCGTCCGATATCCTGCATGTGTCACTTCCCCTCTCAGGTCCCCGGAGTTCACCTTCTTCTTCCTCGTGCATGTAAGTGCATTGTCCGTGTATAATGTGCTGTGCGGGGAGTCACTAAGATCCTGCACCCGATATCCTGCATGTGTCACTTCCCCGCTCAGGTCCCGGAGTTCACCTTCTTCTTCCTGGTGCATGTAAGTGCATTGTCCGTGTATAATGCGCTGTGCGGGGAGTCACTAAGATCCTGCGCCCGATATCCTGCATGTGTCACTTCCCCGCTCAGGTCCCTGGAGTTCTCCTTCTTCTTCCTGGTGCATGTAAGTGCATTGTCCGTGTATAATGCGCTGTGCGGGGAGTCACTGAGATCCTGCGCCTGATATCCTGCATGTGTCACTTCCCCGCTCAGGTCCCCGGAGTTCACCTTCTTCTTCCTGGTGCATGTAAGTGCATTGTCTGTGTATAATGTGCTGTGCGGGGAGTCACTAAGATCCTGCACCCGATATCCTGCATGTGTCACTTCTCCGCTCAGGTCCCTGGAGTTCACCTTCTTCTTCCTGGTGTATGTAAGTGCATTGTCTGTGTATAATGTGCTGTGCGGGGAGTCACTAAGATCCTGCGCCCGATATCCTGCATGTGTCGCTTCCCCGCTCAGGTCCCTGGAGTTCTCCTTCTTCCTGGTGCATGTAAGTGCATTGTCCGTGTATAATGCGCTGTGCGGGGAGTCACTGAGATCCTGCGCCTGATATCCTGCATGTGTCACTTCTCCGCTCAGGTCCCTGGAGTTCACCTTCTTCTTCCTGGTGCATGTAAGTGCATTGTCCGTGTATAATGCGCTGTGCGGGGAGTCACTAATATCCTGCGCCCGATATCCTGCATGTGTCGCTTCCCCGCTCAGGTCCCTGGAGTTCACCTTCTTCTTCCTGGTGTATGTAAGTGCATTGTCTGTGTATAATGTGCTGTGCGGGGAGTCACTAAGATCCTGCGCCCGATATCCTGCATGTGTCGCTTCCCCGCTCAGGTCCCTGGAGTTCTCCTTCTTCCTGGTGCATGTAAGTGCATTGTGCGCTCAATTTGTGTTGCATGGAGACCAGCGCTTATTTATACCTGTGCAGACGTTTTAGCCCTGAAGAACGTGCTGTGCATGCTGACTCTCCCGGGGTGTGCCGGGGTCTACCCCATGTTGCTAGAAGCCCCCTGTATATACTGTATGTGCCATATACACAGCATATTCTTCACTGGCACATCGCCTTGTCAGCAAGTATAAGGTATAATCCCTGGAGAGATGTGTCTGCAGAGAGCTCAGAGCGCAGCAGTGTGAGGACATGCCCCCAGTGCATTTGGAGAAGCTGCAATTGTGGAATTTAAATCCACATATCACAGTCCTGCTGCTACTAACACCTTTCTCCAGGGACAATACATAACACTGGCTGCAGAGAGCACAGAGCACAGCAGTGTGAGGTCTGATTACACATCTCTCCAGGGACACTTCATAACACTGGCTGCAGAGAGCACAGAGCACAGCAGTGTGAGGTCTGATTACACATCTCTCCAGGGACAATACATAACACTGGCTGCAGAGAGCACAGAGCACAGCAGTGTGAGGTCTGATTACACATCTCTCCAGGGACAATACATAACACTGGCTGCAGAGAGCACAGAGCACAGCAGTGTGAGGTCTGATTACACATCTCTCCAGGGACAATACATAACACTGGCTGCACAGAGCACAGCAGTGTGAGGTCTGATTACACCTCTATCCATGGACAATACATAACACTGGCTGCAGAGAGCAGAGAGCACAGCAGTGTGAGGTCTGATTACACATGTCTCCAGGGACAATACATAACACTGGCTTCAGAGAGCACAGAGCACAGCAGTGTGAGGTCTGATTACACATCTCTCCAGGGGTAATACATAACACTGGCTGCAGAGAGCACAGAGCACAGCAGTGTGAGGTCTGATTACACATCTCTCCAGGGACAGTACATAACACTGGCTGCAGGGGGCACAGAGCACAGCAGTGTGAGGTATGATTATACATCTCTCCAGGGACAATACATAACACTGGCTGCAGGGAGCACAGAGCACAGCAGTGTGAGGTCTGATTACACATCTCTCCAGGGACAGTACATAACACTGGCTGCAGGGGGCACAGAGCACAGCAGTGTGAGGTATGATTATACATCTCTCCAGGGCAATACATAACACTGGCTGCAGAGAGCACAGAGCACAGCAACGTGAGGTCTGATTACACATCTCTCCAGGGACAATACATAACACTGGCTGCAGAGAGCACAGAGCACAGCAGTGTGAGGTCTGATTACACATCTCTCCAGGGACAATACATAACACTGGCTGCACAGAGCACAGCAGTGTGAGGTCTGATTACACCTCTATCCATGGACAATACATAACACTGGCTGCAGAGAGCAGAGAGCACAGCAGTGTGAGGTCTGATTACACATGTCTCCAGGGACAATACATAACACTGGCTGCAGAGAGCACAGAGCACAGCAGTGTGAGGTCTGATTACACATCTCTCCAGGGGTAATACATAACACTGGCTGCAGAGAGCAAAGAGCACAGCAGTGTGAGGTCTGATTACACATCTCTCCAGGGACAATACATAACACTGGCTGCAGAGAACACAGAGCACAGCAGTGTGAGGTCTGATTACACATTTCTCCAGGGACAATACATAACACTGGCTGCACAGAGCACAGAGCACAGAGCACAGCAGTGTGAGGTCTGATTACACATCTCTCCAGGGACAGTACATAACACTGGCTGCAGAGAGCACAGCAGTGTGAGGTCTGATTACACATTTCTCCAGGGACAATACATAACACTGGCTGCACAGAGCACAGAGCACAGCAGTGTGAGGTCTGATTACACATCTCTCCAGGGACAGTACATAACACTGGCTGCAGAGAGCACAGAGCACAGCAGTGTGAGGTCTGATTACACATCTCTCCAGGGACAATACATAACACTGGCTGCAGAGAGCACAGAGCACAGCAGTGTGAGGTCTGATTACACATCTCTCCAGGGACAATACATAACACTGGCTGCAGAGAGCACAGACCACAGCAGTGTGAGGTCTGATCACACATCTCTCCAGGGACAATACATAACACTGGCTGCAGAGAGCACACAGCCCAGCAGTGTGAGGTCTGATTACACATCTCTCCAGGGACAATACATAACACTGGCTGCAGGGAGCACAGAGCACAGCAGTGTGAGGTCTGATTACACATCTCTCCAGGGACAATACATAACACTGGCTGCAGAGAGCACAGAGCACAGCAGTGTGAGGTCTGATTACACAACTCTCCAGGGACAATACATAACACTGGCTGCAGAGAGCACAGAGCACAGCAGTGTGAGGTCTGATTACACATCTCTCCAGGGACAATACATAGCACTGGCTGCAGAGAGCACAGAACACAGCAGTGTAAGGTCTGATTACACATCTCTCCAGGGAGAATACATAACACTGGCTGCAGAGAGCACAGAGCACAGCAGTGTGAGGTCTGATTACATATCTCTCCAGGGACAATACATAACACTGGCTGCAGAGAGCACAGAGCACAGCAGTGTGAGGTCTGATTACACATCTCTCCAGGGACAGTGCATAACACTGGCTGCAGAGAGCACAGAGCACAGCAGTGTGAGGTCTGATTACACATCTCTCCAGGGACAATACATAACACTGGCTGCAGAGAGCACAGAGCACAGCAGTGTGAGGTCTGATAACACATCTCTCCAGGGACAGTACATAATACTGGCTGCAGAGAGCACAGAGCACAGCAGTGTGAGGTCTGATTACACATCTCTCCAGGGACATTACATAACACTGGCTGCAGAGAGCACAGAGCACAGCAGTGTGAGGTCTGATTACACATCTCTCCAGGGACAATACATAACACTGGCTGCAGAGAGCACAGAGCACAGCAGTGTGAGGTCTGATTACACATATATTCTCACCCCTGCTGATGGCGCCATGCTGGGGATGGGGGGGAGCGCACAGCAGGGTAATGGCTCCTGTATAATTTTTGGAATCTTTTGATAATTTATGTGGCGGTGGATCCTTTAGGAGGGGGTTAGGGGGGCTCATTCTCTTTGCGGTCACATATTTCACGTCTCGTCAGCACCGCGCTCTCGGACTCTTTGATGGATAAAATAGAATAACACATGTTCTGGTTCTCATTGTCTGCGCTCTATGACGTGACGGCTATTGTTACGCCGCTCTCTGCATGTGACGGCCGGCAGCTGCTCTGCTAATCCGGGGACAGCCGCTCCTAATGTCCTGCTGCTGGTCCCTGCACCTGCTCCAGGACCCCACATTCCTCTCATGCTGTCTCTTTGGATCCTGGTTCTGATCCTTTCCTGCTGGTTCTGAGCTCACATTCCCGGCCCCCCCCCTGCAGTTCAGTGTCTGCACAGGGGCAGTCGCTCGTCTTCTCCGTGAGCTGAGGTTCATTTCTTGTTTGCGCCATCTCTCGGCACATCCATAGTGACCCTCCTCGCCCTCTGCCCGTCTGTACATCTGCTGGATCAGAACGTTCTCAAATATTAACAATGGGAAATTAAATAAATCAAAGCTTTTCCTTTTCTAATGATCTTTGTCCTCGTTGCTTGCGGACGCGGCTTTTCCTGCTGATGCGCTAAATCATTGATCTCTGAGCTGTTCGAATAGAAAACTCTATTATGTGCCTGAGCTCTCGCTCCGTGCATCAGCGCTGCTCATATTCACGGGGGCAGAAGCGGCACCTCCAGCCGCCACCAGTCTGGCCCCCCTCCACCACCGCCATCAAATCAGTAAAATACATCTAACTACACAAAGCTCACCCAAAATGAACCAGACAGAGCCTGTTCACATGCAACATAGTGCACAATCACACCGCCCGCCTTGCATCAAGGGTCCCAGACATGTGGCCCTGGCCCTGAGGTTGTCATGTACAGCCCCCTGGGTGCAGTCCTACTGCAGCGCAAGTGTTTATAGACTCCCTGCACAATAGGGTCACCCCATAATGACATCTCAATCTCAAGGATGGAGGTGGCATCATGGCATCATTGTGCCCCCTGTGCCCTCAACGAGGAACCGCAGGTCTTTAAAGGGTTGTCCCAATTCATTATTCTCCCTATCCACAAGATTGGAGATTGCAAGGGTTCGACTTCTGGGACCCCTACTTATTACAAGAATGGGACCCCCAGCTGTGTGCCATGCACTGTGCTCTGCTACCTCTGAACTCCCATAGAACAGAATGGAGCAGCAGGACACGAGCTCGTCTGCCACTACACCCACTAGTGGGAGTGGGATTCCCATCCTCTGGAGTGCTGGGGGTTATGTTCTCAGGATGGATGGATCAGCAGCCGGATCCTCACCAATTACTTTGTTATCCCATATGGGAATAGATTTGGGATAACCCCTTAAAGAGGAGCTGGGGCAGAAGTGTGGGGGATAATTAGGCGTCACAAATGAAATTGTTATCTGGCATCAATCTGGGGAATTTGGGAATGAAGAAAATCAGACTTTGTAAACGGGTGTTCGCTGCTTTAGATCTCTGCCATCGCAGCGACATTGGACTGGACGGATATAGAAATATTCCTCATGATGGTGGGAAAGGGAACATGTCAGTAGCACAAAGTCTGATCCATTAATCCCCGATGATAAACAATATTTTATTTTTGCTTCTATTCATTTACTTTAGAGACTGTGATCAGATCTACACATTGATGGGACCGCCATGGGCACCGCACTTATCCCTTGTTTCACAAACGTAGATGGAGAAGCTGAGGAAGTTAATAGAAACGTATCTACCTTCCATTTCCATTAAACATGCGATAAGGAGCATAAATAGTTTTGATCAATTCTATTGTAATCCTACAAATAACACCAGATCTATCGACATCTCAGCAGAACCAGCAAGAAGGAAGCTGATGGATGTCTGGGCTTTGCAGGATTATAGAAAAGCTCAAGTTATTCCTTAAAAGCAGCAACATCAAAGTAAAATACTACAATCAGGGCTGCAGTCAATGTGTGGGGGGGGTCTCATGATATTATTGGAACACATGACCTCTGACCCCTTATACAAACTTCTACATGGAGAGGAATAGTTATCATCAAGTGTTGACACCAGGTCAGACCCAAGGTCAAGTACATTCATGTTCAGTGCTATTTGTTTTAGAGCAACATTACTTTATATATAGGAACCGGATCTACAAACCGAGGGGATTATGGGTGCGGCACTTTATTATGTCATATAATAACAGTAGAATGTGATAGACATAACTATTCATTGCTATTAATGTTTCATGATATGATGATATCATCTTAACAAGGAAAGGACCTCTGATTTTTGGGCACCCAAAAACTTGCATGGGTTACATTAATAATATAATGGGTTACACTAATGATATAATGGGTTACACTAATGATATAATGGGTTACACTAAGGAGATCTCTCCCCTCGTGGAGACCCATTTTGACCTCAGACTAGGTAAGCTAGCACTGCGTCCTGCGTCCAGTGCTATAATGCATTTTTGTTGTATTGCTCATTTTGGACTCAACAATAAAACTTGTAGGTGCTTCTAACTTTATGCGCTGGATCGCTGTTTCTTTGGATTAATAAACCTGTTGAGCATGCTGGTCACGTGGGGATCTGAGCTGCTTGGATGGAAGTTCTCCCTGAAAGACACCTGATTGGGTGAGCCTCATTAGCTTTCATTACACACCTTTTTTAGGATTGATTGCAGGTAGAGTCAGAATAGTTACATGCAGGCCGGGGTCAGGGTAATGCAATAGCAGGGACAGTCAGAATAGTTACATGCAAGCCGAGGTCAGGGCAGAGACAGTCAGAATAGTTACATGCAAGCCGAGGTCAGGACATGGCGAGAGCAGGAAGAGTCAGAATAGTTACATGTAGCGTGAGGTCAGGACATGGTAATAGCAGGGACACACAGAATAGTTACATGCAGGCCGAGGTCAGGACATGGTGAGAGCAGGCAGAGTCAGGCTAGTTACATGTAGCGTGAGGTCAGGGTGTGGTAAGAGCAGGGACAGTCAGAATAGATACATGCAGGCTAAGGTCAGGGCATGAAGAGTGGAGGGACAGTCAGGATGGTTACACACAGGCTGAGGTCAGGGCATGGAGAGTGGAGGGACAGTCAGGATAGTTACACACAGGCTGAGGTCAGGGCGTTGTGATTGAAGGTACAGTCAGGATAGTTACACACAGGCTGAGGTCAGGGCGTTGTGATTGCAGGTACAGTCAGGATAGGTACACACAGGCTGAGGTCAGGGCGTTGTGATTGCAGGTACACTCAGGATAGCTACACACAGGCTGAGGTCAGGACATGGAGAGTGGAGGGACAGTCAGGATAGTTACACACAGGCTGAGGTCAGGGCGTTGTGATTGCAGGTACAGTCAGGATAGTTACACACAGGCTGAGGTCAGGGCATGGAGAGTGGAGGGACAGTTAGGATAGTTACCCACAGGCTAAGGTCACGGCGTTGTGATTGCAGGTACAGTCAGGATAGCTACACACAGGCTGAGGTCAGGGCATGGAGAATGGAGGGACAGTCAGTATAGTTACACACAGGCTGAGGTCTGGGCGTGGTGATTGCAGGTACAGTCAGGATAGTTACACACAGGCTAAGGTCAGGGCATGGAGAGTGGAGGGACAGTCAGTATAGTTACACACAGGCTGAGGTCAGGGCGTAGTGTTTGCAGGTACAATCAGGATAGTTACGTGCAGGCTGAGGTCAGGGCGTGGTGATGCAGGTACAGTCAGGATAGTTACACACAGGCTGAGGTCAGGGCATGGAGAGTGGAGGGACAGTCAGGATAGTTACACACAGGCTGAGGTCAGGGCATGGAGAGTGGAGGGACAGTCAGGATAGTTACACACAAGCTGAGGTCAGGGCGTGGTGATTGCAGGTACAGTCAGGATAGGTACACACAGGCTGAGGTCAGGGCATTGTGATTGCAGGTACAGTCAGGATAGTTACACACAGGCTGAGGTCAGGGCATGGAGAGTGGAGGGACAGTCAGGATAGTTACACACAGGCTGAGGACAGGGCATGGAGAGTGGAGGGACAGTCAGGATAGTTACACACAAGCTGAGGTCAGGGCGTGGTGATTGCAGGTACAGTCAGGATAGTTACACACAGGCTGAGGTCAGGGCGTTGTGATTGCAGGTACAGTCAGGATAGTTACACACAGGATGAGGTCAGGGCATGGAGAGTGGAGGGACAGTCAGGATAGTTACACACAGGCTAAGGTCAAGGCGTGGTGATTGCAGGTACAGTCAGGATAGTTACACACAGGCTGAGGTCAGGGCATGGAGAGTGGAGGGACAGTCAGGATAGTTACACACAGGCAGAGGTCAGGGCGTGGTGATTGCAGGTACAGTCAGGATAGTTACACACAGGCTAAGGTCAGGGCATGGAGAGTGGAGGGACAGTCAGGATAGTTACACACAGGCTGAGGTCAGGGCGTTGTGACACAGGTACAGTCAGGATAGTTACACACAGGCTGAGGTCAGGGCATGGAGAGTGGAGGGACAGTCAGGATAGTTACACACAGGCTGAGGTCAGGGCATTGTGATTGCAGGTACAGTCAGAATAGTTACACACAGGCTGAGGTCAGGGCATGGAGAGTGGAGGGACAGTCAGTATAGTTACACACAGGCTGAGGTCAGGGCGTGGTGATTGCAGGTACAGTCAGGATAGTTACACACAGGCTGAGGTCAGGGCATGGAGAGTGGAGGGACAGTCAGGATAGTTACACACAGGCTGAGGTCAGGGCGTGGTGATTGCAGGTACAGTCAGGATAGTTACACACAGGCTAAGGTCAGGGCATGGAGAGTGGAGGGACAGTCAGGATAGTTACACACAGGCTGAGGTCAGGGCGTGGTGACGCAGGTACAGTCAGGATAGTTACACACAGGCTGAGGTCAGTGCGTGGTGACGCAGGTACAGTCAGGATAGTTACATGCAGGCTAAGGTCAGGGCATGGAGAGTGGAGGGACAGTCAGGATAGTTACACACAGGCTGAGGTCAGGGCGTTGTGATTGCAGGTACAGTCAGGATAGTTACACACAGGCTGAGGTCAGGGAATGGAGAGTGGAGGGACAGTCAGTATAGTTACACACAGGCTGAGGTCAGGGCGTGGTGATTGCAGATACAGTCAGGATAGTTACACACAGGCTGAGATCAGGGCATGGAGAGTGGAGGGACAGTCAGGATAGTTACACACAAACTGAGGTCAGGGCGTGGTGATTGCAGGTACAGTCAGGATAGTTACACACAGGCTAAGGTCAGGGCATGGAGAGTGGAGGGACAGTCAGGATAGTTACACACAGGCTGAGGTCAGGGCGTGGTGATTGCAGGTACAGTCAGGATAGTTACACACAGGCTGAGGTCAGGGCATGGAGAGTGGAGGGACAGTCAGGATAGTTACACACAGGCTAAGGTCAGGGCATGGAGAGTGGAGGGACAGTCAGGATAGTTACACACAAGCTGAGGTCAGGGCGTGGTGATTGCAGGTACAGTCAGGATAGGTACACACAGGCTGAGGTCAGGGCGTTGTGATTGCAGGTACAGTCAGGATAGTTACACACAGGCTGAGGTCAGGGCATGGAGAGTGGAGGGACAGTCAGGATAGTTACACACAGGCTAAGGTCAGGGCATGGAGAGTGGAGGGACAGTCAGGATAGTTACACACAAGCTGAGGTCAGGGCGTGGTGATTGCAGGTACAGTCAGGATAGTTACACACAGGCTGAGGTCAGGGCGTTGTGATTGCAGGTACAGTCAGGATAGTTACACACAGGATGAGGTCAGGGCATGGAGAGTGGAGGGACAGTCAGGATAGTTACACACAGGCTGAGGTCAGGGCGTGGTGATTGCAGGTACAGTCAGGATAGTTACACACAGGCTGAGGTCAGGGCATGGAGAGTGGAGGGACAGTCAGGATAGGTACACACAGGCTGAGGTCAGGGCGTGGTGATTGCAGGTACAGTCAGGATAGTTACACACAGGCTGAGGTCAGGGCATGGAGAGTGGAGGGACAGTCAGTATAGTTACACACAGGCTGAGGTCAGGGCGTGGTGATTGCAGGTACAGTCAGGATAGTTACACACAGGCTAAGGTCAGGGCATGGAGAGTGGAGCTGCCTCTGAACTCCCATAGAACAGAATGGAGCAGCAGGACACGAGCTCGTCTGCCACTACACCCACTAGTGGGAGTGGGATTCCCATCCTCTGGAGTGCTGGGGGTTATGTTCTCAGGATGGATGGATCAGCAGCCGGATCCTCACCAATTACTTTGTTATCCCATGGGAATAGATTTGGGATCACCCCTTTAAGAGGAGCTGGGGCAGAAGTGTGGGGGCTAATTAGGCGTCACAAATGAAATTGTTATCTGGCATCAATCTGGGGAATTTGGGAATGAAGAAAATCAGACTTTGTAAACAGGTGTTCGCTGCTTTAGATCTCTGCCATCGCAGCGACATTGGACTGGACTGATATAGAAATATTCCTCATGATGGTGGGAAAGGGAACATGTCAGTAGCACAAAGTCAGATCCATTAATCCCCGACTGTACCTGTGATTGCAGGTACAGTCAGGATAGTTACACACAGGCTGAGGTCAGGGCATGGAGAGTGGAGGGACAGTTAGGATAGTTACCCACAGGCTGAGGTCAGGGCGTTGTGATTGCAGGTACAGTCAGGATAGCTACACACAGGCTGAGGTCAGGGCATGGAGAGTGGAGGGACAGTCAGGATAGTTACACACAGGCTGAGGTCAGGGCATGGAGAGTGGAGGGACAGTCAGGATAGTTACACACAGGCTAAGGTCAGGGCATGGAGAGTGGAGGGACAGTCAGGATAGTTAGACACAATCTGAGGTCAGGGCGTGGTGATTGCAGGTACAGTCAGGATAGGTACACACAGGCTGAGGTCAGGGCGTTGTGATTGCAGGTACAGTCAGGATAGTTACACACAGGCTGAGGTCAGGGCATGGAGAGTGGAGGGACAGTCAGGATAGTTACACACAGGCTAAGGTCAGGGCATGGAGAGTGGAGGGACAGTCAGGATAGTTACACACAAGCTGAGGTCAGGGCGTGGTGATTGCAGGTACAGTCAGGATAGTTACACACAGGCTGAGCTCAGGGCGTTGTGATTGCAGGTACAGTCAGGATAGTTACACACAGGATGAGGTCAGGGCATGGAGAGTGGAGGGACAGTCAGGATAGTTACACACAGGCTGAGGTCAGGGCGTGGTGATTGCAGGTACAGTCAGGATAGTTACACACAGGCTGAGGTCAGGGCATGGAGAGTGGAGGGACAGTTAGGATAGTTACCCACAGGCTGAGGTCAGGGCGTTGTGATTGCAGGTACAGTCAGGATAGTTACACACAGGCTGAGGTCAGGGCATGGAGAGTGGAGGGACAGTCAGGATAGTTACACACAGGCTGAGGTCAGGGCATGGAGAGTGGAGGGACAGTCAGGATAGTTACACACAGGCTAAGGTCAGGGCATGGAGAGTGGAGGGACAGTCAGGATAGTTAGACACAATCTGAGGTCAGGGCGTGGTGATTGCAGGTACAGTCAGGATAGGTACACACAGGCTGAGGTCAGGGCGTTGTGATTGCAGGTACAGTCAGGATAGTTACACACAGGCTGAGGTCAGGGCATGGAGAGTGGAGGGACAGTCAGGATAGTTACACACAGGCTAAGGTCAGGGCATGGAGAGTGGAGGGACAGTCAGGATAGTTACACACAAGCTGAGGTCAGGGCGTGGTGATTGCAGGTACAGTCAGGATAGTTACACACAGGCTGAGCTCAGGGCGTTGTGATTGCAGGTACAGTCAGGATAGTTACACACAGGATGAGGTCAGGGCATGGAGAGTGGAGGGACAGTCAGGATAGTTACACACAGGCTGAGGTCAGGGCGTGGTGATTGCAGGTACAGTCAGGATAGTTACACACAGGCTAAGGTCAGGGCATAGAGAGTGGAGGGACAGTCAGGATAGTTACACACAGGCTGAGGTCAGGGCGTTGTGACACAGGTACAGTCAGGATAGTTACACACAGTCTGAGGTCAGGGCATGGAGAGTGGAGGGACAGTCAGGATAGTTACACACAGGCTGAGGTCAGGGCATTGTGATTGCAGGTACAGTCAGGATAGTTACACACAGGCTGAGGTCAGGGCATGGAGAGTGGAGGGACAGTCAGTATAGTTACACACAGGCTGAGGTCAGGGCGTGGTGATTGCAGGTACAGTCAGGATAGTTACACACAGGCTGAGGTCAGGGCATGGAGAGTGGAGGGACAGTCAGGATAGTTACACACAGGCTGAGGTCAGGGCGTGGTGATTGCAGGTACAGTCAGGATAGTTACACACAGGCTAAGGTCAGGGCATGGAGAGTGGAGGGACAGTCAGGATAGTTACACACAGGCTGAGGTCAGGGCGTGGTGATTGCAGGTACAGTCAGGATAGTTACACACAGGCTGAGGTCAGTGCGTGGTGACGCAGGTACAGTCAGGATAGTTACATGCAGGCTAAGGTCAGGGCATGGAGAGTGGAGGGACAGTCAGGATAGTTACACACAGGCTGAGGTCAGGGCGTTGTGATTGCAGGTACAGTCAGGATAGTTACACACAGGCTGAGGTCAGGGAATGGAGAGTGGAGGGACAGTCAGTATAGTTACACACAGGCTGAGGTCACGGCGTGGTGATTGCAGATACAGTCAGGATAGTTACACACAGGCTGAGATCAGGGCATGGAGAGTGGAGGGACAGTCAGGATAGTTACACACAGGCTGAGGTCAGGGCGTGGTGATTGCAGGTACAGTCAGGATAGTTACACACAGGCTAAGGTCAGGGCATGGAGAGTGGAGGGACAGTCAGGATAGTTACACACAGGCTGAGGTCAGGGCGTGGTGATTTCAGGTACAGTCAGGATAGGAACACACAGGCTGAGGTCAGGGCGTTGTGATTGCAGGTACAATCAGGATAGTTACTTGCAGGCTGAGGTCAGGGCGTGGTGACGCAGGTAGAGTCAGGATAGTTACACACAGGCTGAGGTCAGGGCATGGAGAGTGGAGGGACAGTCAGGATAGTTACACACAGGCTAAGGTCAGGGCATGGAGAGTGGAGGGACAGTCAGGATAGTTACAAATAAGCTGAGGTCAGGGCGTGGTGATTGGAGGTACAGTCAGGATAGGTACACACAGGCTGAGGTCAGGGCGTTGTGATTGCAGGTACAGTCAGGATAGTTACACACAGGCTAAGGTCAGGGCATGGAGAGTGGAGGGACAGTCAGGATAGTTACACACAGGCTAAGGTCAGGGCATGGAGAGTGGAGGGACAGTCAGAATAGTTACACACAAACTGAGGTCAGGGCTTGGTGATTGCAGGTACAGTCAGGATAGTTACACACAGGCTGAGGTCAGGGCGTTGTGATTGCAGGTACAGTCAGGATAGTTACACACAGGATGAGGTCAGGGCATGGAGAGTGGAGGGACAGTCAGGATAGTTACACACAGGCTGAGGTCAGGGTGTGGTGATTGCAGGTACAGTCAGGATAGTTACACACAGGCTGAGGTCAGGGCATGGAGAGTGGAGGGACAGTCAGGATAGGTACACACAGGCTGAGGTCAGGGCGTGGTGATTGCAGGTACAGTCAGGATAGTTACACACAGGCTGAGGTCAGGGCATGGAGAGTGGAGGGACAGTCAGTATAGTTACACACAGGCTGAGGTCAGGGCGTGGTGATTGCAGGTACAGTCAGGATAGTTACACACAGGCTAAGGTCAGGGCATGGAGAGTGGAGGGACAGTCAGGATAGTTACACACAGGCTGAGGTCAGGGCGTGGTGATGCAGGTACAGTCAGGATAGTTACACACAGGCTGAGGTCAGGGCGTGGTGATTGCAGGTACAGCCAGGATAGTTACACACAGGCTGAGGTCAGGGCATGGAGAGTGGAGGGACAGTCAGTATAGTTACACACAGGCTGAGGTCAGGGTGTGGTGATTGCAGGTACACTCAGGATAGTTACACACAGGCTGAGGTCAGTGCGTGGTGACTCAGGTACAGTCAGGATAGTTACATGCAGGCTAAGGTCAGGGCATGGAGAGTGGAGGGACAGTCAGGATAGTTACACACAGGCTGAGGTCAGGGCGTGGTGACGCAGGTACAGTCAGGATAGTTACACACAGGCTGAGGTCAGGGCATGGAGAATGGAGGGATAGTCAGGATAGTTACACACAGGCTGAGGTCAGGGCGTTGTGATTGCAGGTACAGTCAGGATAGTTACACACAGGCTGAGGTCAGGGCATGGAGAGGAAAGGGACAGTCAGTATAGTTACACACAGGCTGAGGTCAGGGCGTGGTGATTGCAGGTACAGTCAGGATAGTTACACACAGGCTGGGGTCAGGGCATGGAGAGTGGAGGGACAGTCAGGATAGTTACACACTGGCTGAGGTCTGGGCATGGTGATTGCAGGTACAGTCAGGATAGTTACACACAGGCTAAGGTCAGGGCATGGAGAGTGGAGGGACAGTCAGGATAGTTACACACAGGCTGAGGTCAGTGCATGGTGACGCAGGTACAGTCAGGATAGTTACATGCAGGCTAAGGTCAGGGCATGGAGAGTGGAGGAACAGTCAGGATAGTTACACACAGGCTAAGGTCAGGGCATGGAGAGTGGAGGGACAGTCAGTATAGTTACACACAGGCTAAGGTCAGGGCATGGAGAGTGGAGGGACGGTCAGGATAGTTACACACAGGCTGAGGTCGGGGCATGGAGAGTGGAGGGACAGTCAGTATAGTTACATGCAGGCTGAGGTCAGGGCGTGGTGACGTAGGTACAGTCAGTATAGTTACACACAGGCTAAGGTCAGGGCATGGAGAGTGGAGGGACAGTCAGGATAGTTACACACAGGCTGAGGTCAGGGCATGGAGAGTGGAGGGACAGTCAGGATAGTTACACACAGGCTGAGGTCAGGGCGTTGTGATTGAAGGTACAGTCAGGATAGTTACACACAGGCTGAGGTCAGGGCGTTGTGATTGCAGGTACAGTCAGGATAGGTACACACAGGATGAGGTCAGGGCGTTGTGATTGCAGGTACAATCAGGATAGTTACATGCAGGCTGAGGTCAGGGCATGGTGATTGCAGGTACAGTCAGGATAGTTACACACAGGCTGAGGTCAGGGCATGGAGAGTGGAGGGACAGTCAGGATAGTTACCCACAGGCTGAGGTCAGAGCGTTGTGATTGCAGGTACAGTCAGGATAGCTACACACAGGCTGAGGTCAGGGCATGGAGAGTGGAGGGATAGTCAGGATAGTTACCCACAGGCTGAGGTCAGGGCGTTGTGATTGCAGGTACAGTCAGGATAGTTACACACAGGCTGAGGTCAGGGCATGGAGAGTGGAGGGACAGTCAGGATAGTTACACACAGGCTGAGGTCAGGGCGTGGTGATTGCAGGTACAGTCAATATAGTTACACACAGGCTAAGGTCAGGGCATGGAGAGTGGAGGGACAGTCAGGATAGTTACACACAGGCTGAGGTCTGGGCGTGGTGATTGCAGGTACAGTCAGGATAGTTACACACAGGCTGAGGTCAGTGCGTGGTGACGCAGGTACAGTCAGGATAGTTACATGCAGGCTAAGGTCAGGGCATGGAGAGTGGAGGGACAGTCAGGATAGTTACACACATGCTGAGGTCAGGGCGTTGTGATTGCAGGTACAGTCAGGATAGTTACACACAGGCTGAGGTCAGGGAATGGAGAGTGGAGGGACAGTCAGTATAGTTACACACAGGCTGAGGTCAGGGCGTGGTGATTGCAGATACAGTCAGGATAGTTACACACAGGCTGAGATCAGGGCATGGAGAGTGGAGGGACAGTCAGGATAGTTACACACAGGCTGAGGTCAGGGCGTGGTGATTGCAGGTACAGTCAGGATAGTTACACACAGGCTAAGGTCAGGGCAAGGAGAGTGGAGGGACAGTCAGGATAGTTACACACAGGCTGAGGTCAGGGCGTGGTGATTGCAGGTACAGTCAGGATAGGTACACACAGGCTGAGGTCAGGGCGTTGTGATTGCAGGTACAATCAGGATAGTTACATGCAGGCTGAGGTCAGGGTGTGGTGACGCAGGTACAGTCAGGATAGTTACACACAGGCTGAGGTCAGGGCATGGAGAGTGGAGGGACAGTCAGGATAGTTACACACAGGCTAAGGTCAGGGCATGGAGAGTGGAGGGACAGTCAGGATAGTTACACACAAGCTGAGGTCAGGGCGTGGTGATTGCAGGTACAGTCAGGATAGGTACACACAGGCTGAGGTCAGGGCGTTGTGATTGCAGGTACAGTCAGGATAGTTACACACAGGCTGAGGTCAGGGCATGGAGAGTGGAGGGACAGTCAGGATAGTTACACACAGGCTAAGGTCAGGGCATGGAGAGTGGAGGGACAGTCAGGATAGTTACACACAAGCTGAGGTCAGGGCGTGGTGATTGCAGGTACAGTCAGGATAGTTACACACAGGCTGAGGTCAGGGCGTTGTGATTGCAGGTACAGTCAGGATAGTTACACACAGGCTAAGGTCAGGGCAAGGAGAGTGGAGGGACAGTCAGGATAGTTACACACAGGCTGAGGTCTGGGCGTGGTGATTGCAGGTACAGTCAGGATAGTTACACACAGGCTGAGGTCAGTGCGTGGTGACGCAGGTACAGTCAGGATAGTTACATGCAGGCTAAGGTCAGGGCATGGAGAGTGGAGGGACAGTCAGGATAGTTACACACAGGCTGAGGTCAGGGCGTTGTGATTGCAGGTACAGTCAGGATAGTTACACACAGGCTGAGGTCAGGGAATGGAGAGTGGAGGGACAGTCAGTATAGTTACACACAGGCTGAGGTCAGGGCGTGGTGATTGCAGATACAGTCAGGATAGTTACACACAGGCTGAGATCAGGGCATGGAGAGTGGAGGGACAGTCAGGATAGTTACACACAGGCTGAGGTCAGGGCGTGGTGATTGCAGGTACAGTCAGGATAGTTACACACAGGCTAAGGTCAGGGCAAGGAGAGTGGAGGGACAGTCAGGATAGTTACACACAGGCTGAGGTCAGGGCGTGGTGATTGCAGGTACAGTCAGGATAGGTACACACAGGCTGAGGTCAGGGCGTTGTGATTGCAGGTACAATCAGGATAGTTACATGCAGGCTGAGGTCAGGGTGTGGTGACGCAGGTACAGTCAGGATAGTTACACACAGGCTGAGGTCAGGGCATGGAGAGTGGAGGGACAGTCAGGATAGTTACACACAGGCTAAGGTCAGGGCATGAAGAGTGGAGGGACAGTCAGGATAGTTACACACAAGCTGAAGTCAGGGCGTGGTGATTGCAGGTACAGTCAGGATAGGTACACACAGGCTGAGGTCAGGGCGTTGTGATTGCAGGTACAGTCAGGATAGTTACACACAGGCTGAGGTCAGGGCATGGAGAGTGGAGGGACAGTCAGGATAGTTACACACAGGCTAAGGTCAGGGCATGGAGAGTGGAGGGTCAGTCAGGATAGTTACACACAAGCTGAGGTCAGGGCGTGGTGATTGCAGGTACAGTCAGGATAGTTACACACAGGCTAAGGTCAGGGCAAGGAGAGTGGAGGGACAGTCAGGATACTTACACACAGGCTGAGGTCAGGGCAAGGAGAGTGGAGGGACAGTCAGGATAGTTACACACAGGCTGAGGTCAGGGCGTGGTGATTGCAGGTACAGTCAGGATAGTTACACACAGGCTGAGGTCAGGGCATGGAGAGTGGAGGGACAGTCAGTACAGTTACACACAGGCTGAGGTCAGGGCGTGGTGATTGCAGGTACAGTCAGGATAATTACACACAGGCTAAGGTCAGGGCATGGAGAGTGGAGGGACAGTCAGGATAGTTACACACAGGCTGAGGTCAGGGCGTGGTGACGCAGGTACAGTCAGGATAGTTACACACAGGCTGAGGTCAGGGCGTGGTGATTGCAGGTACAGCCAGGATAGTTACACACAGGCTGAGGTCAGGGCATGGAGAGTGGAGGGACAGTCAGGATAGTTACACACAGGCATAGGTCAGGGCATGGAGAGTGGAGGGACAGTCAGGATAGTTACACACAGGCTGAGGTCAGGGCATTGTGATTGCAGGTACAGTCAGGATAGTTACACACAGGCTGAGGTCAGGGCATGGAGAGTGGAGGGATAGTCAGGATAGTTACACACAGGCTGAGGTCAGGGCGTTGTGATTGCAGGTACAGTCAGTATAGTTACACACAGGCTGAGGTCAGGGCATGGAGAGTGGAGGGACAGTCAGTATAGTTACACACAGGCTGAGGTCAGGGCGTGGTGATTGCAGGTACAGTCAGGATAGTTACACACAGGCTGAGGTCAGGGCATGGAGAGTGGAGGGACAGTCAGGATAGTTACACACAGGCTGAGGTCTGGGCATGGTGATTGCAGGTACAGTCAGGATAGTTACACACAGGCTAAGGTCAGGGCATGGAGAGTGGAGGGACAGTCAGGATAGTTACACACAGGCTGAGGTCAGGGCGTGGTGACGTAGGTACAGTCAGGATAGTTACACACAGGCTGAGGTCAGGGCGTGGTGATTGCAGGTACAGCCAGGATAGTTACACACAGGCTGAGGTCAGGGCGTGGTGATTGCAGGTACAGCCAGGATAGTTACACACAGGCTGAGGTCAGGGCGTGGTGACGCAGGTACAGTCAGGATAGTTACACACAGGCTGAGGTCAGGGCGTGGTGATTGCAGGTACAGCCAGGATAGTTACACACAGGCTGAGGTCAGGGCATGGAGAGTGGAGGGACAGTCAGGATAGTTACACACAGGCATAGGTCAGGGCATGGAGAGTGGAGGGACAGTCAGGATAGTTACACACAGGCTGAGGTCAGGGCATTGTGATTGCAGGTACAGTCAGGATAGTTACACACAGGCTGAGGTCAGGGCATGGAGAGTGGAGGGATAGTCAGGATAGTTACACACAGGCTGAGGTCAGGGCGTTGTGATTGCAGGTACAGTCAGTATAGTTACACACAGGCTGAGGTCAGGGCATGGAGAGTGGAGGGACAGTCAGTATAGTTACACACAGGCTGAGGTCAGGGCGTGGTGATTGCAGGTACAGTCAGGATAGTTACACACAGGCTGAGGTCAGGGCATGGAGAGTGGAGGGACAGTCAGGATAGTTACACACAGGCTGAGGTCTGGGCATGGTGATTGCAGGTACAGTCAGGATAGTTACACACAGGCTAAGGTCAGGGCATGGAGAGTGGAGGGACAGTCAGGATAGTTACACACAGGCTGAGGTCAGGGCGTGGTGACGTAGGTACAGTCAGGATAGTTACACACAGGCTGAGGTCAGGGCGTGGTGATTGCAGGTACAGCCAGGATAGTTACACACAGGCTGAGGTCAGGGCGTGGTGATTGCAGGTACAGCCAGGATAGTTACACACAGGCTGAGATCAGGGCATGGAGAGTGGAGGGACAGTCAGTATAGTTACACACAGGCTGAGGTCAGGGCGTGGTGATTGCAGGTACAGTTAGGATAGTTACACACAGGCTGAGGTCAGTGCGTGGTGACTCAGGTACAGTCAGGATAGTTACATGCAGGCTAAGGTCAGGGCATGGAGAGTGGAGGGACAGTCAGGATAGTTACACACAGGCTGAGGTCAGGGCGTGGTGACGCAGGTACAGTCAGGATAGTTACACACAGGCTGAGGTCAGGGCATGGAGAGTGGAGGGATAGTCAGGATAGTTACACACAGGCTGAGGTCAGGGCGTTGTGATTGCAGGTACAGTCAGTATAGTTACACACAGGCTGAGGTCAGGGCATGGAGAGTGGAGGGACAGTCAGTATAGTTACACACAGGCTGAGGTCAGGGCGTGGTGATTGCAGGTACAGTCAGGATAGTTACACACAGGCTGAGGTCAGGGCATGGAGAGTGGAGGGACAGTCAGGATAGTTACACACAGACTGAGGTCTGGGCATGGTGATTGCAGGTACAGTCAGGATAGTTACACACAGGCTAAGGTCAGGGCATGGAGAGTGGAGGGACAGTCAGGATAGTTACACACAGGCTGAGGTCAGGGCGTGGTGACGCAGGTACAGTCAGGATAGTTACACACAGGCTGAGGTCAGTGCATGGTGACGCAGGTACAGTCAGGATAGTTACATGCAGGCTAAGGTCAGGGCATGGAGAGTGGAGGGACAGTCAGGATAGTTACACACAGGCTAAGGTCAGGGCATGGAGAGTGGAGGGACAGTCAGTATAGTTACACACAGGCTAAGGTCAGGGCATGGAGAGTGGAGGGACGGTCAGGATAGTTACACACAGGCTGAGGTCGGGGCATGGAGAGTGGAGGGACAGTCAGTATAGTTACATGCAGGCTGAGGTCAGGGCGTCGTGACGTAGGTACAGTCAGTATAGTTACATGCAGGCTAAGGTCAGGGCATGGAGAGTGGAGGGACAGTCAGGATAGTTACATGCAGGCTAAGGTCAGGGCGTGGTGATTGCAGGTACAGTCAGGATAGTTACACACAGGCTAAGTTCAGGGCATGGAGAGTGGAGGGACAGTCAGGATAGTTACACACAGGCTGAGGTCAGGGCATGGAGAGTGGAGGGACAGTCAGTATAGTTACATGCAGGCTAAGGTCAGGGCGTGGTGACGCAGGTACAGTCAGGATAGTTACACACAGGCTGAGGTCAGGGCATGGTGATTGCAGGTACAGTCAGGATAGTTACATGCAGGCTGAGGTCAG
The DNA here is from genome assembly GCF_040894005.1 of Engystomops pustulosus. Lineage (NCBI taxonomy): Eukaryota > Metazoa > Chordata > Amphibia > Anura > Leptodactylidae > Engystomops > Engystomops pustulosus. The sequence continues at coordinate 210,793,714 of NC_092415.1, forward strand.
GGCATAGAGAGTGGAGGGACAGTCAGGATAGTTACATGCAGGCTGAGGTCAGGGCATGGAGAGTGGAGGGACAGTCAGGATAGTTACACACAGGCTTAGGTCAGGGCGTGGTGATGCAGGTACAGTCAGGATAGTTACATACAGGCTGAGGTCAGGGCATGGAGAGTGGAGGGACAGTCAGGATAGTTACACACAGGCTGAGGTCAGGGCGTGGTGACGCAGGTACAGTCAGTATAGTTACATGCAGGCTGAGGTCAGGGCATAGAGAGTGGAGGGACAGTCAGGATAGTTACATGCAGGCTGAGGTCAGGGCATGGAGAGTGGAGGGACAGTCAGGATAGTTACATGCAGGCTGAGGTCAGGGCATGGAGAGTGGAGGGACAGTCAGGATAGTTACACACAGGCTGAGGTCAGGGCGTGGTGACGCAGGTACAGTCAGTATAGTTACATGCAGGCTGAGGTCAGGGCATGGAGAGTGGAGGGACAGTCAGGATTGTTACACACAGGCTAAGGTCAGGGCATGGAGAGTGGAAGGACAGTCAGGATAGTTACACACAGGCTAAGGTCAGGTCATGGTGACGCAGGTAGAGTCCAGGGTAGAGTTACAGATTAGAGCAGCTATTGTTGAGTGGCTCGTGAGACTGTGGCTCATTACAGGCAGTAGAAAGGTACAATCTGCAGCTATGGATCAAACCCAAACGGGTTCAGCGAGTTTGGCAAAACTTGGAACAAAAGTTTGGTTTATGTATCACCACACAGCTGGCCCAGATGTGCTCATGACTGATCAGAATAGCGCAGCAGTGCGGGAAGGTGCCCTCTATGGCCTGGGGGTCCTGTGATTGGACTCGGAGCACATGGTCCCCTAGCACCCAGGAGCCGCTGGTGGGTCCCACCAGGAGGATTTTATTTCAGATGTTTGTTTATATGTGATAAGATCTGATGCTTCTGGTTAGGGGATGGCCCCGGTCGCTGCGCCCCACTGTCCCATAACCCCTTGTAATCCGCTCCCTCATCTAGTCTCGTGTTATGGGCCGGCGGGGGCCTCTTTATATTCAGTATTTCCGTCATGTTGGATGAGCAGGCAATGATCCTGATCTGTATCTCTTGCTATATTTGTACCGCACCCGAGGCCCCGATCACATCTGCGCTGCTTCTCCTCCGTTCTGCTTCATCATAAGAACAGAACAAAGGAAACAGAAGCAGCGGCTGAAACAGCACAATCCGATCCCCCACAGATGTGAACAGAACCCAACAGAACCGAGCAACACAGAACATAAACGGGGGGTACAGAGACACGGCAAAATACAAGGAGAGTACGAGAGGATCCTCATTATTCACCCCCCCCACACACACAATCATTATCCCCCCCCCCCCCCCCAAATTCTTTGGGTCACAACAATTTCAGAAACACCAAATACACAAAGTTTTTTTGAGATTTTTGTTCCCACCAAAACAGAAGTAATAGAAGATTCTTGTTGCAGCTTCTCATAAAGTTTTAATTTGTTACATTTTGCGGTAAATCTGATTGTGGAATTTCTTGGAAGTGGATGCACGAAAATGGCGGCACAGATTCTGCATCACTTGTTCTATGTCATTCAAGGTAAAATGATGGAAGTTCCTCTTATTCTGCACCAGATTCATCCCACAGAATGTACATAATACATAATGGGGGTCATTTACTAAGGGCCCGATCCGCGCTTTCCCAACGTGTTACCCGAATATTTCCGATTTCCCCTGATTTCCCCCGGGATTTTGGCGCACGTGATCGGATTTTGGCGCATCGGCCCCGGCATGCACTCGACGGATTCGGAAAAACCGCCGCATTTAAAAAAAAAAAAAGTAAAGCGGAGCTTGCACTTACCTTCACTCAGCCCGGCTCTGTGTACTCCAGTACGTGCCGGGGAACATCAGCGCAGCAGCGCCACCTGGTGGACTTCGGAGGAACTGCCTTATTGAATCCTGGCCGGACCCGAATCCACCGCAGAGAACGCAAATGGACCGGGTAAGTAAATCTGCCCCATTGTGACCGTACACTGTCCATATAATACTGCTATATACTGTATAATAATGTGACCATACACTGTACATATAATACTGCTATATACTATATAATAATGTGACCATACACTGTCCATATAATACTGCTATATACTATATAATAATGTGACCATACACTGTCCATATAATACTGCTATATACTATATAATAATGTGACCCTACACTGTCCATATAATACTGCTATATACTATATAATAATGTGACCATACACTGTCCATATAATACTGCTATATACTATATAATAATGTGACCATACACTGTCCATATAATACTGCTATACACTATATAATAATGTCACCATACACTGTCCATATAATACTGCTATATACTATATAATAATGTCACCATACACTGTCCATATAATACTGCTATATACTATATAATAATGTGACCATACACTGTCCATATAATACTGCTATACACTATATAATAATGTGACCCTACACTGTCCATATAATACTGCTATATACTATATAATAATGTGACCATACACTGTCCATATAATACTGCTATATACTATATAATAATGTAACCATACACTCTCCATATAATACTGCTATATACTATATAATAATGTGACCCTACACTGTCCATATAATACTGCTATATACTATATAATAATGTGACCATACACTGTCCATATAATACTGCTATATACTATATAATAATGTCACCATACACTGTGCATATAATACTGCTATATACTACATAATAATGTGACCATACACTGTCCATATAATACTGCTATACACTATATAATAATGTGACCATACACTGTCCATATAATACTGCTATATACTATATAATAATGTGACCCTACACTGTCCATATAATACTGTTATATACTATATAATAATGTGACCATACACTGTCCATATAATACTGCTATATACTATATAATAATGTGACCCTACACTGTCCATATAATACTGCTATATACTATATAATAATGTGACCATACACTGTCCATATAATACTGCTATATACTATATAATAATGTGACCCTACACTGTCCATATAATACTGTTATATACTATATAATAATGTGACCATACACTGTCCATATAATACTGCTATATACTATATAATAATGTGACCCTACACTGTCCATATAATACTGCTATATACTATATAATAATGTGACCATACACTGTCCATATAATACTGCTATACACTATATAATAATGTGACCCTACACTGTCCATATAATACTGCTATATACTATATAATAATGTGACCATATACAGTCCATATAATACTGCTATATACTATATAATAATGTGACCATACACTGTCCATATAATACTGCTATATACTATATAATAATGTGACCCTACACTGTCCATATAATACTGCTATACACTATATAATAATGTGACCCTACACTGTCCATATAATACTGCTATATACTATATAATAATGTGACCATATACAGTCCATATAATACTGCTATATACTATATAATAATGTGACCATACACTGTCCATATAATACTGCTATATACTATATAATAATGTGACCATACACTGTCCATATAATACTGCTATATACTATATAATAATGTAACCATACACTCTCCATATAATACTGCTATATACTATATAATAATGTGACCCTACACTGTCCATATAATACTGCTATATACTATATAATAATGTGACCATACACTGTCCATATAATACTGCTATATACTATATAATAATGTCACCATACACTGTGCATATAATACTGCTATATACTACATAATAATGTGACCATACACTGTCCATATAATACTGCTATATACTATATAATAATGTGACCCTACACTGTCCATATAATACTGTTATATACTATATAATAATGTGACCATACACTGTCCATATAATACTGCTATATACTATATAATAATGTGACCCTACACTGTCCATATAATACTGCTATATACTATATAATAATGTAACCATACACTGTCCATATAATACTGCTATATACTATATAATAATGTAACCATACACTCTCCATATAATACTGCTATATACTATATAATAATGTGACCCTACACTGTCCATATAATACTGCTATATACTATATAATAATGTGACCATACACTGTCTATATAATACTGCTATATACTATATAATAATGTGACCATACACTGTCCATATAATACTGCTATATACTATATAATAATGTGACCATACACTGTCCATATAATACTGCTATATACTATATAATAATGTGACCATACACTGTCCATATAATACTGCTATATACTATATAATAATGTGACCATACACTGTCCATATAATACTGCTATATACTATATAATGAAGTGACCATACACTGTCCATATAATACTGCTATATACTATATAATAATGTGACCATACACTGTCCATATAATACCGCTATATACTACATAATAATGTGACCCTACACTGTCCATATAATACTGCTATATACTAATACTGTGACCCTACACTGTCCATATAATACTGCTATATACTATATAATAATGTGACCATACACTGTCCATATAATACTGCTATATACTATATAATAATGTGACCATACACTGTCCATATAATACTGCTATATACTATATAATAATGTGACCCTACACTGTCCATATAATACTGCTATATACTATATAATAATGTAACCATACACTGTCCATATAATACTGCTATATACTATATAATAATGTAACCATACACTCTCCATATAATACTGCTATATACTATATAATAATGTGACCCTACACTGTCCATATAATACTGCTATATACTATATAATAATGTGACCATACACTGTCTATATAATACTGCTATATACTATATAATAATGTGACCATACACTGTCCATATAATACTGCTATATACTATATAATAATGTGACCATACACTGTCCATATAATACTGCTATATACTATATAATAATGTGACCATACACTGTCCATATAATACTGCTATATACTATATAATAATGTGACCATACACTGTCCATATAATACTGCTATATACTATATAATGAAGTGACCATACACTGTCCATATAATACTGCTATATACTATATAATAATGTGACCATACACTGTCCATATAATACCGCTATATACTACATAATAATGTGACCCTACACTGTCCATATAATACTGCTATATACTAATACTGTGACCCTACACTGTCCATATAATACTGCTATATACTATATAATAATGTGACCATACACTGTCCATATAATACTGCTATATACTATATAATAATGTGACCATACACTGTCCATATAATACTGCTATATACTATATAATAATGTGACCCTACACTGTCCATATAATACCGCTATATACTATATAATAATGTGACCATACACTGTCCATATAATACTGCTATATACTATATAATAATGTGACCATACACTGTCCATATAATACTGCTATATACTACATAATAATGTGACCATACACTGTCCATATAATACTGCTATATACTACATAATAATGTGACCATACACTGTCCATATAATACTGCTATATACTAGATAATAATGTGACCGTACACTGTCCATATAATACTGCTATATACTATATAATAATGTGACCATACACTGTCCATATAATACTGCTATATACTATATAATAATGTGACCATACACTGTCCATATAATACTGCTATATACTATATAATAATGTGACCATACACTGTCTATATAATACTGCTATATACTATATAATAATGTGACCATACACTGTCCATATAATACTGCTATATACTATATAATAATGTGACCATACACTGTCCATATAATACTGCTATATACTATATAATGAAGTGACCATACACTGTCCATATAATACTGCTATATACTATATAATAATGTGACCATACACTGTCCATATAATACCGCTATATACTACATAATAATGTGACCCTACACTGTCCATATAATACTGCTATATACTAATACTGTGACCCTACACTGTCCATATAATACTGCTATATACTATATAATAATGTGTCCATAAACTGTCCATATAATACTGCTATATACTATATAATAATGTGACCATACACTGTCCATATAATACTGCTATATACTATATAATAATGTGACCCTACACTGTCCATATAATACCGCTATATACTATATAATAATGTGACCATACACTGTCCATATAATACTGCTATATACTATATAATAATGTGACCATACACTGTCCATATAATACCGCTATATACTATATAATAATGTGACCATACACTGTCCATATAATACTGCTATATACAAGATAATAATGTGACCGTACACTGTCCATATAATACTGCTATATACTATATAATAATGTGACCATACACTGTCCATATAATACTGCTATATACTATATAATAATGTGACCATACACTGTCCATATAATACTGCTATATACTATATAATAATGTCACCATACACTGTCCATATAATACTGCTATATACTATATAATAATGTGACCATACACTGTCCATATAATACTGCTATATACTATATAATAATGTGACCCTACACTGTCCATATAATACCGCTATATACTATATAATAATGTGACCATACACTGTCCATATAATACTGCTATATACTATATAATAATGTGACCATACACTCTCCATATAATAGTGCTATATACTATATAATAATGTGACCATACACTGTTCATATAATACTGCTGTATACTATATAATAATGTGACCATACACTGTCCATATAATACTGCTATATACTATATAATGATGTGACCATACACTGTCCATATAATACTGCTATATACTACATAATAATGTGACCATACACTGTCCATATAATACCGCTATATACTAGATAATAATGTGACCGTACACTGTCCATATAATACTGCTATATACTATATAATAATGTGACCATACACTGTCCATATAATACTGCTATATACTATATAATAATGTGACCATACACTGTCCATATACTACTGCTATATACTATATAATAATGTGACCATACACTGTCCATATAATACTGCTATATACTATATAATAATGTGACCATACACTGTCCATATAATACTGCTATATACTATATAATAATGTGACCATACACTGTCCATATAATACCGCTATATACTATATAATAATGTGACCATACACTGTCCATATAATACTGCTATATACTATATAATAATGTCACCATACACTGTCCATATAATACTGCTATATACTACATAATAATGTGACCATACACTGTCCATATAATACCGCTATATACTATATAATACTGTGACCATACACTGTCCATATAATACTGCTATATACTATATAATAATGTGACCATACACTGTCCATATAATACCGCTATATACTATATAATACTGTGACCATACACTGTCCATATAATACCGCTATATACTATATAATAATGTGACCATACACTGTCCATATAATACTGCTATATACTATATAATAATGTAACCATACACTGTCCATATAATACTGCTATATACTATATAATAATGTGACCATACACTGTCCATATAATACCGCTATATACTACATAATAATGTGACCATACACTGTCCATATAATACCGCTATATACTATATAATAATGTGACCATACACTGTCCATATAATACTACTATATACTATATAATAATGTGACCATACACTGTCCATATAATACCGCTATATACTACATAATAATGTGACCATACACTGTCCATATAATACCGCTATATACTATATAATAATGTGACCATACACTGTCCATATAATACTGCTATATACTAGATAATAATGTGACCGTACACTGTCCATATAATACTGCTATATACTATATAATAATGTTACCATACACTGTCCATATAATACTGCTATATACTATATAATAATGTGACCATACACTGTCCATATAATACTGCTATATACTATATAATGATGTGACCATACACTGTCCATATAATACTGCTATATACTATATAATAATGTGACCATACACTGTCCATATAATACCGCTATATACTATATAATACTGTGACCATACACTGTCCATATAATACCGCTATATACTATATAATAATGTGACCATACACTGTCCATATAATACTGCTATATACTATATAATAATGTAACCATACACTGTCCATATAATACTGCTATATACTATATAATAATGTGACCATACACTGTCCATATAATACCGCTATATACTACATAATAATGTGACCATACACTGTCCATATAATACCGCTATATACTATATAATAATGTGACCATACACTGTCCATATAATACTACTATATACTATATAATAATGTGACCATACACTGTCCATATAATACCGCTATATACTACATAATAATGTGACCATACACTGTCCATATAATACCGCTATATACTATATAATAATGTGACCATACACTGTCCATATAATACTGCTATATACTAGATAATAATGTGACCGTACACTGTCCATATAATACTGCTATATACTATATAATAATGTTACCATACACTGTCCATATAATACTGCTATATACTATACAATAATGTGACCATACACTGTCATTATAATACTGCTATATACTATATAATAATGTGACCATACACTGTCCATATAATACTGCTATATACTTTATAATAATGTGACCATACACTGTCCATATAATACTGCTATATACTATACAATATTGTGACCCTACACTGTCCATATAATACTGCTATATACTACATAATAATGTGACCATACACTGTCCATATAATACTGCTATATACTATATAATAATGTGACCCTACACTGTCCATATAATACCGCTATATACTACATAATAATGTGACCATACACTGTCCATATAATACTGCTATATACTATATAATAATGTGACCATACACTGTCCATATAATACTGCTATATACTATATAATAATGTGACCATACACTGTCCATATAATACTGCTATATACTATATAATAATGTGACCATACACTGTCCATATAATACTGCTATATACTACATAAGAATGTGACCCTACACTGTCCATATAATACTGCTATATACTATATAATAATGTGACCATACACTGTCCATATAATACTGCTATATACTATATAATAATGTGACCATACACTGTCCATATAATACCGCTATATACTATATAATAATGTCACCATACACTGTCCATATAATACTGCTATATACTATATAATAATGTGACCATACACTGTCCATATAATACTGCTATATACTACATAATAATGTCACCATACACTATCCATATAATACTGCTATATACTATATAATAATGTGACCATACACTGTCCATATAATACTGCTATATACTATATAATAATGTGACCCTACACTGTCCATATAATACCGCTATATACTATATAATAATGTGACCATACACTGTCCATATAATACTGCTATATACTACATAATAATGTGACCCTACACTGTCCATATAATACTGCTATATACTATATAATAATGTGACCATACACTGTCCATATAATACTGCTATATACTATATAATAATGTGACCATACACTGTCCATATAATACTGCTATATACTATATAATAATGTGACCATACACTGTCCATATAATACTGCTATATACTACATAATAATGTGACCCTACACTGTCCATATAATACTGCTATATACTATATAATAATGTGACCATACACTGTCCATATAATACTGCTATATACTATATAATAATATGACCATACACTGTCCATATAATACTGCTATATACTATATAATAATGTGACCATACACTGTCCATATAATACTTCTATATACTATATAATAATGTCACCATACACTGTCCATATAATACTGCTATATACTATATAATTATGTGACCATACACTGTCCATATAATACTGCTATATACTATATAATAATGTGACCACACACTGTCCATATAATACTGCTATATACTATATAATAATGTGACCATACACTGTCCATATAATACCGCTATATACTATATAATAATGTCACCATACACTGTCCATATAATACTGCTATATACTATATAATAATGTGACCATACACTGTCCATATAATACTGCTATATACTATATAATAATGTGACCATACACTGTCCATATAATACCGCTATATACTATATAATAATGTCACCATACACTGTCCATATAATACTGCTATATACTATATAATAATGTGACCATACACTGTCCATATAATACTGCTATATACTATATAATAATGTGACCATACACTGTCCATATAATACTGTTATATACTATATAATAATGTGACCATACACTCTCCATATAATACTGCTATATACTGTATAATAATGTGACCATACACTGTCCATATAATACTGCTATATACTATATAATAATGTGACCATACACTGTCCATATAATACTGCTATATACTATATAATAATGTGACCATACTCTGTACCTATAATATTGCTATATACTATATAATAATGTGATCATACACTGTCCATATAATACTGTTATATACTATATAATAATGTGACCATACACTGTCCATATAATACTGCTATATACTATATAATAATGTGACCATACACTGTCCATATACTACCGCTATATACTATATAATAATGTGACCATACACTGTCCATATAATACTGCTATATACTACATAATAATGTGACCATACACTGTCCATATAATACTGCAATATACTATATAATAATGTGACCATACACTGTCCATATAATACTGCTATATACTATATAATAATGTGACCATACACTGTCCATATAATACTGCTATATACTACATAATAATGTGACCATACACTGTCCATATAATACTGCTATATACTATATAATAATGTGACCCTACACTGTCCATATAATACTGCTATATACTATATAATAATGTGACCATACACTGTCCATATAATACTGCAATATACTATATAATAATGTGACCATACACTGTCCATATAATACTGCAATATACTATATAATAATGTGACCATACACTGTCCATATAATACTGCTATATACTATATAATAATGTGACCATACACTGTCCATATAATACTGCTATATACTATATAATAATGTGACCATACACTCTCCATATAATACTGCTATATACTGTATAATAATGTGACCATACACTGTCCATATAATACTGCTATATACTATATAATAATGTGACCATACACTGTCCATATAATACTGCTATATACTATATAATAATGTGACCCTACACTGTCCATATAATACTGCTATATACTATATAATAATGTGACCATACACTGTCCATATAATACTGCTATATACTATATAATAAGGTGTCCATACACTGTCCATATAATACTGCTATATACTACATAATAATGTGACCATACACAGTCCATATAATACTGCTATATACTATATAATAATGTGACCTTACACTGTCCATATAATACCGCTATATACTATATAATAATGTGACCATACACTGTCCATATAATACTGCTATATACTACATAATAATGTGACCATACACAGTCCATATAATACTGCTATATACTATATAATAATGTCACCATACACTGTCCAAATAATACTGCTATATACTATATAATAATGTGACCATACACTGTCCATATAAAACCGCTATATACTATATAATAATGTGACCATACACTGTCCATATAAAACCGCTATATACTATATAATAATGTGACCTTACACTGTCCATATAATACCGCTATATACTATATAATAATGTGACCATACACTGTCCATATAATACCTCTATATACTGCATAATAATGTGACCATACACTGTCCATATAATACTGCTATATACTATATAATAATGTGACCATACACTGTACATATAATACCGCTATATACTATATAATACTGTGACCATACACTGTCCATATAATACTGCTATATACTATATAATAATGTGACCATACACTGTCCATATAATACTGCTATATACTATATAATGATGTGACCATACACTGTCCATATAATACTGCTATATACTATATAATAATGTGACCATACACTGTCCATATAATACTGCTATATACTATATAATAATGTGACCATACACTGTCCATATAATACTGCTATATACTATATAATAATGTGACCATACACTGTCCATATAATACTGCTATATACTATATAATAATGTGACCCTACACTGTCCATATAATACTGCTATATACTATATAATAATGTGACCATACACTGTCCATATAATACTGCTATATACTATATAATAATGTGACCATACACTGTCCATATAATACTGCTATATACTATATAATAATGTGACCATACACTGTCCATATAATACTGCTATATACTATATAATAATGTGACCATACACTGTCCATATAATACCGCTATATACTATATAATAATGTGACCCTACACTGTTCATATAATACTGCTGTATACTATATAATAATGTGACCATACACTGTTCATATAATACTGCTATATACTATATAATGATGTGACCATACACTGTCCATATAATACTGCTATATACTATATAATGATGTGACCATACACTGTCCACATAATACTTCTATATACTATATAATAAGGTGACCATACACTGTCCATATAATACTGCTATATACTATATAATAATGTGACCATACACTGTCCATATAATACTTCTATATACTATATAATAATGTGACCATACACTGTCCATATAAAACCGCTATATACTACATAATAATGTGACCATACACTGTCCATATAATACTGCTATATACTATATAATAATGTGACCATACACTCTCCATATAATACTGCTATATACTATATAATAATGTGACCATACACTGTCCATATAATACTGCTATATACTATATAATAAGGTGACCCTACGCTGTACATATAATACCGCTATAGACTATATAATAATGTCACCATACACTGTCCATATAATACTGCTATATACTATATAATAATGTGACCATACACTGTCCATATAATACTGCTATATACTATATAATAATGTGACCGTACACTGTCCATATAATACTGCTATATACTATATAATAATGTGACCATACACTGTCCATATAATACTGCTATATACTATATAATAATGTGACCATACACTCTCCATATAATACCGCTATATACTATATAATAATGTCACCATACACTGTCCACATAATACTGCTATATACTATATAATAATGTGACCGTACACTGTCCATATAATACTGCTATATACTATATAATAATGTGACCCTACACTGTCCATATAATACCGCTATATACTATATAATAATGTGACCATACACTGTCCATATAATACTGCTATATACTATATAATAATGTCGCCATACACTGTCCATATAATACTGCTATATACTATATAATAATGTCACCATACACTGTCCATATAATACTGCTATATACTATATAATAATGTGACCATACACTGTCCATATAATACTTCTATATACTATATAATAATGTGACCATACACTGTCCATATAATACTGCTATATACTATATAATAATGTGACCATACACTGTCCATATAATACTTCTATATACTATATAATAATGTGACCATACACTGTCCATATAATACTGCTATATACTATATAATAATGTGACCATACACTCTCCATATAATACTGCTATATACTATATAATAATGTGACCATACACTGTCCATATAATACTGCTATATACTATATAATAATGTGACCATACACTCTCCATATAATACTGCTATATACTATATAATAATGTGACCATACACTGTCCATATAATTCCGCTATATACTACATAATAATGTGACCATACACTGTCCATATAATACTGCTATATACTATATAATAATGTGATCATACACTGTCCATATAATACTGCTATATACTATATAATAATGTGACCATACACTGTCCATATAATACCGCTATATACTATATAATAATGTCACCATACACTGTCCATATAATACTGCTATATACTATATAATAATGTGACCCTACACTGTCTATATAATACTGCCATATACTATATAATAATGTGACCATACACTGTCCATATAATACTGCTATATACTATATAATAATGTGACCCTACACTGTCCATATAATACTGCTATATACTATATAATAATGTGACCATACACTGTCCATATAATACTGCTATATACTATATAATAATGTGACCATACACTGTCCATATAATACTGCTATACACTATATAATAATGTGACCATACACTGTCCATATAATAGTGCTATATACTATATAATAATGTGACCCTACACTGTTCATATAATACTGCTGTATACTATATAATAATGTGACCATACACTGTCCATATAATACTGCTATATACTATATAATGATGTGACCATACACTGTCCATATAATACTGCTATATACTATATAATGATGTGACCATACACTGTCCACATAATACTTCTATATACTATATAATAATGTGACCATACACTGTCCATATAATACTGCTATATACTATATAATAATGTGACCATACACTCTCCATATAATACTGCTATATACTATATAATAATGTGACCATACACTCTCCATATAATACCGCTATATACTATATAATAATGTGACCATACACTGTGCATATAATACTGCTATATACTATATAATAATGTGACCATACACTGTCCATATAATACTGCTATATACTATATAATAATGTGACCATACACTGTCCATATAATACTGCTATACACTATATAATAATGTGACCATACACTGTCCATATAATACCGCTATATACTATATATTAATGTGACCCTACACTGTCCATATAATACCGCTATATACTACATAATAAGGTGACCATACACTGTCCATATAATACTGCTATATACTATATAATAATGTGACCATACACTGTCCATATAATACTGCTATATACTATATAATAATGTGACCATACACTGTCCATATAATACTGCTATATACTATATAATACTGTGACCCTACACTATCCATATAATACTGCTATATACTATATAATACTGTGACCATACACTGTCCATATAATACTGCTATATACTATATAATAATGTGACCATACACTGTCCATATAATACTGCTATATACTATATAATAATGTCACCATACACTGTCCACATAATACTGCTATACACTATATAATACTGTGACCATACACTGTCCATATAATACTGCTATATACCATATAATAATATGACCATACACTGTCCATATAATACTGCTATATACTATATAATAATGTCACCATACACTGTCCATATAATACTGCTATATACTATATAATACTGTGACCCTACACTATCCATATAATACTGCTATATACTATATAATAATGTGACCATACACTGTCCATATAATACTGCTATATACTATATAATAATGTCACCATACACTGTCCATATAATACTGCTATATACTATATAATACTGTGACCATACACTGTCCATATAATACTGCTATATACCATATAATAATATGACCATACACTGTCCATATAATACTGCTATATACTATATAATAATGTCACCATACACTGTCCATATAATACCGCTATATACTATATAATAATGTGACCCTACACTACCATATAATACTGCTATATACTATATAATGAAGTGACCATACACTGTCCATATAATACTGCTATATACTATATAATAATGTGACCATACACTGTCCATATAATACTGCTATATACTATATAATGAAGTGACCATACACTGTCCATATAATACTGCTATATACTATATAATAATGTGACCATACACTGTCCATATAATACCGCTATATACTATATAATAATGTGACCATACACTGCCCATATAATACTGCTAAATACTACATAATAATGTCACCATACATTGTCCACATAATACTGCTATATACTATATAATAATGTGACCATACACTGTCCATATAATACTGCTATATACTATATAATAATGTGACCATACACTGCCCATATAATACTGCTATATACTATATAATAATGTGACCATACACTGTCCATATAATACTGCTATATACTATATAATAATGTGACCATACACTGTCCACATAATACTGCTATATACTATATAATAATGTCACCATACACTGTCCATATAATACTGCTATATACTATATAATAATGTGACCATACACTGTCCATATAATACCGCTATATACTATATAATAATGTGACCATACACTGTCATTATAATACTGCTATACACTATATAATACTGTGACCATACACTGTCCATATAATACTGCTATATACTATATAATAATGTGACCCTACACTGTCCATATACTACTGCTATATACTATATAATAATGTGATCATACACTGTCCATATAATACTGCTATATACTATATAATAATGTGACCATACACTGTCCATATAATACTGCTATATACTATATAATAATGTGACCGTACACTGTCCATATAATACTGCTATATACTATATAATAATGTGACCGTACACTGTCCATATAATACTGCTATATACTATATAATAATGTGATCATACACTGTCCATATAATACTGCTATATACTATATAATAATGTGACCATACACTGTCCATATAATACTGCTATATACTATATAATAATGTGACCGTACACTGTCCATATAATACTGCTATATACTATATAATAATGTGACCGTACACTGTCCATATAATACTGCTATATACTATATAATAATGTGACCATACACTGTCCATATAATACTGCTATATACTATATAATACTGTGACCATACACTGTACATATAATACTGCAA
This sequence comes from Engystomops pustulosus, assembly GCF_040894005.1. Lineage (NCBI taxonomy): Eukaryota > Metazoa > Chordata > Amphibia > Anura > Leptodactylidae > Engystomops > Engystomops pustulosus. Next base: position 210,810,559 of record NC_092415.1, read on the forward strand.
TATATACTATATAATAATGTTACAATACACTGTCCATATAATACTGCTATATACTATATAATAATGTGACCATACACTGTCCATATAATACTGCTATATACTATATAATAATGTGACCATACACTGTCCATATAATACCGCTATTTACTATATAATAATGTGACCATACACTGTCCATATAATACTGCTATATACTATATAATAATGTGATCATACACTGTCCATATAATACCGCTATATACTATATAATAATGTGACCCTATACTGTCCATATAATACTGCTATATAATACATAATAATGTCACCATACACTGACCATATAATACTGCTATATACTATATAATAATGTGACCATACACTGTCTATATAATACTGCTATATACTATATAATAATGTGACCCTACACTGTCCATATAATACTGCTATATACTATATAATAATGTGACCATACACTGTCCATATAATACTGCTATATACTATATAATAATGTGACCATACACTGTCCATATAATACTGCTATATACTATATAATAATGTGACCATACACTCTCCATATAATACTGCAATATACTATATAATAATGTGACCATACACTGTCCATATAATACTGCTATATACTATATAATAATGTGACTATACACTGTCCATATAATACTGCTATATACTATATAATACTGTGACCATACACTGTCCATATAATACTGCTATATACTATATAATAATGTGACCATACACTCTCCATATAATACTGCAATATACTATATAATAATGTGACCATACACTGTCCATATAATACTGCTATATACTATATAATAATGTGACCCTACACTGTCTATATAATACTGCTATATACTATATAATAATGTGACCCTACACTGTCCATATAATACTGCTATATACTATATAATAATGTGACCATACACTGTCCATATAATACTGCTATATACTATATAATACTGCTATATACTATATAATAATGTGACCATATACAGTCCATATAATACTGCTATATACTATATAATAATGTCACCATACACTGTCCATATAATACTGCTATATACTATATAATAATGTGACCATACACTGTCCAAATAATACTGCTATATACTATATAATACTGTGACCCTACACTGTCCATATAATACTGCTATATACTATATAATAATGTGACCATACACTGTCCATATAATACTGCTATATACTATATAATAATGTGACCATACACTGTCCATATAATACTGCTATATACTATATAATAATGTGACCATACACTGTCCATATAATACTGCTATATACTATATAATAATGTGACCATACACTGTCTATATAATACTGCTATATACTATATAATAATGTGACCATACACTGTCCATATAATACTGCTATATACTATATAATAATGTGACCATACACTGTCCATATAATACTGCTATATACTATATAATAATGTGACCATACACTGTCTACATAATACTGCTATATACTATATAATAATGTGACCATACACTGTCCATATAATACTGCTATATACTATATAATAATGTGACCATACACTGTCTATATAATACTGCTATATACTATATAATAATGTGACCATACACTGTCCATATAATACTGCTATATACTATATAATAATGTGACCATACACTGTCCATATAATACTGCTATATACTATATAATAATGTGACCATACTCTGTACCTATAATATTGCTATATACTATATAATAATGTGATCATACACTGTCCATATAATACCGCTATATACTATATAATAATGTGACCCTACACTGTCCATATAATACTGCTATATACTATATAATAATGTGATCATACACTGTCCATATAATACCGCTATATACTATATAATAATGTGACCCTACACTGTCCATATAATACTGCTATATACTACATAATAATGTGACCATACACTGTCCATATAATACTGCTATATACTATATAATAATGTGACCATACACTGTCCACATAATACTGCTATATACTATATAATAATGTGACCATACACTGTCCATATAATACTGCTATATACTATATAATAATGTGACCATACACTGTCCATATAATACTGCTATATACTATATAATAATGTGACCATACACTGTCCACATAATACTGCTATATACTATATAATAATGTCACCATACACTGTCCATATAATACTGCTATATACTATATAATAATGTGACCATACACTGCCCATATAATACTGCTATATACTATATAATAATGTGACCATACACTGTCCATATAATACCGCTATATACTATATAATAATGTGACCATACACTGTCCATATAATACTGCTATATACTATATAATAATGTGATCATACACTGTCCATATAATACTGCTATATACTATATAATAATGTGACCACACACTGTCCATATAATACTTCTATATACTATATAATAATGTGACCATACACTGCCCATATAATACTGTTATATACTATATAATAATGTGACCATACACTGTCCATATAATACTGCTATATACTATATAATAATGTGACCGTACACTGTCCATATAATACTGCTATATACTATATAATAATGTGACCATACACTGCCCATATAATACTGCTATATACTATATAATAATGTAACCATACACTGTCCATATAATACTGCTATATACTATATAATAATGTGACCATACACTGTCCATATAATACTGCTATATACTATATAATAATGTAACCATACACTGTCCATATAATACTGCTATATACTATATAATAATGTCACCATACACTGTGCATATAATACTGCTATATACTATATAATAATGTGACCGTACACTGTCCATATAATACTGCTATATACTATATAATAATGTGACCATACACTGCCCATATAATACTGCTATACACTATATAATAATGTCACCATACACTGTCCATACAATACTGCTATATACTATATAATAATGTCACCATACACTGTCCATATAATACCGCTATATACTATATAATAATGTGACCATACACTGTCCATATAATACTGCTATATACTATATAATAATGTGACCATACACTGTCCATATAATACTGCTATATACTATATAATAATGTGACCCTACACTGTCCATATAATACTGCTATATACTATATAATAATGTGACCATACACTGTCCATATAATACCGCCAGTGGCGTAACTACAGCCGTAGCAGCCGTAGCGGTTGCTACGGGGCCCGGGTGTCCAGGGGCCCGCGCTCCCGTTCCTGACTTCACAACTTCACTTTGGAGGTGGATGATGGTCCCTGCCCTGCCACATACATTGGCACAGGTCCGGCGGTCCCGTACGCTCTAAGTCCCCGAGAGTTCCTGCACCCGGCTCTCCTCCTTAGAGTACTGTTCTCCCGGCCAGTGCTCATACAGCAGCAGCGAGGCCCGGCTGCTCCCTGCCCTGCTGTACTGTATGCACACAGTGCTGCTGTACTATACAGTGCTGCTGAGCCTCTGGGACCTCGAGGAAGCAGCAGCCCCAGGGAGACAGCAGGCAACACAGGCCGGGCAGAGAACTATGGGCTCCCGGGGAGTGAGGAGCAGAGAGACCAGGCCCCAGGAGGAGGGAGTTCCCGAGCAGCACAAACCAGCATCAGAGGAGGCTGCAGAGAGGATACATCTCCTGGTAAGTATATTTATGAGTGTGTGTATATATATGCTGTATGTATCTGTGTGTAAATGATGTATGATGTGTATATACTGTATGTATCTGTGTGTAAATGATGTATGATGTGTATATACTGTATGTATCTGTGTGTAAATGATGTATGATGTGTATATACTGTATGTGTGTCTGTATCTGTGTGTGTAAATGATGTGTATATACTGTATGTGTGTCTGTAACTGTGTGTAAATGATGTATGCTGTGTATATACTGTATGTATCTGTGTGTAAATAATGTATGATATGTATATGTGTCTGTATCTGTGTGTGTAAGTGATATGGTGTGTATATACTGTATGAGTGTCTGTATCTGTGTAAATGATGTATGATGTATATATACTGTATGTGTGTCTGTATATGCTGTATATGTGTGTGTGTATACGATGTATGATGTGTATATACTATATGCATGATTTCTTTGCTATGTGTATGTTTATACAGTATGTGTGTATATGGTGTGTTTATACTGTATGTATGTGTATATATAGGGTTTGTATATATTTTATGTATAAGTATATTATGTACATAAATTCTATATGGGGGAGATTTATCACAGCTTCTATGCCAATTTTCTGGTGTAGAAGCAGTGACATAATTGTGAATTCTTGCACAAAGCAAGAATTTGCAATTAAAATCATGAATATGCCAACTGGCGCCAAATATGTATATATATTTTTTAAGAAGGGGGCCCCACGCAGAAATCTGCTGTGGGGCCCAGACTCTCCTAGTTACGCCACTGAATACCGCTATATACTATATAATAATGTGACCATACACTGTCCATATAATACTGCTATATACTATATAATAATGTGACCATACACTGTCCATATAATACTGCTATATACTATATAATAATGTGACCATACACTGTCCATATAATACTGCTATATACTACATAATAATGTGACCATACACTGTCCATATAATACTGCTATATACTATATAGTAATGTGACCATACACTGTCCATATAATACTGCTATATACTATATAATAATGTGACCATACACTGTCCATATAATACCGCTATATACTATATAATAATGTGACCATACACTGTCCATATAATACTGCTATATACTATATAATAATGTGACCATACACTGTCCATATAATACCGCTATATACTATATAATAATGTGACCATACACTGTCCATATAATACTGCTATATACTATATAATAATGTCACCATACACTGTCCATATAATACTGCTATATACTATATAATACTGTGACCATACACTGTCCATATAATACTGCTATATACTACATAATAATGTGACCATACACTGTCCATATAATACTTCTATATACTATATAATAATGTGACCATACACTGTCCATATAATACTGCTATATACTATATAATAATGTGACCATATACAGTCCATATAATACTGCTATATACTATATAATAATGTCACCATACACTGTCCATATAATACTGCTATATACTATATAATAATGTGACCATACACTGTCCATATAATACTGCTATATACTATATAATAATGTGACCATACACTGTCCATATAATACTGCTATATACTATATAATAATGTGACCATACACTGTCCATATAATACTGCTATATACTATATAATAATGTGACCATACACTGTCCATATAATACTGCTATATACTATATAATAATGTGACCATACATTGTCCACATAATACTGCTATATACTATATAATAATGTGACCATACACTGTCCATATAATACTGCTATATACTATATAATAATGTGACCATACACTGCCCATATAATACTGCTATATACTATATAATAATGTGACCATACACTGTCCATATAATACTGCTATATACTATATAATAATGTGACCATACACTGTCCACATAATACTGCTATATACTATATAATAATGTCACCATACACTGTCCATATAATACTGCTATATACTATATAATAATGTGACCATACACTGTCCATATAATACCGCTATATACTATATAATAATGTGACCATACAGTGTCCATATAATACTGCTATATACTACATAATAATGTGACCATACACTGTCCATATAATACTGCTATATACTACATAATAATGTGACCGTACACTGCCCATATAATACTGCTAAATACTACATAATAATGTCACCATACACTGCCCATATACTACTGCTATATACTATATAATAATGTGATCATACACTGTCCATATAATACTGCTATATACTATATAATAATGTGACCATACACTGTCCATATAATACTGCTATATACTATATAATAATGTGACCGTACACTGTCCATATAATACTGCTATATACTATATAATAATGTGACCGTACACTGTCCATATAATACTGCTATATACTATATAATAATGTGACCATACACTGTCCATATAATACTGCTATATACTATATAATACTGTGACCATACACTGTACATATAATACTGCAATATATACTATATAATAATGTTACAATACACTGTCCATATAATACTGCTATATACTATATAATAATGTGACCATACACTGTCCATATAATACTGCTATATACTATATAATAATGTGACCATACACTGTCCATATAATACTGCTATATACTATATAATAATGTGATCATACACTGTCCATATAATACCGCTATATACTATATAATAATGTGACCCTATACTGTCCATATAATACTGCTATATAATACATAATAATGTCACCATACACTGACCATATAATACTGCTATATACTATATAATAATGTGACCATACACTGTCTATATAATACTGCTATATACTATATAATAATGTGACCCTACACTGTCCATATAATACTGCTATATACTATATAATAATGTGACCGTACACTGTCCATATAATACCGCTATATACTATATAATAATGTGACCATACACTGTCCATATAATACTGCTATATACTATATAATAATGTGACCGTACACTGTCCATATAATACTGCTATATACTATATAATAATGTGACCCTACACTGTCCATATAATACTGCTATATACTATATAATAATGTGACCATACACTGTCCATATAATACTGCTATATACTATATAATAATGTGACCGTACACTGTCCATATAATACCGCTATATACTATATAATAATGTGACCATACACTGTCCATATAATACTGCTATATACTATATAATAATGTGACCGTACACTGTCCATATAATACTGCTATATACTATATAATAATGTGACCCTACACTGTCCATATAATACTGCTATATACTATATAATAATGTGACCATACACTGTCCATATAATACTGCTATATACTATATAATAATGTGACCATACACTGTCCATATAATACTGCTATATACTACATAATAATGTGACCATACACTGTCCATATAATACTTCTATATACTATATAATAATGTGACCATACACTGTCCATATAATACTGCTATATACTATATAATAATGTGACCATACACTGTCCATATAATACTGCTATATACTATATAATAATGTGACCATACACTGTCCATATAATACTGCTATATACTATATAATAAAGTGACCATACACTGTGCATATAATACTGCTATATACTATATAATAATGTGACCATACACTGTCCATATAATACTGCTATATACTATATAATAATGTGACCATACACTGTCCATATAATACCGCTATATACTATATAATAATGTGACCATACACTGTCCATATAATACTGCTATATACTATATAATACTGTGACCCTACACTGTCCATATAATACTGCTATATACTATATAATAATGTCACCATACACTGTCCATATAATACTGCTATATACTATATAATAATGTGACCATACACTGTCCAAATAATACTGCTATATACTATATAATACTGTGACCCTACACTGTCCATATAATACTGCTATATACTATATAATAATGTGACCATACACTGTCCATATAATACTGCTATATACTATATAATAATGTGACCATACACTGTCCATATAATACTGCTATATACTATATAATAATGTGACCATACACTGTCCATATAATACTGCTATATACTATATAATAATGTGACCATACACTGTCTACATAATACTGCTATATACTATATAATAATGTGACCATACACTGTCCATATAATACTGCTATATACTATATAATAATGTGACCATACACTGTCTATATAATACTGCTATATACTATATAATAATGTGACCATACACTGTCCATATAATACTGCTATATACTATATAATAATGTGACCATACACTGTCCATATAATACTGCTATATACTATATAATAATGTGACCATACTCTGTACCTATAATATTGCTATATACTATATAATAATGTGATCATACACTGTCCATATAATACCGCTATATACTATATAATAATGTGACCCTACACTGTCCATATAATACTGCTATATACTATATAATAATGTGATCATACACTGTCCATATAATACCGCTATATACTATATAATAATGTGACCCTACACTGTCCATATAATACTGCTATATACTATATAATAATGTGACCATACACTGTCCATATAATACTGCTATATACTATATAATAATGTGACCATACACTGTCCATATAATACTGCTATATACTATATAATAATGTGACCATACACTGTCCACATAATACTGCTATATACTATATAATAATGTCACCATACACTGTCCATATAATACTGCTATATACTATATAATAATGTGACCATACACTGCCCATATAATACTGCTATATACTATATAATAATGTGACCATACACTGTCCATATAATACCGCTATATACTATATAATAATGTGACCATACACTGTCCATATAATACTGCTATATACTATATAATAATGTGACCATACACTGCCCATATAATACTGTTATATACTATATAATAATGTGACCATACACTGTCCATATAATACTGCTATATACTATATAATAATGTGACCGTACACTGTCCATATAATACTGCTATATACTATATAATAATGTGACCATACACTGCCCATATAATACTGCTATATAATAATAATAATGTGATCATACACTGTCCATATAATACCGCTATATACTATATAATAATGTGACCCTATACTGTCCATATAATACTGCTATATAATACATAATAATGTCACCATACACTGACCATATAATACTGCTATATACTATATAATAATGTGACCATACACTGTCTATATAATACTGCTATATACTATATAATAATGTGACCCTACACTGTCCATATAATACTGCTATATACTATATAATAATGTGACCATACACTGTCCATATAATACTGCTATATACTATATAATAATGTGACCGTACACTGTCCATATAATACCGCTATATACTATATAATCATGTGACCATACACTGTCCATATAATACTGCTATATACTATATAATAATGTGACCGTACACTGTCCATATAATACTGCTATATACTATATAATAATGTGACCCTACACTGTCCATATAATACTGCTATATACTATATAATAATGTGACCATACACTGTCCATATAATACTGCTATATACTATATAATAATGTGACCATACACTGTCCATATAATACTGCTATATACTATATAATAATGTGACCATACACTGTCCATATAATACTGCTATATACTATATAATAATGTGACCATACACTGTCTACATAATACTGCTATATACTATATAATAATGTGACCATACACTGTCCATATAATACTGCTATATACTATATAATAATGTGACCATACACTGTCTATATAATACTGCTATATACTATATAATAATGTGACCATACACTGTCCATATAATACTGCTATATACTATATAATAATGTGACCATACACTGTCCATATAATACTGCTATATACTATATAATAATGTGACCATACTCTGTACCTATAATATTGCTATATACTATATAATAATGTGATCATACACTGTCCATATAATACCGCTATATACTATATAATAATGTGACCCTACACTGTCCATATAATACTGCTATATACTATATAATAATGTGATCATACACTGTCCATATAATACCGCTATATACTATATAATAATGTGACCCTACACTGTCCATATAATACTGCTATATACTATATAATAATGTGACCATACACTGTCCATATAATACTGCTATATACTATATAATAATGTGACCATACACTGTCCATATAATACTGCTATATACTATATAATAATGTGACCATACACTGTCCACATAATACTGCTATATACTATATAATAATGTCACCATACACTGTCCATATAATACTGCTATATACTATATAATAATGTGACCATACACTGCCCATATAATACTGCTATATACTATATAATAATGTGACCATACACTGTCCATATAATACTGCTATATACTATATAATAATGTGACCATACACTGTCCATATAATACTGCTATATACTATATAATAATGTGACCATACACTGTCCATATAATACTGCTATATACTATATAATAATGTGACCATACACTGTCCATATAATACTGCTATATACTATATAATAATGTGACCATACACTGCCCATATAATACTGTTATATACTATATAATAATGTGACCATACACTGTCCATATAATACTGCTATATACTATATAATAATGTGACCGTACACTGTCCATATAATACTGCTATATACTATATAATAATGTGACCATACACTGCCCATATAATACTGCTATATAATAATAATAATGTGATCATACACTGTCCATATAATACCGCTATATACTATATAATAATGTGACCCTATACTGTCCATATAATACTGCTATATAATACATAATAATGTCACCATACACTGACCATATAATACTGCTATATACTATATAATAATGTGACCATACACTGTCTATATAATACTGCTATATACTATATAATAATGTGACCCTACACTGTCCATATAATACTGCTATATACTATATAATAATGTGACCATACACTGTCCATATAATACTGCTATATACTATATAATAATGTGACCGTACACTGTCCATATAATACCGCTATATACTATATAATCATGTGACCATACACTGTCCATATAATACTGCTATATACTATATAATAATGTGACCGTACACTGTCCATATAATACTGCTATATACTATATAATAATGTGACCCTACACTGTCCATATAATACTGCTATATACTATATAATAATGTGACCATACACTGTCCATATAATACTGCTATATACTATATAATAATGTGACCGTACACTGTCCATATAATACCGCTATATACTATATAATAATGTGACCATACACTGTCCATATAATACTGCTATATACTATATAATAATGTGACCGTACACTGTCCATATAATACTGCTATATACTATATAATAATGTGACCCTACACTGTCCATATAATACTGCTATATACTATATAATAATGTGACCATACACTGTCCATATAATACTGCTATATACTATATAATAATGTGACCATACACTGTCCATATAATACAGCTATATACTATATAATAATGTGACCATACACTGTGCATATAATACTGCTATATACTATATAATAATGTGACCATACACTGTCCATATAATACTGCTATATACTATATAATAATGTGACCATACACTGTCCATATAATACCGCTATATACTATATAATAATGTGACCATACACTGTCCATATAATACTGATATATACTACATAATAATGTGACCATACACTGTCCATATAATACTGCTATATACTATATAATAATGTCACCATACACTGTCCATATAATACTGCTATATACTATATAATAATGTGACCATACACTGTCCATATAATACTGCTATATACTATATAATAATGTGACCATATACAGTCCATATAATACTGCTATATACTATATAATAATGTCACCATACACTGTCCATATAATACTGCAATATACTATATAATAATGTGACCATACACTGTCCATATAATACTGCTATATACTATATAATAATGTGACCATACACTGTCCATATAATACTGCTATATACTATATAATAATGTGACCATACACTGTCCATATAATACTGCTATATACTATATAATAATGTGACCATACACTGTCCATATAATACTGCTATATACTATATAATAATGTGACCATACACTGTCCATATAATACTGCTATATACTATATAATACTGCTATATACTATATAATAATGTGACCATATACAGTCCATATAATACTGCTATATACTATATAATAATGTGACCATACACTGTCCATATAATACTGCTATATACTACATAATAATGTGACCATACACTGTCCATATAATACTTCTATATACTATATAATAATGTGACCATACACTGTCCATATAATACTGCTATATACTATATAATAATGTGACCATATACAGTCCATATAATACTGCTATATACTATATAATAATGTGACCATACACTGTCCATATAATACTGCTATATACTATATAATAATGTCACCATACACTGTCCATATAATACTGCTATATACTATATAATAATGTCACCATACACTGTCCATATAATACTGCTATATACTATATAATAATGTGACCATACACTGTCCATATAATACTGCTATATACTATATAATAATGTGACCATACACTGTCCATATAATACTGCTATATACTATATAATAATGTGACCATACACTGTCCATATAATACTGCTATATACTATATAATAATGTGACCATACATTGTCCACATAATACTGCTATATACTATATAATAATGTGACCATACACTGTACATATAATACTGCTATATACTATATAATAATGTGACCATACACTGTCCATATAATACTGCTATATACTATATAATAATGTGACCATATACAGTCCATATAATACTGCTATATACTATATAATAATGTGACCATACACTGTCCATATAATACTGCTATATACTATATAATAATGTCACCATACACTGTCCATATAATACTGCTATATACTATATAATAATGTGACCATACACTGTCCATATAATACCGCTATATACTATATAATAATGTGACCATACACTGCCCATATAATACTGCTAAATACTACATAATAATGTCACCATACACTGCCCATATACTACTGCTATATACTATATAATAATGTGATCATACACTGTCCATATAATACTGCTATATACTATATAATAATGTGACCATACACTGTCCATATAATACTGCTATATACTATATAATAATGTGACCGTACACTGTCCATATAATACTGCTATATACTATATAATAATGTGACCGTACACTGTCCATATAATACTGCTATATACTATATAATAATGTGACCATACACTGTCCATATAATACTGCTATATACTATATAATACTGTGACCATACACTGTACATATAATACTGCAATATATACTATATAATAATGTTACAATACACTGTCCATATAATACTGCTATATACTATATAATAATGTGACCATACACTGTCCATATAATACTGCTATATACTATATAATAATGTGACCATACACTGTCCATATAATACCGCTATATACTATATAATAATGTGACCATACACTGTCCATATAATACTGCTATATACTATATAATAATGTGATCATACACTGTCCATATAATACCGCTATATACTATATAATAATGTGACCCTATACTGTCCATATAATACTGCTATATACTATATAATAATGTGACCATACACTGTCCATATAATACTGCTATATACTATATAATAATGTGACCATACACTGTCCATATAATACTGCTATATAATACATAATAATGTCACCATACACTGACCATATAATACTGCTATATACTATATAATAATGTGACCATACACTGTCTATATAATACTGCTATATACTATATAATAATGTGACCCTACACTGTCCATATAATACTGCTATATACTATATAATAATGTGACCATACACTGTCCATATAATACTGCTATATACTATATAATAATGTGACCGTACACTGTCCATATAATACCGCTATATACTATATAATAATGTGACCATACACTGTCCATATAATACTGCTATATACTATATAATAATGTGACCGTACACTGTCCATATAATACTGCTATATACTATATAATAATGTGACCCTACACTGTCCATATAATACTGCTATATACTATATAATAATGTGACCATACACTGTCCATATAATACTGCTATATACTATATAATAATGTGACCATACACTGTCCATATAATACTGCTATATACTACATAATAATGTGACCATACACTGTCCATATAATACTTCTATATACTATATAATAATGTGACCATACACTGTCCATATAATACTGCTATATACTATATAATAATGTGACCATACACTGTCCATATAATACTGCTATATACTATATAATAATGTGACCATACACTGTCCATATAATACTGCTATATACTATATAATAAAGTGACCATACACTGTGCATATAATACTGCTATATACTATATAATAATGTGACCATACACTGTCCATATAATACTGCTATATACTATATAATAATGTGACCATATACAGTCCATATAATACTGCTATATACTATATAATAATGTCACCATACACTGTCCATATAATACTGCAATATACTATATAATAATGTGACCATACACTGTCCATATAATACTGCTATATACTATATAATACTGTGACCCTACACTGTCCATATAATACTGCTATATACTATATAATAATGTGACCATACACTTTCCATATAATACTGCTATATACTATATAATAATGTGACCATACACTGTCCATATAATACTGCTATATACTATATAATAATGTGACCATACACTGTCCATATAATACTGCTATATACTATATAATAATGTGACCATACACTGTCCATATAATACTGCTATATACTATATAATACTGCTATATACTATATAATAATGTGACCATACACTGTCCATATAATACTGCTATATACTATATAATAATGTGACCATACACTGTCCATATAATACTGCTATATACTATATAATAAAGTGACCATACACTGTGCATATAATACTGCTATATACTATATAATAATGTGACCATACACTGTCCATATAATACTGCTATATACTATATAATAATGTGACCATATACAGTCCATATAATACTGCTATATACTATATAATAATGTCACCATACACTGTCCATATAATACTGCAATATACTATATAATAATGTGACCATACACTGTCCATATAATACTGCTATATACTATATAATACTGTGACCCTACACTGTCCATATAATACTGCTATATACTATATAATAATGTGACCATACACTTTCCATATAATACTGCTATATACTATATAATAATGTGACCATACACTGTCCATATAATACTGCTATATACTATATAATAATGTGACCATACACTGTCCATATAATACTGCTATATACTATATAATAATGTGACCATACACTGTCCATATAATACTGCTATATACTATATAATACTGCTATATACTATATAATACTGTGACCCTACACTGTCCATATAATACTGCTATATACTATATAATAATGTGACCATACACTGTCCATATAATACTGCTATATACTATATAATAATGTGACCATACACTGTCCATATAATACTGCTATATACTATATAATAATGTGACCATACACTGTCCATATAATACTGCTATATACTATATAATAATGTGACCATACACTGTCTATATAATACTGCTATATACTATATAATAATGTGACCATACACTGTCCATATAATACTGCTATATACTATATAATAATGTGACCATACACTGTCCATATAATACTGCTATATACTATATAATAATGTGACCATACACTGTCTACATAATACTGCTATATACTATATAATAATGTGACCATACTCTGTACCTATAATATTGCTATATACTATATTATAATGTGATCATACACTGTCCATATAATACCGCTATATACTATATAATAATGTGACCCTACACTGTCCATATAATACTGCTATATACTATATAATAATGTGATCATACACTGTCCATATAATACCGCTATATACTATATAATAATGTGACCCTACACTGTCCATATAATACTGCTATATACTATATAATAATGTGACCATACACTGTCCATATAATACTGCTATATACTATATAATAATGTGACCATACACTGCCCATATAATACTGCTATATACTGTATAATAATGTGACCATACACTGTCCATATAATACTGCTATATACTATATAATAATGTCACCATACACTGTCCATATAATACTGCTATATACTATATAATAATGTGACCATACACTGCCCATATAATACTGCTATATACTATATAATAATGTGACCATACACTGTCCATATAATACCGCTATATACTATATAATAATGTGACCATACACTGTCCATATAATACTGCTATATACTATATAATAATGTGACCATACACTGCCCATATAATACTGTTATATACTATATAATAATGTGACCATACACTGTCCATATAATACTGCTATATACTATATAATAATGTGACCGTACACTGTCCATATAATACTGCTATATACTATATAATAATGTGACCATACACTGCCCATATAATACTGCTATATACTATATAATAATGTAACCATACACTGTGCATATAATACTGCTATATACTATATAATAATGTGACCGTACACTGTCCATATAATACTGCTATATACTATATAATAATGTGACCATACACTGCCCATATAATACTGCTATACACTATATAATAATGTCACCATACACTGTCCATATAATACTGCTATATACTATATAATAATGTCACCATACACTGTCCATATAATACTGCTATATACTATATAATAATGTGACCATACACTGTCCATATAATACCGCTATATACTATATAATAATGTGACCATACACTGTCCATATAATACTGCTATATACTATATAATAATGTCACCATACACTGTCCATATAATACTGCTATATACTATATAATAATGTGACCCTACACTGTCCATATAATACTGCTATATACTATATAATAATGTCACCATACACTGTCCATATAATACCGCTATATACTATATAATAATGTGACCATACACTGTCCATATAATACTGCTATATACTATATAATAATGTGACCATACACTGTCCATATAATACTGCTATATACTATATAATAATGTGACCATACACTGTCCATATAATACTGCTATATACTACATAATAATGTGACCATACACTGTCCATATAATACTGCTATATACTATATAATACTGTGACCATACACTGTCCATATAATACTGCTATATACTATATAATAATGTGACCATACACTGTCCATATAATACTGCTATATACTACATAATAATGTGACCATACACTGTCCATATAATACTTCTATATACTATATAATAATGTGACCATACACTGTCCATATAATACTGCTATATACTATATAATAATGTGACCATATACAGTCCATATAATACTGCTATATACTATATAATAATGTGACCATACACTGTCCATATAATACTGCTATATACTATATAATAATGTCACCATACACTGTCCATATAATACTGCTATATACTATATAATAATGTGACCATACACTGTCCATATAATACTGCTATATACTATATAATAATGTGACCATACACTGTCCATATAATACTGCTATATACTATATAATAATGTGACCATACACTGTCCATATAATACTGCTATATACTATATAATAATGTGACCATACACTGTCCATATAATACTGCTATATACTATATAATAATGTGACCATACATTGTCCACATAATACTGCTATATACTATATAATAATGTGACCATACACTGTACATATAATACTGCTATATACTATATAATAATGTGACCATACACTGTCCATATAATACTGCTATATACTATATAATAATGTGACCATATACAGTCCATATAATACTGCTATATACTATATAATAATGTGACCATACACTGTCCATATAATACTGCTATATACTATATAATAATGTCACCATACACTGTCCATATAATACTGCTATATACTATATAATAATGTGACCATACACTGTCCATATAATACCGCTATATACTATATAATAATGTGACCATACACTGCCCATATAATACTGCTAAATACTACATAATAATGTCACCATACACTGCCCATATACTACTGCTATATACTATATAATAATGTGATCATACACTGTCCATATAATACTGCTATATACTATATAATAATGTGACCATACACTGTCCATATAATACTGCTATATACTATATAATAATGTGACCGTACACTGTCCATATAATACTGCTATATACTATATAATAATGTGACCGTACACTGTCCATATAATACTGCTATATACTATATAATAATGTGACCATACACTGTCCATATAATACTGCTATATACTATATAATACTGTGACCATACACTGTACATATAATACTGCAATATATACTATATAATAATGTTACAATACACTGTCCATATAATACTGCTATATACTATATAATAATGTGACCATACACTGTCCATATAATACTGCTATATACTATATAATAATGTGACCATACACTGTCCATATAATACCGCTATATACTATATAATAATGTGACCATACACTGTCCATATAATACTGCTATATACTATATAATAATGTGATCATACACTGTCCATATAATACCGCTATATACTATATAATAATGTGACCCTATACTGTCCATATAATACTGCTATATACTATATAATAATGTGACCATACACTGTCCATATAATACTGCTATATACTATATAATAATGTGACCATACACTGTCCATATAATACTGCTATATAATACATAATAATGTCACCATACACTGACCATATAATACTGCTATATACTATATAATAATGTGACCATACACTGTCTATATAATACTGCTATATACTATATAATAATGTGACCCTACACTGTCCATATAATACTGCTATATACTATATAATAATGTGACCATACACTGTCCATATAATACTGCTATATACTATATAATAATGTGACCGTACACTGTCCATATAATACCGCTATATACTATATAATAATGTGACCATACACTGTCCATATAATACTGCTATATACTATATAATAATGTGACCGTACACTGTCCATATAATACTGCTATATACTATATAATAATGTGACCCTACACTGTCCATATAATACTGCTATATACTATATAATAATGTGACCATACACTGTCCATATAATACTGCTATATACTATATAATAATGTGACCATACACTGTCCATATAATACTGCTATATACTACATAATAATGTGACCATACACTGTCCATATAATACTTCTATATACTATATAATAATGTGACCATACACTGTCCATATAATACTGCTATATACTATATAATAATGTGACCATACACTGTCCATATAATACTGCTATATACTATATAATAATGTGACCATACACTGTCCATATAATACTGCTATATACTATATAATAAAGTGACCATACACTGTGCATATAATACTGCTATATACTATATAATAATGTGACCATACACTGTCCATATAATACTGCTATATACTATATAATAATGTGACCATATACAGTCCATATAATACTGCTATATACTATATAATAATGTCACCATACACTGTCCATATAATACTGCAATATACTATATAATAATGTGACCATACACTGTCCATATAATACTGCTATATACTATATAATACTGTGACCCTACACTGTCCATATAATACTGCTATATACTATATAATAATGTGACCATACACTTTCCATATAATACTGCTATATACTATATAATAATGTGACCATACACTGTCCATATAATACTGCTATATACTATATAATAATGTGACCATACACTGTCCATATAATACTGCTATATACTATATAATAATGTGACCATACACTGTCCATATAATACTGCTATATACTATATAATACTGCTATATACTATATAATAATGTGACCATATACAGTCCATATAATACTGCTATATACTATATAATAATGTGACCATACACTGTCCATATAATACTGCTATATACTATATAATAATGTGACCATACACTGTCCAAATAATACTGCTATATACTATATAATACTGTGACCCTACACTGTCCATATAATACTGCTATATACTATATAATAATGTGACCATACACTGTCCATATAATACTGCTATATACTATATAATAATGTGACCATACACTGTCCATATAATACTGCTATATACTATATAATAATGTGACCATACACTGTCCATATAATACTGCTATATACTATATAATAATGTGACCATACACTGTCTATATAATACTGCTATATACTATATAATAATGTGACCATACACTGTCCATATAATACTGCTATATACTATATAATAATGTGACCATACACTGTCCATATAATACTGCTATATACTATATAATAATGTGACCATACACTGTCTACATAATACTGCTATATACTATATAATAATGTGACCATACACTGTCCATATAATACTGCTATATACTATATAATAATGTGACCATACACTGTCTATATAATACTGCTATATACTATATAATAATGTGACCATACACTGTCCATATAATACTGCTATATACTATATAATAATGTGACCATACACTGTCCATATAATACTGCTATATACTATATAATAATGTGACCATACTCTGTACCTATAATATTGCTATATACTATATAATAATGTGATCATACACTGTCCATATAATACCGCTATATACTATATAATAATGTGACCCTACACTGTCCATATAATACTGCTATATACTATATAATAATGTGACCATACACTGTCCATATAATACTGCTATATACTATATAATAATGTGACCATACACTGTCCATATAATACTGCTATATACTATATAATAATGTGACCATACACTGTCCACATAATACTGCTATATACTATATAATAATGTCACCATACACTGTCCATATAATACTGCTATATACTATATAATAATGTGACCATACACTGCCCATATAATACTGCTATATACTATATAATAATGTGACCATACACTGTCCATATAATACCGCTATATACTATATAATAATGTGACCATACACTGTCCATATAATACTGCTATATACTATATAATAATGTGACCATACACTGCCCATATAATACTGTTATATACTATATAATAATGTGACCATACACTGTCCATATAATACTGCTATATACTATATAATAATGTGACCGTACACTGTCCATATAATACTGCTATATACTATATAATAATGTGACCATACACTGCCCATATAATACTGCTATATACTATATAATAATGTAACCATACACTGTGCATATAATACTGCTATATACTATATAATAATGTGACCGTACACTGTCCATATAATACTGCTATATACTATATAATAATGTGACCATACACTGCCCATATAATACTGCTATACACTATATAATAATGTCACCATACACTGTCCATATAATACTGCTATATACTATATAATAATGTCACCATACACTGTCCATATAATACCGCTATATACTATATAATAATGTGACCATACACTGTCCATATAATACTGCTATATACTATATAATAATGTGACCATACACTGTCCATATAATACTGCTATATACTATATAATAATGTCACCATACACTGTCCATATAATACTGCTATATACTATATAATAATGTGACCATACACTGTCCATATAATACCGCTATATACTATATAATAATGTGACCATACACTGTCCATATAATACTGCTATATACTATATAATAATGTGACCATACACTGTCCATATAATACTGCTATATACTACATAATAATGTGACCATACACTGTCCATATAATACTGCTATATACTATATAATACTGTGACCATACACTGTCCATATAATACTGCTATATACTATATAATAATGTGACCATACACTGTCCATATAATACTGCTATATACTACATAATAATGTGACCATACACTGTCCATATAATACTTCTATATACTATATAATAATGTGACCATACACTGTCCATATAATACTGCTATATACTATATAATAATGTGACCATATACAGTCCATATAATACTGCTATATACTATATAATAATGTCACCATACACTGTCCATATAATACTGCTATATACTATATAATAATGTGACCATACACTGTCCATATAATACTGCTATATACTATATAATAATGTGACCATACACTCTCCATATAATACTGCTATATACTATATAATAATGTGACCATATACAGTCCATATAATACTGCTATATACTATATAATAATGTGACCCTACACTGTCCATATAATACTGCTATATACTATATAATAATGTGACCCTACACTGTCCATATAATACTGCTATATACTATATAATAATGTGACCATACACTGTCCATATAATACTGCTATATACTATATAATAATGTGACCATACACTGTCCATATAATACTGCTATATACTATATAATAATGTGACCATACACTGTCCATATAATACTGCTATATACTATATAATAATGTGACCATACACTGTCATTATAATACTGCTATATACTATATAATAATGTGACCATACACTGTCCATATAATACTGCTATATACTATATAATAATGTCACCATACACTGTCCATATAATACTGCTATATACTATATAATAATGTGACCCTACACTGTCCATATAATACTGCTATATACTATATAATAATGTGACCATACACTGTCCATATAATACTGCTATATACTATATAATAATGTCGCCATACACTGTCCATATAATACTGCTATATACTATATAATAATGTCACCATACACTGTCCATATAATACTGCTATATACTATATAATAATGTGACCATACACTGTCCATATAATACTGCTATATACTATATAATAATGTGACCATACACTGTCCATATAATACTTCTATATACTATATAATAATGTGACCATACACTGTCCATATAATACTGCTATATACTATATAATAATGTGACCATACACTCTCCATATAATACTGCTATATACTATATAATAATGTGACCATACACTGTCCATATAATACTGCTATATACTATATAATAATGTGACCATACACTCTCCATATAATACTGCTATATACTATATAATAATGTGACCATACACTGTCCATATAATTCCGCTATATACTACATAATAATGTGACCATACACTGTCCATATAATACTGCTATATACTATATAATAATGTGACCATACACTCTCCATATAATACTGCTATATACTATATAATAATGTGACCATACACTGTCCATATAATACTGCTATATACTATATAATAAGGTGACCCTACGCTGTACATATAATACCGCTATATACTATATAATAATGTCACCATACACTGTCCATATAATACTGCTATATACTATATAATAATGTGACCCTACACTGTCTATATAATACTGCCATATACTATATAATAATGTGACCATACACTGTCCATATAATACTGCTATATACTATATAATAATGTGACCCTACACTGTCCATATAATACTGCTATATACTATATAATAATGTGACCATACACTGTCCATATAATACTGCTATATACTATATAATAATGTGACCATACACTGTCCATATAATACTGCTATATACTATATAATGATGTGACCATACACTGTCCATATAATACTGCTATATACTATATAATAATGTGACCATACACTGTCCACATAATACTGCTATATACTATATAATAATGTCACCATACACTGTCCATATAATACTGCTATATACTATATAATAATGTGACCATACACTGCCCATATAATACTGCTATATACTATATAATAATGTGACCATACACTGTCCATATAATACCGCTATGTACTATATAATAATGTGACCATACACTGTCCATATAATACTGCTATATACTATATAATAATGTGACCATACACTGCCCATATAATACTGTTATATACTATATAATAATGTGACCATACACTGTCCATATAATACTCCTATATACTATATAATAATGTGACCGTACACTGTCCATATAATACTGCTATATACTATATAATAATGTGACCATACACTGCCCATATAATACTGCTATATACTATATAATAATGTAACCATACACTGTGCATATAATACTGCTATATACTATATAATAATGTGACCGTACACTGTCCATATAATACTGCTATATACTATATAATAATGTGACCATACACTGCCCATATAATACTGCTATACACTATATAATAATGTCACCATACACTGTCCATATAATACTGCTATATACTATATAATAATGTCACCATACACTGTCCATATAATACCGCTATATACTATATAATAATGTGACCATACACTGTCCATATAATACTGCTATATACTATATAATAATGTGACCATACACTGTCCATATAATACTGCTATATACTATATAATAATGTGACCCTACACTGTCCATATAATACTGCTATATACTATATAATAATGTGACCATACACTGTCCATATAATACCGCTATATACTATATAATAATGTGACCATACACTGTCCATATAATACCGCTATATACTATATAATAATGTGACCATACACTGTCCATATAATACTGCTATATACTATATAATAATGTGACCATACACTGTCCATATAATACTGCTATATACTATATAATAATGTGACCATACACTGTCCATATAATACTGCTATATACTACATAATAATGTGACCATACACTGTCCATATAATACTGCTATATACTATATAATACTGTGACCATACACTGTCCATATAATACTGCTATATACTATATAATAATGTGACCATACACTGTCCATATAATACTGCTATATACTACATAATAATGTGACCATACACTGTCCATATAATACTTCTATATACTATATAATAATGTGACCATACACTGTCCATATAATACTGCTATATACTATATAATAATGTGACCATATACAGTCCATATAATACTGCTATATACTATATAATAATGTCACCATACACTGTCCATATAATACTGCTATATACTATATAATAATGTGACCATACACTGTCCATATAATACTGCTATATACTATATAATAATGTTACCATACACTGTCCATATAATACTGCTATATACTATATAATAATGTGACCATACACTGTCCATATAATACTGCTATATACTATATAATAATGTGACCATACACTGTCTACATAATACTGCTATATACTATATAATAATGTGACCATACACTGTCCATATAATACTGCTATATACTATATAATAATGTGACCATACACTTTCTATATAATACTGCTATATACTATATAATAATGTGACCATACACTGTCCATATAATACTGCTATATACTATATAATAATGTGACCATACACTGTCCATATAATACTGCTATATACTATATAATAATGTGACCATACACTGTCCATATAATACTGCTATATACTACATAATAATGTGACCATACACTGTCCATATAATACTGCTATATACTATATAATACTGTGACCATACACTGTCCATATAATACTGCTATATACTATATAATAATGTGACCATACACTGTCCATATAATACTGCTATATACTACATAATAATGTGACCATACACTGTCCATATAATACTTCTATATACTATATAATAATGTGACCATACACTGTCCATATAATACTGCTATATACTATATAATAATGTGACCATATACAGTCCATATAATACTGCTATATACTATATAATAATGTCACCATACACTGTCCATATAATACTGCTATATACTATATAATAATGTGACCATACACTGTCCATATAATACTGCTATATACTATATAATAATGTCGCCATACACTGTCCATATAATACTGCTATATACTATATAATAATGTCACCATACACTGTCCATATAATACTGCTATATACTATATAATAATGTGACCATACACTGTCCATATAATACTGCTATATACTATATAATAATGTGACCATACACTGTCCATATAATACTTCTATATACTATATAATAATGTGACCATACACTGTCCATATAATACTGCTATATACTATATAATAATGTGACCATACACTCTCCATATAATACTGCTATATACTATATAATAATGTGACCATACACTGTCCATATAATACTGCTATATACTATATAATAATGTGACCATACACTCTCCATATAATACTGCTATATACTATATAATAATGTGACCATACACTGTCCATATAATTCCGCTATATACTACATAATAATGTGACCATACACTGTCCATATAATACTGCTATATACTATATAATAATGTGACCATACACTCTCCATATAATACTGCTATATACTATATAATAATGTGACCATACACTCTCCATATAATACTGCTATATACTATATAATAATGTGACCATACACTGTCCATATAATACTGCTATATACTATATAATAAGGTGACCCTACGCTGTACATATAATACTGCTATATACTATATAATAATGTGACCCTACACTGTCTATATAATACTGCCATATACTATATAATAATGTGACCATACACTGTCCATATAATACTGCTATATACTATATAATAATGTGACCCTACACTGTCCATATAATACTGCTATATACTATATAATAATGTGACCATACACTGTCCATATAATACTGCTATATACTATATAATAATGTGACCATACACTGTCCATATAATACTGCTATATACTATATAATGATGTGACCATACACTGTCCATATAATACTGCTATATACTATATAATAATGTGACCATACACTGTCCATATAATACTGCTATACACTATATAATAATGTGACCATACACTGTCCATATAATACTGCTATATACTATATAATAATGTAACCATACACTGTCCATATAATACTGCTATATACTATATAATAATGTGACCATACACTGTCCATATAATACCGCTATATACTATATAATAATGTGACCATACACTGTCCATATAATAGTGCTATATACTATATAATAATGTGACCATACACTGTCCATATAATAGTGCTATATACTATATAATAATGTGACCCTACACTGTTCATATAATACTGCTGTATACTATATAATAATGTGACCATACACTGTCCATATAATACTGCTATATACTATATAATGATGTGACCATACACTGTCCATATAATACTGCTATATACTATATAATGATGTGACCATACACTGTCCACATAATACTTCTATATACTATATAATAATGTGACCATACACTGTCCATATAATACTGCTATATACTATATAATAATGTGACCATACACTCTCCATATAATACTGCTATATACTATATAATAATGTGACCATACACTCTCCATATAATACTGCTATATACTATATAATAATGTGACCATACACTGTCCATATAATACTGCTATACACTATATAATAATGTGACCATACACTGTCCATATAATACCGCTATATACTATATATTAATGTGACCCTACACTGTTTATATAATACCGCTATATACTACATAATAAGGTGACCATACACTGTCCATATAATACTGCTATATACTATATAATAATGTGACCATACACTGTCCATATAATACTGCTATATACTATATAATAATGTGACCATACACTGTCCATATAATACTGCTATATACTATATAATAATGTCACCATACACTGTCCACATAATACTGCTATATATTATATAATAATGTCACCATACACTGTCCATATAATACCGCTATATACTATATAATAATGTGACCCTACACTACCATATAATACTGCTATATACTATATAATAATGTGACCATACACTGTCCATATAATACTGCTATATACTATATAATGAAGTGACCATACACTGTCCATATAATACCGCTATATACTACATAATAAGGTGACCATACACTGTCCATATAATACTGCTATATACTATATAATAATGTGACCATACACTGTCCATATAATACTGCTATATACTATATAATAATGTGACCATACACTGTCCATATAATACTGCTATATACTATATAATAATGTCACCATACACTGTCCACATAATACTGCTATATACTATATAATAATGTCACCATACACTGTCCATATAATACCGCTATATACTATATAATAATGTGACCCTACACTACCATATAATACTGCTATATACTATATAATAATGTGACCATACACTGTCCATATAATACTGCTATATACTATATAATGAAGTGACCATACACTGTCCATATAATACTGCTATATACTATATAATAATGTGACCATACACTGTCCATATAATACCGCTATATACTATATAATAATGTGACCATACACTGCCCATATAATACTGCTAAATACTACATAATAATGTCACCATACATTGTCCACATAATACTGCTATATACTATATAATAATGTGACCATACACTGTCCATATAATACTGCTATATACTAATACTGTGACCCTACACTGTCCATATAATACTGCTATATACTATATAATAATGTGACCATACACTGTCCATATAATACTGCTATATACTATATAATAATGTGACCATACACTGTCCATATAATACTGCTATATACTATATAATAATGTGACCATACACTCTCCATATAATACTGCTATATACTATATAATAATGTGACCGTACACTGTCCATATAATACTGCTATATACTATATAATAATGTGACCATACACTGTCCATATAATACTGCTATATACTATATAATACTGTGACCATACACTGTACATATAATACTGCTATATACTATATAATAATGTTACAATACACTGTCCATATAATACTGCTATATACTATATAATAATGTGACCATACACTGTCCATATAATACTGCTATATACTATATAATAATGTGACCGTACACTGTCCATATAATACTGCTATATACTATATAATAATGTGACCATACACTGTCCATATAATACTGCTATATACTATATAATACTGTGACCATACACTGTACATATAATACTGCTATATACTATATAATAATGTTACAATACACTGTCCATATAATACTGCTATATACTATATAATAATGTCACCATACACTGTCCATATAATACTGTTATATACTATATAATAATGTGACCATACACTGTCCATATAATACTGCTATATACTATATAATAATGTGACCATACACTGTCCATATAATACCGCTATATACTATATAATAATGTGACCATACACTGTCCATATAATACTGCTATATACTATATAATAATGTGATCATACACTGTCCATATAATACCGCTATATACTATATAATAATGTGACCCTATACTGTCCATATAATACTGCTATATAATACATAATAATGTCACCATACACTGACCATATAATACTGCTATATACTATATAATAATGTGACCATACACTGTCTATATAATACTGCTATATACTATATAATAATGTGACCATACACTGTCTATATAATACTGCTATATACTATATAATAATGTGACCATACACTGTCCATATAATACTGCTATATACTATATAATACTGTGACCATACACTGTACATATAATACTGCTATATACTATATAATAATGTGACCATACACTGTCTATATAATACTGCTATATACTATATAATAATGTGACCCTACACTGTCCATATAATACTGCTATATACTATATAATAATGTGACCATACACTGTCCATATAATACCGCTATATACTATATAATAATGTGACCATACACTGTCCATATAATACTGCTATATACTATATAATAATGTGATCATACACTGTCCATATAATACCGCTATATACTATATAATAATGTGACCCTATACTGTCCATATAATACTGCTATATAATACATAATAATGTCACCATACACTGACCATATAATACTGCTATATACTATATAATAATGTGACCATACACTGTCTATATAATACTGCTATATACTATATAATAATGTGACCATACACTGTCTATATAATACTGCTATATACTATATAATAATGTGACCATACACTGTCCATATAATACTGCTATATACTATATAATACTGTGACCATACACTGTACATATAATACTGCTATATACTATATAATAATGTGACCATACACTGTCTATATAATACTGCTATATACTATATAATAATGTGACCCTACACTGTCCATATAATACTGCTATATACTATATAATAATGTGACCATACACTGTCCATATAATACTGCTATATACTATATAATAATGTGACCGTACACTGTCCATATAATACTGCTATATACTATATAATAATGTGACCATACACTGTCCATATAATACTGCTATATACTATATAATAATGTGACCATACACTGTCCATATAATACTGCTATATACTATATAATACTGCTATATACTATATAATAATGTGACCGTACACTGTCCATATAATACTGCTATATACTATATAATAATGTGACCCTACACTGTCCATATAATACTGCTATATACTATATAATAATGTGACCATACACTGTCCATATAATACTGCTATATACTATATAATAATGTGACCATACACTGTCCATATAATACTGCTATATACTACATAATAATGTGACCATACACTGTCCATATAATACTTCTATATACTATATAATAATGTGACCATACACTGTCCATATAATACTGCTATATACTATATAATAATGTGACCATACACTGTCCATATAATACTGCTATATACTATATAATAATGTGACCATACACTGTCCATATAATACTGCTATATACTATATAATAAAGTGACCATACACTGTGCATATAATACTGCTATATACTATATAATAATGTGACCATACACTGTCCATATAATACTGCTATATACTATATAATAATGTGACCATACACTGTCCATATAATACTGCTATATACTATATAATAATGTGACCATACTCTGTACCTATAATATTGCTATATACTATATAATAATGTGATCATACACTGTCCATATAATACTGTTATATACTATATAATAATGTGACCATACACTCTCCATATAATACTGCTATATACTGTATAATAATGTGACCATACACTGTCCATATAATACTGCTATATACTATATAATAATGTGACCATACACTGTCCATATAATACTGCTATATACTATATAATAATGTGACCCTACACTGTCCATATAATACTGCTATATACTATATAATAATGTGACCATACACTGTCCATATAATACTGCTATATACTATATAATAAGGTGTCCATACACTGTCCATATAATACTGCTATATACTACATAATAATGTGACCATACACAGTCCATATAATACTGCTATATACTATATAATAATGTGACCATACACTGTCCATATAATACTGCTATATACTATATAATAATGTGACCATACACTGTCCATATAATACTGCTATATACTATATAATAATGTGACCATACACTGTCCATATAATACTGCTATATACTATATAATAATGTGACCATACACTGTCCATATAATACTGCTATATACTATATAATACTGCTATATACTATATAATAATGTGACCATATACAGTCCATATAATACTGCTATATACTATATAATAATGTCACCATACACTGTCCATATAATACTGCTATATACTATATAATAATGTGACCATACACTGTCCAAATAATACTGCTATATACTATATAATACTGTGACCCTACACTGTCCATATAATACTGCTATATACTATATAATAATGTGACCATACACTGTCCATATAATACTGCTATATACTATATAATAATGTGACCATACACTGTCCATATAATACTGCTATATACTATATAATAATAAGACCATACACTGTCCATATAATACTGCTATATACTATATAATAATGTGACCATACACTGTCCATATAATACTGCTATATACTATATAATAATGTGACCATACACTGTCCATATAATACTGCTATATACTATATAATAATGTGACCATACACTGTCTACATAATACTGCTATATACTATATAATAATGTGACCATACACTGCCCATATAATACCGCTATACACTATATAATAATGTGACCATACACTGTCCATATAATACTGCTATATACTATATAATAATGTGACCATACACTGTCTATATAATACTGCTATATACTATATAATAATGTGACCATACACTGTCCATATAATACTGCTATATACTATATAATAATGTGACCATACACTGCCCATATAATACTGCTATATACTATATAATAATGTGACCATACTCTGTACCTATAATATTGCTATATACTATATAATAATGTGATCATACACTGTCCATATAATACCGCTATATACTATATAATAATGTGACCCTACACTGTCCATATAATACTGCTATATACTATATAATAATGTGATCATACACTGTCCATATAATACCGCTATATACTATATAATAATGTGACCATACACTGTCCACATAATACTGCTATATGCTATATAATAATGTCACCATACACTGTCCATATAATACTGCTATATACTATATAATAATGTGACCATACACTGCCCATATAATACTGCTATATACTATATAATAATGTGACCATACACTGTCCATATAATACTGCTATATACTATATAATAATGTGACCATACACTGCCCATATAATACTGTTATATACTATATAATAATGTGACCCTACACTGTCCATATAATACTGCTATATACTATATAATAATGTGACCGTACTCTGTCCATATAATACTGCTATATACTATATAATAATGTGACCATACACTGCCCATATAATACTGCTATATACTATATAATAATGTAACCATACACTGTGCATATAATACTGCTATATACTATATAATAATGTGACCGTACACTGTCCATATAATACTGCTATATACTATATAATAATGTGACCATACACTGCCCATATAATACTGCTATACACTATATAATAATGTCACCATACACTGTCCATATAATACTGCTATATACTATATAATAATGTCACCATACACTGTCCATATAATACTGCTATATACTATATAATAATGTGACCATACACTGTCCATATAATACTGCTATATACTATATAATAATGTGACCATACACTGTCCATATAATACTGCTATATACTATATAATAATGTGACCATACACTGTCCATATAATACCGCTATATACTATATAATAATGTCACCATACACTGTCCATATAATACCGCTATATACTATATAATAATGTGACCATACACTGTCCATATAATACTGCTATATACTATATAATACTGTGACCATACACTGTCCATATAATACTGCTATATACTATATAATAATGTGACCATACACTGTCCATATAATACTGCTATATACTACATAATAATGTGACCATACACTGTCCATATAATACTTCTATATACTATATAATAATGTGACCATACACTGTCCATATAATACTGCTATATACTATATAATAATGTGACCATATACAGTCCATATAATACTGCTATATACTATATAATAATGTCACCATACACTGTCCATATAATACTGCTATATACTATATAATAATGTGACCATACACTGTCCATATAATACTGCTATATACTATATAATAATGTGACCATACACTGTCCATATAATACTGCTATATACTATATAATAATGTGACCATACACTGTCCATATAATACTGCTATATACTATATAATAATGTGACCATACACTGTCCATATAATACTGCTATATACTATATAATAATGTGACCATACACTGTCCATATAATACTGCTATATACTATATAATAATGTGACCATACACTATCCATATAATACTGCTATATACTATATAATAATGTGACCATACACTGTCCATATAATACTGCTATATACTATATAATAATGTGACCATACACTGTCCATATAATACTGCTATATACTATATAATAATGTGACCATATACAGTCCATATAATACTGCTATATACTATATAATAATGTCACCATACACTGTCCATATAATACTGCAATATACTATATAATAATGTGACCATACACTGTCCATATAATACTGCTATATACTATATAATACTGTGACCCTACACTGTCCATATAATACTGCTATATACTATATAATAATGTGACCATACACTGTCCATATAATACTGCTATATACTATATAATAATGTGACCATACACTGTCCATATACTACCGCTATATACTATATAATAATGTGACCATACACTGTCCATATAATACTGCTATATACTACATAATAATGTGACCATACACTGTCCATATAATACTGCTATATACTATATAATAATGTGACCCTACACTGTCCATATAATACTGCTATATACTATATAATAATGTGACCATACACTGTCTATATAATACTGCTATATACTATATAATAATGTGACCATACATTGTCCATATAATACTGCTATATACTATATAATAATGTGACCATACACTCTCCATATAATACTGCTATATACTATATAATAATGTAACCATACACTGTGCATATAATACTGCTATATACTATATAATAATGTGACCATATACAGTCCATATAATACTGCTATATACTATATAATAATGTCACCATACACTGTCCATATAATACTGCTATATACTATATAATAATGTGACCATACACTGTCCATATAATACTGCTATATACTATATAATAATGTGACCCTACACTGTCCATATAATACTGCTATATACTATATAATACTGTGACCTTACACTGTCCATATAATACTGCTATATACTATATAATAATGTGACCATACACTGTCCATATAATACTGCTATATACTATATAATAATGTGACCATACACTGTCCATATAATACTGCTATATACTATATAATAATGTGACCATACACTGTCCATATAATACTGCTATATACTATATAATAATGTGACCATACACTGTCCATATAATACTGCTATATACTATATAATAATGTGACCATACACTGTCTACATAATACTGCTATATACTATATAATAATGTGACCATACACTGTCCATATAATACTGCTATATACTATATAATAATGTGACCATACACTGTCCATATAATACTGCTATATACTATATAATAATGTGACCATACTCTGTACCTATAATATTGCTATATACTACATAATAATGTGATCATACACTGTCCATATAATACCGCTATATACTATATAATAATGTGACCCTACACTGTCCATATAATACTGCTATATACTATATAATAATGTGACCATACTCTGTACCTATAATATTGCTATATACTATATAATAATGTGATCATACACTGTCCATATAATACCGCTATATACTATATAATAATGTGACCCTACACTGTCCATATAATACTGCTATATACTATATAATAATGTGATCATACACTGTCCATATAATACTGCTATATACTATATAATAATGTCACCATACACTGTCCATATAATACTGCTATATACTACATAATAATGTGACCATACACTGTCCATATAATACTGCTATATACTATATAATAATGTGACCGTACACTGTCCATATAATACTGCTATATACTATATAATAATGTGATCATACACTGTCCATATAATACTGCTATATACTATATAATAATGTCACCATACACTGTCCATATAATACTGCTATATACTATATAATAATGTGACCATACACTGTCCATATAATACTGCTATATACTATATAATAATGTGACCGTACACTGTCCATATAATACTGCTATATACTATATAATAATGTGACCATACGCTGCCCATATAATACTGCTATACACTATATAATAATGTCACCATACACTGTCCATATAATACTGCTATATACTATATAATAATGTGACCATACACTGTCCATATAATACTGCTATATACTATATAATAATGTGACCATACACTGTCCATATAATACTGCTATATACTATATAATAATGTGACCATATACAGTCCATATAATACTGCTATATACTATATAATAATGTGACCATACACTATCCATATAATACTGCTATATACTATATAATAATGTGACCATATACAGTCCATATAATACTGCTATATACTATATAATAATGTGACCATACACTGTCCATATAATACTGCTATATACTATATAATAATGTGACCATACACTGTCCATATAATACTGCTATATACTATATAATAATGTGACCATACACTGTCCATATAATACTGCTATATACTATATAATAATGTGACCATATACAGTCCATATAATACTGCTATATACTATATAATAATGTCACCATACACTGTCCATATAATACTGCAATATACTATATAATAATGTGACCATACACTGTCCATATAATACTGCTATATACTATATAATACTGTGACCCTACACTGTCCATATAATACTGCTATATACTATATAATAATGTGACCATACACTGTCCATATAATACTGCTATATACTATATAATAATGTGACCATACACTGTCCATATAATACTGCTATATACTATATAATAATGTGACCA
Source organism: Engystomops pustulosus (assembly GCF_040894005.1). Lineage (NCBI taxonomy): Eukaryota > Metazoa > Chordata > Amphibia > Anura > Leptodactylidae > Engystomops > Engystomops pustulosus. The sequence goes on from NC_092415.1 coordinate 210,846,962, forward strand.
TACACTGTCCATATAATACTGCTATATACTATATAATAATGTGACCCTACACTGTCCATATAATACTGCTATATACTATATAATAATGTGACCATACACTGTCCATATAATACTGCTATATACTATATAATAATGTGACCATACACTGTCCATATAATACTGCTATATACTATATAATACTGCTATATACTATATAATAATGTGACCATATACAGTCCATATAATACTGCTATATACTATATAATAATGTGACCATACACTGTCCATATAATACTGCTATATACTATATAATAATGTGACCATACACTGTCCATATAATACTGCTATATACTATATAATAATGTGACCATACACTGTCCATATAATACTGCTATATACTATATAATAATGTGACCATACACTGTCCATATAATACTGCTATATACTATATAATACTGCTATATACTATATAATAATGTGACCATATACAGTCCATATAATACTGCTATATACTATATAATAATGTGACCATACACTGTCCATATAATACTGCTATATACTATATAATACTGTGACCCTACACTGTCCATATAATACTGCTATATACTATATAATAATGTGACCATACACTGTCCATATAATACTGCTATATACTATATAATAATGTGACCATACACTGTCCATATAATACTGCTATATACTATATAATAATGTTACCATACACTGTCCATATAATACCGCTATATACTATACAATAATGTGACCATACACTGTCCATATAATACTGCTATATACTATATAATAATGTGACCATACACTGTCCATATAATACTGCTATATACTATATAATAATGTGACCATACACTGTCCATATAATACTGCTATATACTATATAATAATGTGAACATACACTGTCTATATAATACTGCTATATACTATATAATAATGTGACCATACACTGTCCATATAATACTGCTATATACTATATAATAATGTTACCATACACTGTCCATATAATACTGCTATATACTATATAATAATGTGACCATACACTGTCCATATAATACTGCTATATACTATATAATAATGTGACCATACACTGTCTACATAATACTGCTATATACTATATAATAATGTGACCATACACTGTCCATATAATACTGCTATATACTATATAATAATGTGACCATACACTGTCCATATAATACTGCTATATACTATATAATAATGTGACCATACACTGTCCATATAATACTGCTATATACTATATAATAATGTGACCATACACTGTCCATATAATACTGCTATATACTATATAATAATGTGACCATACACTCTCCATATAATACTGCTATATACTATATAATAATGTGACCATACACTGTCCATATAATACTGCTATATACTATATAATAATGTGACCATACACTGTCCATATAATACTGCTATATACTATATAATAATGTGACCATACACTGTCCATATAATACTGCTATATACTATATAATAATGTGACCATACTCTGTACCTATAATATTGCTATATACTATATAATAATGTGATCATACACTGTCCATATAATACCGCTATATACTATATAATAATGTGACCCTACACTGTCCATATAATACTGCTATATACTATATAATAATGTGATCATACACTGTCCATATAATACTGCTATATACTATATAATAATGTGACCATACACTGCCCATATAATACTGCTATACACTATATAATAATGTCACCATACACTGTCCATATAATACTGCTATATACTACATAATAATGTGACCATACACTGTCCATATAATACTGCTATATACTATATAATAATGTGACCATACACTGTCTATATAATACTGCTATATACTACATAATAATGTGACCATACACTGTCCATATAATACTGCTATATACTATATAATAATGTGACCATACACTGTCCATATAATACTGCTATATACTATATAATAATGTGACCATACACTGTCCATATAATACTGCTATATACTATATAATAATGTGACCATACACTGTCCATATAATACTGCTAAATACTATATAATAATGTGACCATACACTGTCCATATAATACTGCTATATACTATATAATAATGTGACCATACACTGTCCATATAATACTGCTATATACTATATAATAATGTGACCATACACTGTCCATATAATACTGCTATATACTATATAATAATGTGACCATACACTGTCCATATAATACTGCTATATACTATATAATAATGTGACCGTACACTGTCCATATAATACTGCTATATACTATATAATAATGTGACCATACACTGTCCATATAATACTGCTATATACTATATAATAATGTGACCATACACTGTCCATATAATACTGCTATATACTATATAATAATGTGACCATACACTCTCCATATAATACTGCTATATACTATATAATAATGTGACCATACACTGTCTATATAATACTGCTATATACTATATAATAATGTGACCATAAACTGTCCATATAATACTGCTATACACTATATAATAATGTGACCATACACTGTCCATATAATACTGCTATATACTACATAATAATGTGACCCTACACTGTCCATATAATACTGCTATATACTATATAATAATGTGACTCTACACTGTCCATATAATACTGCTATATACTATTTAATAATGTGACCCTACACTGTCCATATAATACTGCTATATACTATATAATAATGTGACCATACACTGTCCATATAATACTGCTATATACTATATAATAATGTGACCATACACTGTCCATATAATACTGCTATATACTATATAATAATGTGACCATACACTGTCCATATAATACTGCTATATACTATATAATACTGTGACCATACACTGTCCATATAATACCGCTATATACTATATAATAATGTGACCATACACTGTCCATATAATACTGCTATATACTATATAATAATGTAACCATACACTGTTCATATAATACTGCTATATACTATATAATAATGTGACCATACACTGTCCATATAATACTGCTATACACTACATAATAATGTGACCATACACTGTCCATATAATACCGCTATATACTATATAATAATGTGACCCTACACTGTCCATATAATACTGCTATATACTATATAATAATGTGACCATACACTGTCCATATAATACTGCTATATACTATATAATAATGTGACCCTACACTGTCCATATAATACTGCTATATACTATATAATAATGTGACCATACACTGTCCATATAATACTGCTATATACTATATAATACTGTGACCATACACTGTCCATATAATACCGCTATATACTATATAATAATGTGACCATACACTGTCCATATAATACCGCTATATACTATATAATAATGTGACCATACACTGTCCATATAATACCGCTATATACTATATAATAATGTCACCATACACTGTCCTTATAATACTGCTATATACTATATAATAATGTGACCATACACTGTCCATATAATACTGCTATATACTATATAATAATGTGACCATACACTGTCTATATAATACTGCTATATACTATATAATAATGTCACCATACACTGTCCATATAATACTGCTATATACTATATAATAATGTGACCATACACTGTCCATATAATACTGCTATATACTATATAATAATGTAACCATACACTGTTCATATAATACTGCTATATACTATATAATAATGTGACCATACACTGTCCATATAATACTGCTATATACTATATAATAATGTGACCCTACACTGTCCATATAATACTGCTATATACTATATAATAATGTGACCCTACACTGTCCATATAATACTGCTATATACTATATAATAATGTGACCATACACTGTCCATATAATACTGCTATATACTATATAATAATGTGACCCTACACTGTCCATATAATACTGCTATATACTATATAATAATGTGACCATACACTGTGCATATAATACTGCTATATACTATATAATAATGTGACCATACACTGTCCATATAATACTGCTATATACTATATAATAATGTGACCCTACACTGTCCATATAATACTGCTATATACTATATAATAATGTGACCCTACACTGTCCATATAATACTGCTATATACTATATAATACTGTGACCCTACACTGTCCATATAATACTGCTATATACTATATAATAATGTGACCATACACTGTCCATATAATACTGCTATATACTATATAATACTGTGACCCTACACTGTCCATATAATACTGCTATATACTACATAATAATGTGACCATACACTGTCCTTATAATACTGCTATATACTATATAATAATGTGACCATACACTGTCCATATAATACTGCTATATACTACATAATAATGTGATCATACACTGTCCATATAATACCGCTATATACTATATAATAATGTGACCATACACTGTCCATATAATACTGCTATATACTATATAATAATGTGACCATACACTGTCCATATAATATTGCTATATACTATATAATACTGTGATCATACACTGTCCATATAATACTGCTATATACTATATAATAATGTGACCATACACTGTCCATATAATACTGCTATATACTATATAATAATGTGACCATACACTGTCCATATAATACTGCTATATACTACATAATAATGTGACCATACACTGTCCATATAATACTGCTATATACTACATAATAATGTGATCATACACTGTCCATATAATACTGCTATATACTACATAATAATGTGACCATACACTGTCCATATAATACTGCTATATACTACATAATAATGTGATCATACACTGTCCATATAATACTGCTATATACTACATAATAATGTGACCATACACTGCCCATATAATACTGATATATACTATATAATACTGTGACCATACACTGCCCATATAATACTGCTATATACTATATAATACTGTGACCATACACTGTCCATATAATACTGCTATATACTATATAATAATGTGACCATACACTGTCCATATAATACTGCTATATACTACATAATAATGTGACCATACACTGTCCATATAATACTGCTATATACTATATAATAATGTGACCATACACTGTCCATATAATACTGCTATATACTATATAATAATGTGACCATACACTGTCCATATAATACTGCTATATACTATATAATAATGTGACCATACACTGTCCATATAATACTGCTATATACTATATAATAATGTGACCATACACTGTCCATATAATACCGCTATATACTATATAATAATGTGACCATACACTGTCCATATAATACTGCTATATACTATATAATAATGTGACCATACACTGTCCATATAATACTGCTATATACTATATAATAATGTGACCATATACTGTCCATATAATACTGCTATATACTATATAATACTGTGACCCTACACTGTCCATATAATACTGCTATACACTATATAATAATGTGACCATACACTGTCCATATAATACTGTTATATACTATATAATAATGTGACCCTACACTGTCCATATAATACTGCTATATACTATATAATAATGTGACCATACACTGTCCATATAATACTGCTATATACTATATAATAATGTGACCATATACTGTCCATATAATACTGCTATATACTATATAATAATGTCGCCATACACTGTCCATATAATACTGCTATATACTATATAATAATGTGACTATACACTGTCCATATAATACTGCTATATACTATATAATAATGTGACCATACACTCTCCATATAATACTGCTATATACTATATAATAATGTGACCATACACTCTCCATATAATACTGCTATATACTATATAATAATGTGACCATACACTGTCCATATAATACTGCTATATACTATATAATAATGTGACCATACACTGTCCATATAATACTGCTATATACTATATAATAATGTGACCATACACTGTCCATATAATACTGCTATATACTATATAATAATGTCGCCATACACTGTCCATATAATACTGCTATATACTATATAATAATGTGACTATACACTGTCCATATAATACTGCTATATACTATATAATAATGTGACCATACACTGTCCATATAATACTGCTATATACTACATAATAATGTGACCATACACTGTCCATATAATACTGCTATATACTATATAATAATGTCACCATACACTGTCCATATAATACTGCTATATACTATATAATAATGTGACCATACACTGTCCATATAATACTGCTATATACTATATAATAATGTGACCATACACTGTCCATATAATACTGTTATATACTATATAATACTGTGACCATACACTGTCTATATAATACCGCTATATACTATATAATAATGTGACCATACACTGTCCATATAATACCGCTATATACTATATAATAATGTGACCATACACTGTCCATATAATACTGCTATATACTATATAATAATGTGACCATACACTGTCCATATAATACTGCTATATACTATATAATAATGTGACCATACACTGTCCATATAATACCGCTATATACTTTATAATAATGTGACCATACACTGTCCATATAATACTGCTATTTACTATATAATAATGTGACCATATACAGTCCATATAATACTGCTATATACTATATAATAATGTCACCATACACTGTCCATATAATACTGCTATATACTATATAATAATGTGACCCTACACTGTCCATATAATACTGCTATATACTATATAATAATGTGACCATACACTGTCCATATAATACTGCTATATACTATATAATAATGTCACCATACACTGTCCATATAATACTGCTATATACTATATAATAATGTGACCCTACACTGTCCATATAATACCGCTATATACTATATAATAATGTGACCATACACTGTCCATATAATACTGCAATATACTATATAATAATGTGACCCTACACTGTCCATATAATACTGCTATATACTATATAATAATGTGACCATACACTGTCCATATAATACTGCTATATACTATATAATAATGTGACCATACACTGTCCATATAATACCGCTATATACTTTATAATAATGTGACCATACACTGTCCATATAATACTGCTATTTACTATATAATAATGTGACCATATACAGTCCATATAATACTGCTATATACTATATAATAATGTCACCTTACACTGTCCATATAATACTGCTATATACTATATAATAATGTGACCATATACTGTCCATATAATACTGCTATATACTATATAATGATGTGACCATACACTGTCCATATAATAGTGCTATATACTATATAATAATGTGACCATACACTGTCCATATAATACCGCTATATACTATATAATAATGTGACCATACACTGTCCATATAATACTGCTATATACTATATAATGAAGTGACCATACACTGTCCATATAATACTGCTATATACTATATAATAATGTGACCATACACTGTCCATATAATACTGCTATATACTATATAATAATGTGACCATACACTGCCCATATAATACTGCTATATACTATATAATAATGTGACCATACACTGTGCATATAATACTGCTATATACTATATAATAATGTGACCATACACTCTCCATATAATACCGCTATATACTATATAATAATGTGACCATACACTGTCCATATAATACTGCTATATACTGTATAATACTGTGACCATACACTGTCCATATAATACTTCTATATACTATATAATATTGTGACCCTACACTGTCCATATAATACTGCTATATACTATATAATAATGTGACCATACACTGTCCATATAATACTGCTATATACTATATAATAATGTGACCATACACTGTCCATATAATACTGCTATATACTATATAATAATGTGACCATACACTGTCCATATAATACTGCTATATACTATATAATAATGTGACCATACACTGTCCATATAATACTGCTATATACTATATAATAATGTGACCATACACTGTCCATATAATACTGCTATATACTATATAATAATGTGACCATACACTGTCCATATAATACTGCTATATACTATATAATATTGTGACCATACACTGTCCATATAATACTGCTATATACTATATAATAATGTGACCCTACACTGTCCATATAATACTGCTATATACTATATAATAATGTGACCATACACTGTCCATATAATACTGCTATATACTATATAATAATGTGACTCTACACTGTCCATATAATACTGCTATATACTATATAATAATGTGACCATACACTCTCCATATAATACCGCTATATACTATATAATAATGTGACCATACACTGTCCATATAATACTGCTATATACTATATAATAATGTGACCATACACTGTCCATATAATACTGCTATATACTATATAATAATGTGACCCTACACTGTCCATATAATACTGCTATATACTATATAATAATGTGACCATACACTCTCCATATAATACTGCTATATACTATATAATAATGTGACCATACACTCTCCATATAATACTGCTATATACTATATAATAATGTGACCATACACTCTCCATATAATACTGCTATATACTATATAATAATGTGACCATACACTGTCCATATAATACTGCTATATACTATATAATAATGTGACCATACACTGTCCATATAATACTGCTATATACTATATAATAATGTGACCATACACTGTCCATATAATACTGCTATATACTATATAATACTGCTATATACTATATAATAATGTGACCATACACTGTCCAAATAATACTGCTATATACTATATAATAATGTGACCATACACTGTCTATATAATACTGCTATACACTATATAATAATGTGACCATACACTGTCCATATAATACTGCTATATACTATATCATAATGTGACCATACACTGTCCATATAATACTGCTATATACTATATAATAATGTGACCATACACTGTCCATATAATACTGCTATATACTATATAATAATGTGACCATACACTGTCCATATAATACTGCTATATACTATATAATAATGTGACCATACACTGTCCATATAATACTGCTATATACTATATAATAATGTGACCATACACTGTCCATATAATACTGCTATATACTATATAATAATGTGACCATACACTGTCTATATAATACTGCTATACACTATATAATAATGTGACCATACACTGTCCATATAATACTGCTATATACTATATCATAATGTGACCATACACTGTCCATATAATACTGCTATATACTATATAATAATGTGACCATACACTGTCCATATAATACTGCTATATACTATATAATAATGTGACCATACACTGTCCATATAATACTGCTATATACTATATAATAATGTGACCATACACTGTCCATATAATACTGCTATATACTATATAATAATGTGACCATACACTGTCCATATAATACTGCTATACACTATATAATAATGTGACCATACACTGTCCATATTATACTGCTATATACTATATAATAATGTGACCATACACTGTCCATATAATACTGCTATATACTATATAATAATGTGACCCTACACTGTCCATATAATACCACTATATACTATATAATAATGTGACCATACACTGTCCATATAATACTGCTATATACTATATAATAATGTGACCATATACTGTCCATATAATACTGCTATATACTATATAATAATGTGACCATACACTGTCCATATAATACTGCTATATACTATATAATACTGTGACCCTACACTGTCCATATAATACTGCTATATACTATATAATAATGTGACCATACACTGTCCATATAATACTGCTATATACTATATAATAATGTGACCATACACTGTCCATATAATACTGCTATATACTATATAATAATGTCACCATACACTGTCCATATAATACTGCTATATACTATATAATAATGTGACCATACACTGTCCATATAATACTGCTATATACTATATAATAATGTGACCCTACACTGTCCATATAATACTGCTATATACTATATAATAATGTGACCATACACTGCCCATATAATACTGCTATATACTATATAATAATGTGACCATACACTGTCCATATAATACTGCTATATACTATATAATAATGTGACCATACACTGTCCATATAATACTGCTATATACTATATAATAATGTGACCATACACTGTCCATATAATACCGCTATATACTACATAATAATGTGACCATACACTGCCCATATAATACTGCTATATACTATATAATAATGTGACCATACACTGCCCATATAATACTGCTATATACTATATAATACTGTGACCATACACTGTCCATATAATACTTCTATATACTATATAATAATGTGACCATACACTGCCCATATAATACTGCTATATACTATATAATAATGTGACCATACACTGCCCATATAATACTGCTATATACTATATAATACTGTGACCATACACTGTCCATATAATACTTCTATATACTATATAATAATGTGACCCTACACTGTCCATATAATACTGCTATATACTATATAATAATGTGACCAAACACTGTCCATATAATACTGCTATATACTATATAATAATGTGACCATACACTGTCTATATAATACTGCTATATACTATATAATAATGTGACCATACACTGTCCATATAATACTCCTATATACTATATAATAATGTGACCATACACTGTCTATATAATACTGATATATACTATATAATAATGTGACCATACACTGTCTATATAATACTGCTATATACTATATAATAATGTGACCATACACTGTCCATATAATACTGCTATATACTATATAATAATGTGACCATACACTGTCCATATAATACTCCTATATACTATATAATAATGTGACCCTACACTGTCCATATAATACTGCTATATACTATATAATACTGTGACCCTACACTGTCCATATAATACTGCAATATACTACATAATAATGTGACCATACACTGTCCATATAATACTGCTATATACTATATAATACTGTGACCCTACACTGTCCATATAATACTGCTATGTACTACATAATAATGTGACCATACACTGTCCATATAATACCGCTATATACTATATAATAATGTGACCATACACTGTCCATATAATACTGCTATATACTATATAATAATGTGACCCTACACTGTCCATATAATACTGCTATATACTATATAATAATGTGACCATACACTGTACATATAATACTGCTATATACTACATAATAATGTGACCATACACTGTCCATATAATACTGCTATATACTATATAATAATGTGACCATACACTGTCCATATAATACTGGTATATACTATATAATAATGTGACCATACACTGCCCATATAATACCGCTATATACTATATAATAATGTGACCATACACTGTCCATATAATACCGCTATATACTATATAATAATGTGACCATACACTGTCCATATAATACTGCTATATACTATATAATAATGTGACCTTACACTGCCCATATAATACTGCTATATACTATATAATAATGTGACCCTACACTGTCCATATAATACTGCTATATACTATATAATAATGTGACCCTACACTCTCCATATAATACCGCTATATACTATATAATAATGTGACCCTACACTCTCCATATAATACCGCTATATACTATATAATAATGTGATCATACACTGTCCATATAATACTGCTATATACTATATAATAATGTGACCTTACACTGCCCATATAATACTGCTATATACTATACAATAATGTGACCATACACTGTCCATATAATACCGCTATATACTATATAATAATGTGACCCTACACTGTCCATATAATACTGCTATATACTATATAATAATGTGACCATACACTGTCTATATAATACTGCTATATACTATATAATAATGTGACCCTACACTGTCCATATAATACTGCTATATACTATATAATAATGTGACCCTACACTCTCCATATAATACTGCTATATACTATATAATAATGTGACCATACACTCTCCATATAATACTGCTATATACTATATAATAATGTGATCATACACTCTCCATATAATACTGCTATATACTATATAATAATGTGACCTTACACTGTCCATATAATACTGCTATATACTATATAATAATGTGATCATACACTCTCCATATAATACTGCTATATACTATATAATAATGTGACCTTACACTGTCCATATAATACTGCTATATACTATATAATAATGTGACCCTACACTGTCCATATAATACTGCTATATACTATATAATAATGTGACCCTACACTGTCCATATAATACTGCTATATACTATATAATAATGTGACCATACACTCTCCATATAATACTGCTATATACTATATAATAATGTGACCTTACACTGCCCATATAATACTGCTATATACTATATAATAATGTGACCCTACACTGTCCATATAATACTGCTATATACTATATAATAATGTGACCCTACACTGTCCATATAATACTGCTATATACTAAATAATAATGTGACCATACACTGTCCATATAATACCGCTATATACTATATAATAATGTGACCATACACTGTCCATATAATACTGCTATATACTATATAATAATGTGACCATACACTGTCCATATAATACTGCTATATACTATATAATAATGTGACCATACACTGTCCATATAATACTGCTATATACTATATATTAATGTGACCATACACTGTCCATATAATACTGCTATATACTATATAATAATGTGACCATACACTGTCCATATAATACTGCTATATACTATATAATAATGTGACCATACACTGTCTATATAATACTCCTATATACTATATAATAATGTGACCATACACTGTCCATATAATACTGCAATATACTATATAATAATGTGACCATACACTGTCCATATAATACTGCTATATACTATATAATAATGTGACTATACACTGTGCATATAATACTGCTATATACTATATAATAATGTGACCATACACTGTCCATATAATACTGCTATATACTATATAATAATGTGACCATACACTGCCCATATAATACTGCTATATACTATATAATAATGTGACCACACACTCTCCATACAATACTGCTATATACTATATAATAATGTGACCACACAATGTCTATATAATACTGCTACATACTATATAATAATGTGACCATACACTGTCCATATAATACTGCTATATACTATATAATAATGTGACCATACACTGTCCATATAATACTGCTATATACTATATAATAATGTGACCATACACTGCCCATATTATACTGCTTTATACTATATAATAATGTGACCATACACTGTCTATATAATACCGGTATATACTATATAATAATGTGACCATACACTGTCCATATAATACCGCTATATACTATATAATAATGTGACCATACACTGTCCATATAATACTGCTATATACTATATAATAATGTGACCCTACACTGTCCATATAATACTGCTATATACTATATAATAATGTGACCATACACTGTCCATATAATACCGCTATATACTATATAATAATGTGACCATACACTGTCCATATAATACTGCTATATACTATATAATAATGTGACCATACACTGTCCATATAATACCGCTATATACTATATAATAATGTGACCATACACTGTCCATATAATACTGCTATATACTATATAATAATGTGACCATACACTGTCCATATAATACTGCTATTTACTATATAATAATGTGACCATACACTGTCCATATAATACTGCTATATACTATATAATAATGTGACCATACACTGTCTATATAATACTGCTATATACTATATAATAATGTGACCCTACACTGTCCATATAATACTGCTATATACTATATAATAATGTGATCATACACTGTCCATATAATACTGCTATATACTGTATAATAATGTGACCCTACACTGTCCATATAATACTGCTATATACTATATAATAATGTGACCATACACTGCCCATATAATACTGCTATATACTATATAATAATGTGACCATACACTGTCCATATAATACTGCTATATACTATATAATAATGTGACCATACACTGTCCATATAATACTGCTATTTACTATATAATAATGTGACCATACACTGCCCATATTATACTGCTTTATACTATATAATAATGTGACCATACACTGTCCATATAATACCGCTATATACTATATAATAATGTGACCATACACTGTCCATATAATACTGCTATATACTATATAATAATGTGACCATACACTGTCCATATAATACTGCTATATACTATATAATAATGTGACCATACACTGTCCATATAATACTGCTATATACTATATAATAATGTGACCATACACTGTCCATATAATACCGCTATATACTATATAATAATGTGACCCTACACTGTCCATATAATACTGCTATATACTATATAATAATGTGACCATACACTGTCCATATAATACTGCTATATACTATATAATAATGTGACCATACACTGTCCATATAATACTGCTATTTACTATATAATAATGTGACCATACACTGTCTATATAATACTGCTATATACTATATAATAATGTGACCATACACTGTCCATATAATACTGCTATATACTATATAATAATGTGACCCTACACTGTCCATATAATACTGCTATATACTATATAATAATGTGACCCTACACTGTCCATATAATACCGCTATATACTATATAATAATGTGACCCTACACTGTCCATATAATACTGCTATATACTATATAATAATGTGACCATACACTGTCCATATAATACTGCTATATACTATATAATAATGTGACCCTACACTGTCCATATAATACCGCTATATACTATATAATAATGTGACCATACACTCTCCATATAATACTGCTATATACTATATAATAATGTGACCATACACTGTCCATATAATACTGCTATATACTATATAATAATGTGACCATACACTGTCCATATAATACTGCTATATACTATATAATAATGTGACCATACACTGTCCATATAATACCGCTATATACTATATAATAATGTGACCCTACACTGTCCATATAATACTGCTATTTACTATATAATAATGTGACCATACACTGTCCATATAATACTGCTATATACTATATAATAATGTGACCATACACTGTCTATATAATACTGCTATATACTATATAATAATGTGACCATACACTCTCCATATAATACTGCTATATACTATATAATAATGTGACCTTACACTGTTCATATAATACTGCTATATACTATATAATAATGTGACCCTACACTGTCCATATAATACTGCTATATACTATATAATAATGTGACCCTACACTGTCCATATAATACTGCTATATACTATATTATAATGTGACCCTACACTGTCCATATAATACTGCTATATGCTATATAATAATGTGACCACACACTGTCTATATAATACTGCTATATACTATATAATAATGTGACCATACACTGTCCATATAGTACTGCTATATACTACATAATAATGTGACCATACACTGTCCATATAATACTGCTATATACTATATAATAATGTGACCATACACTGTCCATATAATACTGCTATATACTATATTATAATGTGACCCTACACTGTCCATATAATACTGCTATATACTATATAATAATGTGACCACACACTGTCTATATAATACTGCTATATACTATATAATAATGTGACCACACACTGTCTATATAATACTGCTATATACTATATAATAATGTGACCACACACTGTCTATATAATACTGCTATATACTATATAATAATGTGACCATACACTGTCCATATAATACTGCTATATACTATATAATAATGTGACCCTACACTGTCCATATAATACTGCTATATACTATATTATAATGTGACCCTACACTGTCCATATAATACTGCTATATGCTATATAATAATGTGACCACACACTGTCTATATAATACTGCTATATACTATATAATAATGTGACCATACACTGTCCATATAGTACTGCTATATACTACATAATAATGTGACCATACACTGTCCATATAATACTGCTATATACTATATAATAATGTGACCATACACTGTCCATATAATACTGCTATATACTATATAATAATGTGACCATACACTGCCCATATAATACTGCTATATACTATATAATAATGTGACCATACACTGTCCATATAATACTGCTATATACTACATAATAATGTGACCATACACTGTCCATATAATACTGCTATA
The DNA here is from genome assembly GCF_040894005.1 of Engystomops pustulosus. Lineage (NCBI taxonomy): Eukaryota > Metazoa > Chordata > Amphibia > Anura > Leptodactylidae > Engystomops > Engystomops pustulosus. Next base: position 210,863,169 of record NC_092415.1, read on the forward strand.
TACTATATAATAATGTGACCATACACTGTCCATATAATACTGCTATATACTATATAATAATGTGACCATACACTGCCCATATAATACTGCTATATACTATATAATAATGTGACCATACACTGTCCATATAATACTGCTATATACTACATAATAATGTGACCATACACTGTCCATATAATACTGCTATATACTATATAATAATGTGACCATACACTGTCCATATAATACTGCTATATACTATATAATAATGTGACCATACACTGTCCATATAATACTGCTATATACTATATAATAATGTGACCATACACTGTACATATAATACTGCTATATACTATATAATAATGTGACCATACACTGTCCATATAATACTGCTATATACTATATAATAATGTGACCCTACACTGTCCATATAATACTGCTATATACTATATAATACTGTGACCATACACTGTCCATATAATACTGCTATATACTACATAATAATGTGACCATACACTGTCCATATAATACTGCTATATACTATATAATACTGTGACCATACACTGTCCATATAATACTGCTATATACTACATAATAATGTGACCATACACTATCCATATAATACTGCTATATACTATATAATAATGTGACCCTACACTGTCCATATAATACTGCTATATACTATATAATACTGTGACCATACACTGTCCATATAATACTGCTATATACTACATAATAATGTGACCATACACTGTCCATATAATACTGCTATATACTATATAATAATGTGACCATACACTGTCCATATAATACTGCTATATACTACATAATAATGTGATCATACACTGTCCATATAATACTGCTATATACTATATAATAATGTGACCATACACTGTCCATATAATACTGCTATATACTATATAATAATGTGACCATACACTGTCCATATAATACTGCTATATACTATATAATAATGTGACCATACACTGTACATATAATACTGCTATATACTATATAATAATGTGACCATACACTCTCCATATAATACTGCTATATACTATATAATAATGTGACCTTACACTGCCCATATAATACTGCTATATACTATATAATAATGTGACCCTACACTGTCCATATAATACTGCTATATACTATATAATAATGTGACCCTACACTGTCCATATAATACTGCTATATACTATATAATAATGTGACCATACACTGTCCATATAATACCGCTATATACTATATAATAATGTGACCATACACTGTCCATATAATACTGCTATATACTATATAATAATGTGACCATACACTGTCCATATAATACTGCTATATACTATATAATAATGTGACCATACACTGTCCATATAATACCGCTATATACTATATAATAATGTGACCATACACTGTCCATATAATACTGCTATATACTATATAATAATGTGACCATACACTGTCCATATAATACTGCTATATACTATATAATAATGTGACCATACACTGTCCATATAATACTGCTATATACTATATAATAATGTGACCATACACTGTCTATATAATACTCCTATATACTATATAATAATGTGACCATACACTGTCCATATAATACAGCTATATACTATATAATAATGTGACCATACACTGTCCATATAATACTGCTATATACTATATAATAATGTGACCATACACTGCCCATATAATACTGCTATATACTATATAATATTGTGACCCTACACTGTCCATATAATACTGCTATATACTATATAATAATGTGACCATACACTGTCCATATAATACTGCTATATACTATATAATAATGTGACCGTACACTGTCCATATAATACTGCTATATACTATATAATAATGTGACCATACACTGTCCATATAATACCGCTATATACTATATAATAATGTGACCATACACTGTCCATATAATACTGCTATATACTATATAATAATGTGACCATACACTGTCCATATAATACTGCTATATACTATATAATAATGTGACCATACACTGTCCATATAATACTGCTATATACTATATAATAATGTGACCATACACTGTCATTATAATACTGCTATATACTATATAATAATGTGACCATACACTGTCCATATAATACTGCTATATACTATATAATAATGTGACCATACACTGTCCATATAATACCGCTATATACTATATAATAATGTGACCATACACTGCCCATATAATACTGCTAAATACTACATAATAATGTCACCATACACTGCCCATATAATACTGCTATATACTATATAATAATGTGACCATACACTGCCCATATTATACTGCTATATACTATATAATAATGTGACCATACACTGCCCATATTATACTGCTATATACTACATAATAATGTGACCATACACTGTCTATATAATACTGCTATATACTATATAATAATGTGACCCTACACTGTCCATATAATACTGCTATATACTATATAATAATGTGACCATACACTGTCCATATAATACTGCTATATACTACATAATAATGTGACCATACACTGTCCATATAATACTGCTATATACTGTATAATACTGTGACCATACACTGTCTATATTATACTGCTATATACTACATAATAATGTGACCATACACTATCCATATAATACTGCTATATACTATATAATAATGTGACCATACACTGTACATATAATACTGCTATATACTATATAATAATGTGACCCTACACTGTCCATATAATACTGCTATATACTATATAATAATGTGACCCTACACTGTCCATATAATACTGCTATATACTATATAATAATGTGACCTTACACTGTCCATATAATACTGCTATATACTATATAATAATGTGACCATACACTGTCCATATAATACTGCTATATACTACATAATAATGTGACCATACACTGTCCATATAATACTGCTATATACTATATAATAATGTGACCATACACTGTCCATATAATACTGCTATATACTACATAATAATGTGATCATACACTGTCCATATAATACTGCTATACACTATATAATACTGTGACCATACACTGTCCATATAATACTGCTATATACTATATAATAATGTGACCATACACTGTCCATATAATACTGCTATATACTATATAATAATGTGACCATACACTGTCCATATAATACTGCTATATACTATATAATAATGTGACCATACACTGCCCATATAATACTGCTATATACTACATAATAATGTGACCATACACTATCCATATAATACTGCTATATACTATATAATAATGTGACCATAGACTGTCCATATAATACTGCTATATACTATATAATAATGTGATCATACACTGTCCATATAATACTGCTATATACTATATAATAATGTGACCATACACTGTCCATATAATACTGCTATATACTATATAATAATGTGACCATACACTGTCCATATAATACTGCTATATACTATATAATAATGTGACCATACACTGTCCATATAATACTGCTATATACTATATAATAATGTCACCATACACTGTCCATATAATACTGCTATATACTATATAATAATGTGACCATACACTGTCCATATAATACTGCTATATACTATATAATAATGTCACCATACACTGTCCATATAATACTGCTATATACTATATAATAATGTCACCATACACTGTCCATATAATACTGCTATATACTATATAATAATGTCACCATACACTGTCCATATAATACTGCTATATACTATATAATAATGTCACCATACACTGTCCATATAATACTGCAATATACTATATAATAATGTGACCGTACACTGTCCATATAATACCGCTATATACTATATAATAATGTCACCATACACTGTGCATATAATACTGCTATATACTACATAATAATGTGACCATACACTGTCCATATAATACTGCTATATACTATATAATAATGTGACCATACACTGTCCATATAATACTGCTATATACTATATAATAATGTGACCATACACTGTCCATATAATACTTCTATATACTATATAATAATGTCACCATACACTGTCCATATAATACTGCTATATACTATATAATAATGTGACCATACACTGTCCATATAATACTGCTATATACTATATAATAATGTGACCATACACTGTCCATATAATAATTCTATATACTATATAATAATGTCACCATACACTGTGCATATAATACTGCTATATACTATATAATAATGTGACCATACACTGTCCATATAATACTGCTATATACTATATAATAATGTGACCATACACTGTACATATAATACTGCTATATACTATATAATAATGTGACCATACACTGTCCATATAATACTGCTATATACTATATAATAATGTGACCATACACTGTGCATATAATACTGCTATATACTACATAATAATGTGACCATACACTGTCCATATAATACTGCTATATACTATATAATAATGTGATCATACACTGTCTATATAATACTGCTATATACTATATAATAATGTGACCATACACTGTCCATATAATACTGCTATATACTATATAATAATGTGAGCATACACTGTCCATATAATACTGCTATTTACTATATAATAATGTGACCATACACTGTCCATATAATACTGCTATATACTATATAATAATGTGACCATACACTGTCCATATAATACCGCTATATACTATATAATAATGTCACCATACACTGTGCATATAATACTGCTATATACTACATAATAATGTGACCATACACTGTCCATATAATACTGCTATATACTATATAATAATGTGACCATACACTGTCCATATAATACTGCTATATACTATATAATAATGTCACCATACACTGTCCATATAATACTGCTATTTACTATATAATAATGTGACCATACACTGTCCATATAATACCGCTATATACTATATAATAATGTGACCATACACTGTCCATATAATAATTCTATATACTATATAATAATGTCACCATACACTGTGCATATAATACTGCTATATACTACATAATAATGTGACCATACACTGTCCATATAATACTGCTATATACTATATAATAATGTGACCATACACTGTACATATAATACTGCTATATACTATATAATAATGTGACCATACACTGTCCATATAATACTGCTATATACTATATAATAATGTGACCATACACTGTGCATATAATACTGCTATATACTACATAATAATGTGACCATACACTGTCCATATAATACTGCTATATACTATATAATAATGTGATCATACACTGTCTATATAATACTGCTATATACTATATAATAATGTGACCATACACTGTCCATATAATACTGCTATATACTATATAATAATGTGAGCATACACTGTCCATATAATACTGCTATTTACTATATAATAATGTGACCATACACTGTCCATATAATACTGCTATATACTATATAATAATGTGACCATACACTGTCCATATAATACCGCTATATACTATATAATAATGTGACCATACACTGTCCATATAATACTGCTATATACTATATAATACTGTGACCATACACTGTCTATATAATACCGCTATTTACTATATAATAATGTGACCATACACTGTCTATATAATACCGCTATATACTATATAATAATGTGACCATACACTGTCTATATAATACTGCTATATACTATATAATAATGTGACCATACCCTCTCCATATAATACTGCTATATACTACATAATAATGTGACCATACACTGTCCATATAATACTGCTATATACTACATAATAATGTGACCATACACTGTCTATATAATACCGCTATATACTATATAATAATGTGACCATACACTGTCTATATAATACTGCTATATACTATATAATAATGTGACCATACACTGTCCATATAATACTGCAATATACTATATAATAATGTGACCATACACTGTCCATATAATACTGCTATATACTATATAATAATGTGATCATACACTGTCCATATAATACTGCTATATACTATATAATAATGTGACCATACACTGTCTATATAATACTGCTATATACTATATAATAATGTGACCATACACTGTCCATATAATACTGCTATATACTATATAATAATGTGACCATACACTGTCCATATAATACTGCTATATACTATATAATAATGTGACCGTACACTGTCCATATAATACTGCTATATACTATATAATAATGTGACCATACACTGTCCATATAATACTGCTATATACTATATAATAATGTGACCATACACTGTCCATATAATACTGCTATATACTAGATAATAATGTGACCATACACTGTCCATATAATACTGCTATATACTACATAATAATGTGACCATACACTGTCCATATAATACCGCTATATACTATATAATAATGTGACCATACACTTTCCATATAATACTGCTATACACTATATAATAATGTGACCATACACTGTCCATATAATACTGCTATTTACTATATAATAATGTGACCATACACTGTCCATATAATACTGCTATATACTATATAATAATGTGACCATACACTGTCTATATAATACTGCTATATACTATATAATAATGTGACCCTACACTGTCCATATAATACTGCTATATACTATATAATAATGTGATCATACACTGTCCATATAATACTGCTATATACTGTATAATAATGTGACCCTACACTGTCCATATAATACTGCTATATACTATATAATAATGTGACCATACACTGCCCATATAATACTGCTATATACTATATAATAATGTGACCATACACTGTCCATATAATACTGCTATATACTATATAATAATGTGACCATACACTGTCCATATAATACTGCTATTTACTATATAATAATGTGACCATACACTGCCCATATTATACTGCTTTATACTATATAATAATGTGACCATACACTGTCCATATAATACCGCTATATACTATATAATAATGTGACCATACACTGTCCATATAATACTGCTATATACTATATAATAATGTGACCATACACTGTCCATATAATACTGCTATATACTATATAATAATGTGACCATACACTGTCCATATAATACTGCTATATACTATATAATAATGTGACCATACACTGTCCATATAATACCGCTATATACTATATAATAATGTGACCCTACACTGTCCATATAATACTGCTATATACTATATAATAATGTGACCATACACTGTCCATATAATACTGCTATATACTATATAATAATGTGACCATACACTGTCCATATAATACTGCTATTTACTATATAATAATGTGACCATACACTGTCTATATAATACTGCTATATACTATATAATAATGTGACCATACACTGTCCATATAATACTGCTATATACTATATAATAATGTGACCCTACACTGTCCATATAATACTGCTATATACTATATAATAATGTGACCCTACACTGTCCATATAATACCGCTATATACTATATAATAATGTGACCCTACACTGTCCATATAATACTGCTATATACTATATAATAATGTGACCATACACTGTCCATATAATACTGCTATATACTATATAATAATGTGACCCTACACTGTCCATATAATACCGCTATATACTATATAATAATGTGACCATACACTCTCCATATAATACTGCTATATACTATATAATAATGTGACCATACACTGTCCATATAATACTGCTATATACTATATAATAATGTGACCATACACTGTCCATATAATACTGCTATATACTATATAATAATGTGACCATACACTGTCCATATAATACCGCTATATACTATATAATAATGTGACCCTACACTGTCCATATAATACTGCTATTTACTATATAATAATGTGACCATACACTGTCCATATAATACTGCTATATACTATATAATAATGTGACCATACACTGTCTATATAATACTGCTATATACTATATAATAATGTGACCATACACTCTCCATATAATACTGCTATATACTATATAATAATGTGACCTTACACTGTTCATATAATACTGCTATATACTATATAATAATGTGACCCTACACTGTCCATATAATACTGCTATATACTATATAATAATGTGACCCTACACTGTCCATATAATACTGCTATATACTATATTATAATGTGACCCTACACTGTCCATATAATACTGCTATATGCTATATAATAATGTGACCACACACTGTCTATATAATACTGCTATATACTATATAATAATGTGACCATACACTGTCCATATAGTACTGCTATATACTACATAATAATGTGACCATACACTGTCCATATAATACTGCTATATACTATATAATAATGTGACCATACACTGTCCATATAATACTGCTATATACTATATTATAATGTGACCCTACACTGTCCATATAATACTGCTATATACTATATAATAATGTGACCACACACTGTCTATATAATACTGCTATATACTATATAATAATGTGACCACACACTGTCTATATAATACTGCTATATACTATATAATAATGTGACCACACACTGTCTATATAATACTGCTATATACTATATAATAATGTGACCATACACTGTCCATATAATACTGCTATATACTATATAATAATGTGACCCTACACTGTCCATATAATACTGCTATATACTATATTATAATGTGACCCTACACTGTCCATATAATACTGCTATATGCTATATAATAATGTGACCACACACTGTCTATATAATACTGCTATATACTATATAATAATGTGACCATACACTGTCCATATAGTACTGCTATATACTACATAATAATGTGACCATACACTGTCCATATAATACTGCTATATACTATATAATAATGTGACCATACACTGTCCATATAATACTGCTATATACTATATAATAATGTGACCATACACTGCCCATATAATACTGCTATATACTATATAATAATGTGACCATACACTGTCCATATAATACTGCTATATACTACATAATAATGTGACCATACACTGTCCATATAATACTGCTATATACTATATAATAATGTGACCATACACTGTCCATATAATACTGCTATATACTATATAATAATGTGACCATACACTGCCCATATAATACTGCTATATACTATATAATAATGTGACCATACACTGTCCATATAATACTGCTATATACTACATAATAATGTGACCATACACTGTCCATATAATACTGCTATATACTATATAATAATGTGACCATACACTGTCCATATAATACTGCTATATACTATATAATAATGTGACCATACACTGTCCATATAATACTGCTATATACTATATAATAATGTGACCATACACTGTACATATAATACTGCTATATACTATATAATAATGTGACCATACACTGTCCATATAATACTGCTATATACTATATAATAATGTGACCCTACACTGTCCATATAATACTGCTATATACTATATAATACTGTGACCATACACTGTCCATATAATACTGCTATATACTACATAATAATGTGACCATACACTGTCCATATAATACTGCTATATACTATATAATACTGTGACCATACACTGTCCATATAATACTGCTATATACTACATAATAATGTGACCATACACTATCCATATAATACTGCTATATACTATATAATAATGTGACCCTACACTGTCCATATAATACTGCTATATACTATATAATACTGTGACCATACACTGTCCATATAATACTGCTATATACTACATAATAATGTGACCATACACTGTCCATATAATACTGCTATATACTATATAATAATGTGACCATACACTGTCCATATAATACTGCTATATACTACATAATAATGTGATCATACACTGTCCATATAATACTGCTATATACTATATAATAATGTGACCATACACTGTCCATATAATACTGCTATATACTATATAATAATGTGACCATACACTGTCCATATAATACTGCTATATACTATATAATAATGTGACCATACACTGTACATATAATACTGCTATATACTATATAATAATGTGACCATACACTCTCCATATAATACTGCTATATACTATATAATAATGTGACCTTACACTGCCCATATAATACTGCTATATACTATATAATAATGTGACCCTACACTGTCCATATAATACTGCTATATACTATATAATAATGTGACCCTACACTGTCCATATAATACTGCTATATACTATATAATAATGTGACCATACACTGTCCATATAATACCGCTATATACTATATAATAATGTGACCATACACTGTCCATATAATACTGCTATATACTATATAATAATGTGACCATACACTGTCCATATAATACTGCTATATACTATATAATAATGTGACCATACACTGTCCATATAATACCGCTATATACTATATAATAATGTGACCATACACTGTCCATATAATACTGCTATATACTATATAATAATGTGACCATACACTGTCCATATAATACTGCTATATACTATATAATAATGTGACCATACACTGTCCATATAATACTGCTATATACTATATAATAATGTGACCATACACTGTCTATATAATACTCCTATATACTATATAATAATGTGACCATACACTGTCCATATAATACAGCTATATACTATATAATAATGTGACCATACACTGTCCATATAATACTGCTATATACTATATAATAATGTGACCATACACTGCCCATATAATACTGCTATATACTATATAATATTGTGACCCTACACTGTCCATATAATACTGCTATATACTATATAATAATGTGACCATACACTGTCCATATAATACTGCTATATACTATATAATAATGTGACCGTACACTGTCCATATAATACTGCTATATACTATATAATAATGTGACCATACACTGTCCATATAATACCGCTATATACTATATAATAATGTGACCATACACTGTCCATATAATACTGCTATATACTATATAATAATGTGACCATACACTGTCCATATAATACTGCTATATACTATATAATAATGTGACCATACACTGTCCATATAATACTGCTATATACTATATAATAATGTGACCATACACTGTCATTATAATACTGCTATATACTATATAATAATGTGACCATACACTGTCCATATAATACTGCTATATACTATATAATAATGTGACCATACACTGTCCATATAATACCGCTATATACTATATAATAATGTGACCATACACTGCCCATATAATACTGCTAAATACTACATAATAATGTCACCATACACTGCCCATATAATACTGCTATATACTATATAATAATGTGACCATACACTGCCCATATTATACTGCTATATACTATATAATAATGTGACCATACACTGCCCATATTATACTGCTATATACTACATAATAATGTGACCATACACTGTCTATATAATACTGCTATATACTATATAATAATGTGACCCTACACTGTCCATATAATACTGCTATATACTATATAATAATGTGACCATACACTGTCCATATAATACTGCTATATACTACATAATAATGTGACCATACACTGTCCATATAATACTGCTATATACTGTATAATACTGTGACCATACACTGTCTATATTATACTGCTATATACTACATAATAATGTGACCATACACTATCCATATAATACTGCTATATACTATATAATAATGTGACCATACACTGTACATATAATACTGCTATATACTATATAATAATGTGACCCTACACTGTCCATATAATACTGCTATATACTATATAATAATGTGACCCTACACTGTCCATATAATACTGCTATATACTATATAATAATGTGACCTTACACTGTCCATATAATACTGCTATATACTATATAATAATGTGACCATACACTGTCCATATAATACTGCTATATACTACATAATAATGTGACCATACACTGTCCATATAATACTGCTATATACTATATAATAATGTGACCATACACTGTCCATATAATACTGCTATATACTACATAATAATGTGATCATACACTGTCCATATAATACTGCTATACACTATATAATACTGTGACCATACACTGTCCATATAATACTGCTATATACTATATAATAATGTGACCATACACTGTCCATATAATACTGCTATATACTATATAATAATGTGACCATACACTGTCCATATAATACTGCTATATACTATATAATAATGTGACCATACACTGCCCATATAATACTGCTATATACTACATAATAATGTGACCATACACTATCCATATAATACTGCTATATACTATATAATAATGTGACCATAGACTGTCCATATAATACTGCTATATACTATATAATAATGTGATCATACACTGTCCATATAATACTGCTATATACTATATAATAATGTGACCATACACTGTCCATATAATACTGCTATATACTATATAATAATGTGACCATACACTGTCCATATAATACTGCTATATACTATATAATAATGTGACCATACACTGTCCATATAATACTGCTATTACTATATAATAATGTCACCATACACTGTCCATATAATACTGCTATATACTATATAATAATGTGACCATACACTGTCCATATAATACTGCTATATACTATATAATAATGTCACCATACACTGTCCATATAATACTGCTATATACTATATAATAATGTCACCATACACTGTCCATATAATACTGCTATATACTATATAATAATGTCACCATACACTGTCCATATAATACTGCTATATACTATATAATAATGTCACCATACACTGTCCATATAATACTGCAATATACTATATAATAATGTGACCGTACACTGTCCATATAATACCGCTATATACTATATAATAATGTCACCATACACTGTGCATATAATACTGCTATATACTACATAATAATGTGACCATACACTGTCCATATAATACTGCTATATACTATATAATAATGTGACCATACACTGTCCATATAATACTGCTATATACTATATAATAATGTGACCATACACTGTCCATATAATACTTCTATATACTATATAATAATGTCACCATACACTGTCCATATAATACTGCTATATACTATATAATAATGTGACCATACACTGTCCATATAATACTGCTATATACTATATAATAATGTGACCATACACTGTCCATATAATAATTCTATATACTATATAATAATGTCACCATACACTGTGCATATAATACTGCTATATACTATATAATAATGTGACCATACACTGTCCATATAATACTGCTATATACTATATAATAATGTGACCATACACTGTACATATAATACTGCTATATACTATATAATAATGTGACCATACACTGTCCATATAATACTGCTATATACTATATAATAATGTGACCATACACTGTGCATATAATACTGCTATATACTACATAATAATGTGACCATACACTGTCCATATAATACTGCTATATACTATATAATAATGTGATCATACACTGTCTATATAATACTGCTATATACTATATAATAATGTGACCATACACTGTCCATATAATACTGCTATATACTATATAATAATGTGAGCATACACTGTCCATATAATACTGCTATTTACTATATAATAATGTGACCATACACTGTCCATATAATACTGCTATATACTATATAATAATGTGACCATACACTGTCCATATAATACCGCTATATACTATATAATAATGTCACCATACACTGTGCATATAATACTGCTATATACTACATAATAATGTGACCATACACTGTCCATATAATACTGCTATATACTATATAATAATGTGACCATACACTGTCCATATAATAATTCTATATACTATATAATAATGTCACCATACACTGTGCATATAATACTGCTATATACTACATAATAATGTGACCATACACTGTCCATATAATACTGCTATATACTATATAATAATGTGACCATACACTGTACATATAATACTGCTATATACTATATAATAATGTGACCATACACTGTCCATATAATACTGCTATATACTATATAATAATGTGACCATACACTGTGCATATAATACTGCTATATACTACATAATAATGTGACCATACACTGTCCATATAATACTGCTATATACTATATAATAATGTGATCATACACTGTCTATATAATACTGCTATATACTATATAATAATGTGACCATACACTGTCCATATAATACTGCTATATACTATATAATAATGTGAGCATACACTGTCCATATAATACTGCTATTTACTATATAATAATGTGACCATACACTGTCCATATAATACTGCTATATACTATATAATAATGTGACCATACACTGTCCATATAATACCGCTATATACTATATAATAATGTGACCATACACTGTCCATATAATACTGCTATATACTATATAATACTGTGACCATACACTGTCTATATAATACCGCTATTTACTATATAATAATGTGACCATACACTGTCTATATAATACCGCTATATACTATATAATAATGTGACCATACACTGTCTATATAATACTGCTATATACTATATAATAATGTGACCATACCCTCTCCATATAATACTGCTATATACTACATAATAATGTGACCATACACTGTCCATATAATACTGCTATATACTACATAATAATGTGACCATACACTGTCTATATAATACCGCTATATACTATATAATAATGTGACCATACACTGTCTATATAATACTGCTATATACTATATAATAATGTGACCATACACTGTCCATATAATACTGCTATATACTATATAATAATGTGACCATACACTGTCCATATAATACTGCTATATACTATATAATAATGTGACCATACACTGTCCATATAATACTGCAATATACTATATAATAATGTGACCATACACTGTCCATATAATACTGCTATATACTATATAATAATGTGATCATACACTGTCCATATAATACTGCTATATACTATATAATAATGTGACCATACACTGTCTATATAATACTGCTATATACTATATAATAATGTGACCATACACTGTCCATATAATACTGCTATATACTATATAATAATGTGACCATACACTGTCCATATAATACTGCTATATACTATATAATAATGTGACCGTACACTGTCCATATAATACTGCTATATACTATATAATAATGTGACCATACACTGTCCATATAATACTGCTATATACTATATAATAATGTGACCATACACTGTCCATATAATACTGCTATATACTAGATAATAATGTGACCATACACTGTCCATATAATACTGCTATATACTACATAATAATGTGACCATACACTGTCCATATAATACCGCTATATACTATATAATAATGTGACCATACACTTTCCATATAATACTGCTATACACTATATAATAATGTGACCATACACTGTCCATATAATACCGCTATATACTACATAATAATGTGACCATACACTGTCCATATAATACCGCTATATACTATATAATAATGTGACCATACACTGCCCATATAATACTGCTATATACTATATAATAATGTGACTATACACTGTCCATATAATACTGCAATATACTATATAATAATGTGACCATACACTGTCCATATAATACTGCTATATACTATATAATAATGTGACCCTACACTGTCCATATAATACTGCTATATACTATATAATAATGTCACCATACACTGTCCATATAATACTGCTATATACTATATAATAATGTGACCATACACTGTCCATATAATACTGCAATATACTATATAATAATGTGACCATACACTGTCTATATAATACCGCTATTTACTATATAATAATGTGACCATACACTGTCTATATAATACCGCTATATACTATATAATAATGTGACCATACACTGTCTATATAATACTGCTATATACTACATAATAATGTGACCATACACTGTCTATATAATACCGCTATATACTATATAATAATGTGACCATACACTGTCTATATAATACTGCTATATACTATATAATAATGTGACCATACACTGTCCATATAATACTGCTATATACTAGATAATAATGTGATCATACACTGTCCATATAATACTGCTATATACTATATAATAATGTGACCATACACTGTCCATATAATACTGCTATATACTATATAATAATGTGACCATACACTGTCCATATAATACTGCTATATACTATATAATAATGTGACCATACACTGTACATATAATACTGCTATATACTATATAATAATGTGACCATACACTGTCCATATAATACTGCTATATACTATATAATACTGTGACCATACACTGTCCATATAATACCGCTATATACTATATAATAATGTGACCATACACTGTCCATATAATACTGCTATATACTATATAATAATGTGACCATACACTGTACATATAATACTGCTATATACTATATAATACTGTGACCATACACTGTCCATATAATACCGCTATATACTATATAATAATGTGACCATATACAGTCCATATAATACTGCTATATACTATATAATAATGTGACCATACACTCTCCATATAATACTGCTATATACTATATAATAATGTGATCTTACACTGCCCATATAATACTGCTATATACTATATAATAATGTGACCCTACACTGTCCATATAATACTGCTATATACTATATAATAATGTGACCCTACACTGTCCATATAATACTGCTATATACTATATAATAATGTGACCATACACTGTCCATATAATACTGCTATATACTATATAATAATGTGACCATACACTGTCCATATAATACTGCTATATACTATATAATAATGTGACCATACACTGTCCATATAATACTGCTATATACTATATAATAATGTGACCATACACTGTCCATATAATACCGCTATATACTATATAATAATGTGACCATACACTGTCCATATAATACTGCTATATACTATATAATAATGTGACCATACACTGTCCATATAATACTGCTATATACTATATAATAATGTCCCCATACACTGTCCATATAATACTGCTATATACTATATAATACTGTGACCATACACTGTCCATATAATACTGCTATATACTATATAATAATGTGACCATACACTGTCTATATAATACTGCTATATACTATATAATAATGTGACCATACACTGTCCATATAATACTGCTATATACTATATAATAATGTGACCATACACTGTCCATATAATACCGCTATACTATATAATAATGTGACCATACACTGTCCATATAATACTGCTATATACTATATAATATGTGACCAACACTGTCTATATAATACTGCTATATACTATATAATAATGTGACCATACACTGTCCATATAATACTGCTATATACTATATAATAATGTGACCATACACTGTCCATATAATACTGCTATATACTATATAATAATGTGACCCTACACTGTCCATATAATACTGCTATATACTATATAATAATGTGACCATACACTGTCCATATAATACTGCTATATACTATATAATAATGTGACCCTACACTGTCCATATAATACTGCTATATACTATATAATAATGTGACCATACACTGTCATTATAATACTGCTATATACTATATAATAATGTGACCATACACTGCCCATATTATACTGCTATATACTATATAATAATGTGACCATACACTGTCCATATAATACTGCTATATACTACATAATAATGTGACCCTACACTGTCCATAAATACTGCTATATACTATATAATAATGTGACCCTACACTGTCCATATAATACTGCTATATACTATATAATAATGTGACCATACACTGTCCATATAATACTGTTATACACTATATAATAATGTGACCATACACTGTCATATAATACTGCTATATACTATATAATAATGTGACCATACACTGTCCATATAATACTGCTATATACTATATAATAATGTGACCATACACTGTCTATATAATACTGCTATATACTATATAATAATGTGACCATACACTGTCCATATAATACTGCTATATACTATATAATAATGTGACCCTACACTGTCCATATAATACTGCTATATACTATATAATAATGTGACCATACACTGTCCATATAATACTGCTATATACTACATAATAATGTGACCATACACTGTCCATATAATACTGCTATATACTATATAATAATGTGACCATACACTGTCCATATAATACTGCTATATACTATATAATAATGTGACCATACACTGTACATATAATACTGCTATATACTATATAATAATGTGACCATACACTGTACATATAATACTGCTATATACTATATAATAATGTGACCATACACTGTCCATATAATACTGCTATATACTATATAATAATGTGACCATACACTGTCTATATTATACTGCTATATACTACATAATAATGTGACCATACACTATCCATATAATACTGCTATATACTATATAATAATGTGACCATACACTGTACATATAATACTGCTATATACTATATAATAATGTGACCGTACACTGTCCATATAATACTGCTATATACTACATAATAATGTGACCATACACTGCCCATATAATACTGCTATATACTATATAATAATGTGACCATACACTGTCCATATAATACTGCTATATACTATATAATAATGTGACCATACACTGTCCATATAATACTGCTATATACTACATAATAATGTGACCATACACTGTCTATATAATACTGCTATATACTATATAATAATGTGACCATACACTGTCCATATAATACTGCTATATACTATATAATAATGTGACCATACACTGTCCATATAATACTGCTATATACTATATAATAATGTGACCATACACTGTCCATATAATACTGCTATATACTATATAATAATGTGACCATACACTGTCCATATAATAATTCTATATACTATATAATAATGTCACCATACACTGTGCATATAATACTGCTATATACTACATAATAATGTGACCATACACTGTCCATATAATACTGCTATATACTATATAATAATGTGACCATACACTGTACATATAATACTGCTATATACTATATAATAATGTGACCATACACTGTCCATATAATACTGCTATATACTATATAATAATGTGACCATACACTGTGCATATAATACTGCTATATACTACATAATAATGTGACCATACACTGTCTATATAATACTACTATATACTATATAATAATATGACCATACACTGTCCATATAATACCGCTATTTACTATATAATAATGTGACCATACACTGTCTATATAATACCGCTATATACTATATAATAATGTGACCATACACTGTCTATATAATACTGCTATATACTATATAATAATGTGACCATACCCTCTCCATATAATACTGCTATATACTATATAATAATGTCACCATACACTGTCCATATAATACTGCTATATACTATATAATAATGTGACTATACACTGTCCATATAATACTGCTATATACTATATAATAATGTGACCATACACTGTCCATATAATACCGCTATATACTATATAATAATGTGACCATACACTGTCTATATAATACTGCTATATACTATATAATAATGTGACCATACACTGTCCATATAATACTGCTATATACTATATAATAATGTGACCATACACTGTCCATATAATACTGCTATATACTATATAATAATGTGACCATACACTGTCCATATAATACTGCTATATACTATATAATAATGTGACCATACACTGTCCATATAATACTGCTATACACTATATAATAATGTGACCATACACTGTCCATATAATACTGCAATATACTATATAATACTGTGACCATACACTGTCCATATAATACCGCTATACACTATATAATAATGTGACCATACACTGTCCATATAATACTGCTATACACTATATAATAATGTGACCATACACTGTCCATATAATACCGCTATATACTACATAATAATGTGACCATACACTGTCCATATAATACCGCTATATACTATATAATAATGTGACCATACACTGTCCATATAATACCGCTATATACTATATAATAATGTGACCATACACTGCCCATATAATACTGCTATATACTATATAATAATGTGACTATACACTGTCCATATAATACTGCAATATACTATATAATAATGTGACCATACACTGTCCATATAATACTGCTATATACTATATAATAATGTGACCCTACACTGTCCATATAATACTGCTATATACTATATAATAATGTCACCATACACTGTCCATATAATACCGCTATATACTATATAATAATGTGACCATACACTGCCCATATAATACTGCTATATACTATATAATAATGTGACTATACACTGTCCATATAATACTGCTATATACTATATAATAATGTCACCATACACTGTCCATATAATACTGCTATATACTATATAATAATGTGACCATACACTGCCCATATAATACTGCTATATACTATATAATAATGTGACCATACACTGTCTATATAATACCGCTATTTACTATATAATAATGTGACCATACACTGTCTATATAATACCGCTATATACTATATAATAATGTGACCATACACTGTCTATATAATACTGCTATATACTACATAATAATGTGACCATACACTGTCTATATAATACCGCTATATACTATATAATAATGTGACCATACACTGTCTATATAATACTGCTATATACTATATAATAATGTGACCATACACTGTCCATATAATACTGCTATATACTATATAATAATGTGACCATACACTGCCCATATAATACTGTTATATACTACATAATAATGTGACCATACACTGTCCATATAATACTGCTATATACTATATAATAATGTGACCCTACACTGTCCATATAATACTGCTATATACTATATAATAATGTGACCATACACTGTCCATATAATACTGCTATATACTATATAATAATGTGACCCTACACTGTCCATATAATACTGCTATACACTATATAATACTGTGACCATACACTGTCCATATAATACTGCTATATACTATATAATAATGTGACCATACACTGTCCATATAATACTGCTATATACTATATAATAATGTGACCATACACTGTCCATATAATACTGCTATATACTATATAATAATGTGACCATACACTCTCCATATAATACCGCTATATACTATATAATAATGTGACCATACACTGTCCATATAATACTGCTATATACTGTATAATACTGTGACCATACACTGTCCATATAATACTGCTATAAACTATATAATAATGTGACCATACACTGTCCATATAATACTGCTATATACTATATAATAATGTGACCATACACTGCCCATATAATACTGCTATATACTATATAATAATGTGACCATACACTGTCCATATAATACTGCTATATACTACATAATAATGTGACCATACACTGTCCATATAATACTGCTATATACTATATAATAATGTGACCATACACTGTCCATATAATACTGCTATATACTATATAATAATGTGACCATACACTGTCCATATAATACCGCTATATACTATATAATAATGTGACCATACACTGTCCATATAATACTGCTATATACTATATAATAATGTGACCATACACTGTCCATATAATACTGCAATATACTATATAATAATGTGACCATACACTGTCCATATAATACTGCTATATACTATATAATAATGTGACCCTACACTGTCCATATAATACTGCTATATACTATATAATAATGTCACCATACACTGTCCATATAATACTGCTATATACTATATAATAATGTGACCATACACTGTCCATATAATACTGCTATATACTATATAATAATGTGACCCTACACTGTCCATATAATACTGCTATATACTATATAATAATGTGACCATACACTGTCCATATAATACTGCAATATACTATATAATAATGTGACCATACACTGTCCATATAATACTGCAATATACTATATAATAATGTGACCATACACTGTCCATATAATACTGCTATATACTATATAATAATGTGACCATACACTGTCCATATAATACTGCTATATACTATATAATAATGTGACCATACACTGCCCATATAATACTGCTATATACTATATAATAATGTCACCATACACTGTCCATATAATACTGCAATATACTATATAATAATGTGACCATACACTGTCCATATTATACTGCTATATACTACATAATAATGTGACCATACACTGTCCATATAATACTGCAATATACTATATAATAATGTGACCATACACTGTCCATATAATACTGCTATACACTATATAATAATGTGACCCTACACTGCCCATATAATACTGCTATACACTATATAATAATGTCACCATACACTGTCCATATAATACTGCTATATACTATATAATAATGTCACCATACACTGTCCATATAATACTGCAATATACTATATAATAATGTGACCATACACTGTCCATATAATACTGCAATATACTATATAATAATGTGACCATACACTGTCCATATAATACTGCTATATACTATATAATAATGTCACCATACACTGTCCATATAATACTGCAATATACTATATAATAATGTGACCATACACTGTCCATATAATACTGCTATATACTACATAATAATGTGACCATACACTGTCCATATAATACTGCAATATACTATATAATAATGTGACCATACATTGTCCATATAATACTGCTATATACTATATAATAATGTGACCATACACTGCCCATATAATACTGCTATATACTATATAATAATGTGACCATACACTGTCCATATAATACTGCTATATACTATATAATAATGTCACCATACACTGTCCATATAATACTGCAATATACTATATAATAATGTGACCATACACTGTCCATATTATACTGCTATATACTACATAATAATGTGACCATACACTGTCCATATAATACTGCTATATACTATATAATAATGTGACCATACACTGTCCATATAATACTGCTATATACTATATAATAATGTGACCATACACTGTCCATATAATACTGCTATATACTATATAATAATGTGACCATACACTGTCCATATAATACTGCTATATACTATATAATAATGTGACCATACACTGTCCATATAATACCGCTATATACTATATAATAATGTGACCATACACTGTCCATATAATACTGCTATATACTATATAATAATGTGACCATACACTGCCCATATAATACCGCTATACACTATATAATAATGTGACCATACACTGTCCATATAATACCGCTATATACTATATAATAATGTCACCATACACTGTCCATATAATACTGCTATATACTATATAATAAAGTGACCATACACTGTGCATATAATACTGCTATATACTACATAATAATGTGACCATACACTGTCCATATAATACTGCTATATACTATATAATAATGTGACCATACACTGTCTATATAATACTGCTATATACTATATAATAATGTGACCATACACTGTCCATATAATACTGCTATATACTATATAATAATGTGACCATACACGGTCCATATAATACTGCTATATACTATATAATAAAGTGACCATACACTGTGCATATAATACTGCTATATACTACATAATAATGTGACCATACACTCTCCATATAATACTGCTATATACTATATAATAATGTGACCATACACTGTCCATATAATACTGCTATATACTATATAATAATGTGACCATACACGGTCCATATAATACTGCTATATACTATATAATAAAGTGACCATACACTGCCCATATAATACTGCTATATACTATATAATAATGTGACCATACACTGTCTATATAATACCGCTATTTACTATATAATAATGTGACCATACACTGTCTATATAATACCGCTATATACTATATAATAATGTGACCATACACTGTCTATATAATACTGCTATATACTACATAATAATGTGACCATACACTGTCTATATAATACCGCTATATACTATATAATAATGTGACCATACACTGTCTATATAATACGGCTATATACTATATAATAATGTGACCATACACTGTCCATATAATACTGCTATATACTATATAATAATGTGACCATACACTGCCCATATAATATTGTTATATACTACATAATAATGTGACCATACACTGTCCATATAATACTGCTATATACTATATAATAATGTGACCCTACACTGTCCATATAATACTGCTATATACTGTATAATACTGTGACCATACACTGTCCATATAATACTGCTATAAACTATATAATAATGTGACCATACACTGTCCATATAATACTGCTATATACTACATAATAATGTGACCCTACACTGTCCATATAATACTGCTATATACTATATAATAATGTGACCCTACACTGTCCATATAATACTGCTATATACTATATAATAATGTGACCATACACTGTCCATATAATACTGTTATACACTATATAATAATGTGACCATACACTGTCCATATAATACTGCTATATACTATATAATAATGTGACCATACACTGTCCATATAATACTGCTATATACTATATAATAATGTGACCATACACTGTCTATATAATACTGCTATATACTATATAATAATGTGACCATACACTGTCCATATAATACTGCTATATACTATATAATAATGTGACCCTACACTGTCCATATAATACTGCTATATACTATATAATAATGTGACCATACACTGTCCATATAATACTGCTATATACTACATAATAATGTGACCATACACTGTCCATATAATACTGCTATATACTATATAATAATGTGACCATACACTGTCCATATAATACTGCTATATACTATATAATAATGTGACCATACACTGTACATATAATACTGCTATATACTATATAATAATGTGACCATACACTGTACATATAATACTGCTATATACTATATAATAATGTGACCATACACTGTCCATATAATACTGCTATATACTATATAATAATGTGACCATACACTGTCTATATTATACTGCTATATACTATATAATAATGTGACCATACACTGTCCATATAATACTGCTATATACTATATAATAATGTGACCATACACTGTCCATATAATACTGCTATATACTATATAATAATGTGACCATACACTGTACATATAATACTGCTATATACTATATAATAATGTGACCGTACACTGTCCATATAATACTGCTATATACTACATAATAATGTGACCATACACTGCCCATATAATACTGCTATATACTATATAATAATGTGACCATACACTGTCCATATAATACTGCTATATACTATATAATAATGTGACCATACACTGTCCATATAATACTGCTATATACTACATAATAATGTGACCATACACTGTCTATATAATACTGCTATATACTATATAATAATGTGACCATACACTGTACATATAATACTGCTATATACTATATAATAATGTGACCATACACTGTCCATATAATACTGCTATATACTATATAATAATGTGACCATACACTGTCCATATAATAATTCTATATACTATATAATAATGTCACCATACACTGTGCATATAATACTGCTATATACTACATAATAATGTGACCATACACTGTCCATATAATACTGCTATATACTATATAATAATGTGACCATACACTGTACATATAATACTGCTATATACTATATAATAATGTGACCATACACTGTCCATATAATACTGCTATATACTATATAATAATGTGACCATACACTGTGCATATAATACTGCTATATACTACATAATAATGTGACCATACACTGTCTATATAATACTACTATATACTATATAATAATGTGACCATACACTGTCCATATAATACCGCTATTTACTATATAATAATGTGACCATACACTGTCTATATAATACCGCTATATACTATATAATAATGTGACCATACACTGTCTATATAATACTGCTATATACTATATAATAATGTGACCATACCCTCTCCATATAATACTGCTATATACTATATAATAATGTCACCATACACTGTCCATATAATACTGCTATATACTATATAATAATGTGACTATACACTGTCCATATAATACTGCTATATACTATATAATAATGTGACCATACACTGTCCATATAATACCGCTATATACTATATAATAATGTGACCATACACTGTCTATATAATACTGCTATATACTATATAATAATGTGACCATACACTGTCCATATAATACTGCTATATACTATATAATAATGTGACCATACACTGTCCATATAATACTGCTATATACTATATAATAATGTGACCATACACTGTCCATATAATACTGCTATATACTATATAATAATGTGACCATACACTGTCCATATAATACTGCTATACACTATATAATAATGTGACCATACACTGTCCATATAATACTGCAATATACTATATAATACTGTGACCATACACTGTCCATATAATACCGCTATATACTATATAATAATGTGACCATACACTGTCTATATAATACCGCTATTTACTATATAATAATGTGACCATACACTGTCTATATAATACCGCTATATACTATATAATAATGTGACCATACACTGTCTATATAATACTGCTATATACTACATAATAATGTGACCATACACTGTCTATATAATACCGCTATATACTATATAATAATGTGACCATACACTGTCTATATAATACTGCTATATACTATATAATAATGTGACCATACACTGTCCATATAATACTGCTATATACTATATAATAATGTGACCATACACTGCCCATATAATACTGTTATATACTACATAATAATGTGACCATACACTGTCCATATAATACTGCTATATACTATATAATAATGTGACCCTACACTGTCCATATAATACTGCTATATACTATATAATAATGTGACCATACACTGTCCATATAATACTGCTATATACTATATAATAATGTGACCCTACACTGTCCATATAATACTGCTATACACTATATAATACTGTGACCATACACTGTCCATATAATACTGCTATATACTATATAATAATGTGACCATACACTGTCCATATAATACTGCTATATACTATATAATAATGTGACCATACACTGTCCATATAATACTGCTATATACTATATAATAATGTGACCATACACTCTCCATATAATACCGCTATATACTATATAATAATGTGACCATACACTGTCCATATAATACTGCTATATACTGTATAATACTGTGACCATACACTGTCCATATAATACTGCTATAAACTATATAATAATGTGACCATACACTGTCCATATAATACTGCTATATACTATATAATAATGTGACCATACACTGCCCATATAATACTGCTATATACTATATAATAATGTGACCATACACTGTCCATATAATACTGCTATATACTACATAATAATGTGACCATACACTGTCCATATAATACTGCTATATACTATATAATAATGTGACCATACACTGTCCATATAATACTGCTATATACTATATAATAATGTGACCATACACTGTCCATATAATACCGCTATATACTATATAATAATGTGACCATACACTGTCCATATAATACTGCTATATACTATATAATAATGTGACCATACACTGTCCATATAATACTGCAATATACTATATAATAATGTGACCATACACTGTCCATATAATACTGCTATATACTATATAATAATGTGACCCTACACTGTCCATATAATACTGCTATATACTATATAATAATGTCACCATACACTGTCCATATAATACTGCTATATACTATATAATAATGTGACCATACACTGTCCATATAATACTGCTATATACTATATAATAATGTGACCCTACACTGTCCATATAATACTGCTATATACTATATAATAATGTGACCATACACTGTCCATATAATACTGCAATATACTATATAATAATGTGACCATACACTGTCCATATAATACTGCAATATACTATATAATAATGTGACCATACACTGTCCATATAATACTGCTATATACTATATAATAATGTGACCATACACTGTCCATATAATACTGCTATATACTATATAATAATGTGACCATACACTGCCCATATAATACTGCTATATACTATATAATAATGTCACCATACACTGTCCATATAATACTGCAATATACTATATAATAATGTGACCATACACTGTCCATATTATACTGCTATATACTACATAATAATGTGACCATACACTGTCCATATAATACTGCAATATACTATATAATAATGTGACCATACACTGTCCATATAATACTGCTATACACTATATAATAATGTGACCCTACACTGCCCATATAATACTGCTATACACTATATAATAATGTCACCATACACTGTCCATATAATACTGCTATATACTATATAATAATGTCACCATACACTGTCCATATAATACTGCAATATACTATATAATAATGTCACCATACACTGTCCATATAATACTGCAATATACTATATAATAATGTGACCATACACTGTCCATATAATACTGCTATATACTATATAATAATGTCACCATACACTGTCCATATAATACTGCAATATACTATATAATAATGTGACCATACACTGTCCATATAATACTGCTATATACTACATAATAATGTGACCATACACTGTCCATATAATACTGCAATATACTATATAATAATGTGACCATACACTGTCCATATAATACTGCTATATACTATATAATAATGTGACCATACACTGCCCATATAATACTGCTATATACTATATAATAATGTGACCATACACTGTCCATATAATACTGCTATATACTATATAATAATGTCACCATACACTGTCCATATAATACTGCAATATACTATATAATAATGTGACCATACACTGTCCATATTATACTGCTATATACTACATAATAATGTGACCATACACTGTCCATATAATACTGCTATATACTATATAATAATGTGACCATACACTGTCCATATAATACTGCTATATACTATATAATAATGTGACCATACACTGTCCATATAATACTGCTATATACTATATAATAATGTGACCATACACTGTCCATATAATACTGCTATATACTATATAATAATGTGACCATACACTGTCCATATAATACCGCTATATACTATATAATAATGTGACCATACACTGTCCATATAATACTGCTATATACTATATAATAATGTGACCATACACTGCCCATATAATACCGCTATACACTATATAATAATGTGACCATACACTGTCCATATAATACCGCTATATACTATATAATAATGTCACCATACACTGTCCATATAATACTGCTATATACTATATAATAAAGTGACCATACACTGTGCATATAATACTGCTATATACTACATAATAATGTGACCATACACTGTCCATATAATACTGCTATATACTATATAATAATGTGACCATACACTGTCTATATAATACTGCTATATACTATATAATAATGTGACCATACACTGTCCATATAATACTGCTATATACTATATAATAATGTGACCATACACGGTCCATATAATACTGCTATATACTATATAATAAAGTGACCATACACTGTGCATATAATACTGCTATATACTACATAATAATGTGACCATACACTCTCCATATAATACTGCTATATACTATATAATAATGTGACCATACACTGTCCATATAATACTGCTATATACTATATAATAATGTGACCATACACGGTCCATATAATACTGCTATATACTATATAATAAAGTGACCATACACTGCCCATATAATACTGCTATATACTATATAATAATGTGACCATACACTGTCTATATAATACCGCTATTTACTATATAATAATGTGACCATACACTGTCTATATAATACCGCTATATACTATATAATAATGTGACCATACACTGTCTATATAATACTGCTATATACTACATAATAATGTGACCATACACTGTCTATATAATACTGCTATATACTATATAATAATGTGACCATACACTGTCCATATAATACTGCTATATACTATATAATAATGTGACCATACACTGCCCATATAATACTGCTATATACTACATAATAATGTGACCATACACTATCCATATAATACTGCTATATACTATATAATAATGTGACCATACACTGTCTATATAATACTGCTATATACTATATAATAATGTGACCATACACTGTCCATATAATACTGCTATATACTATATAATAATGTGACCATACACTGCCCATATAATATTGTTATATACTACATAATAATGTGACCATACACTGTCCATATAATACTGCTATATACTATATAATAATGTGACCCTACGCTGTCCATATAATACTGCTATATACTATATAATAATGTGACCATACACTGTCCATATAATACTGCTATATACTATATAATAATGTGACCCTACACTGTCCATATAATACTGCTATACACTATATAATACTGTGACCATACACTGTCCATATAATACTGCTATATACTATATAATAATGTGACCATACACTGTCCATATAATACTGCTATATACTATATAATAATGTGACCATACACTGTCCATATAATACTGCTATATACTATATAATAATGTGACCATACACTCTCCATATAATACCGCTATATACTATATAATAATGTGACCATACACTGTCCATATAATACTGCTATATACTGTATAATACTGTGACCATACACTGTCCATATAATACTGCTATAAACTATATAATAATGTGACCATACACTGTCCATATAATACTGCTATATACTATATAATAATGTGACCATACACTGCCCATATAATACTGCTATATACTATATAATAATGTGACCATACACTGTCCATATAATACTGCTATATACTACATAATAATGTGACCATACACTGTCCATATAATACTGCTATATACTATATAATAATGTGACCATACACTGTCCATATAATACTGCTATATACTATATAATAATGTGACCATACACTGTCCATATAATACCGCTATATACTATATAATAATGTGACCATACACTGTCCATATAATACTGCTATATACTATATAATAATGTGACCATACACTGTCCATATAATACTGCAATATACTATATAATAATGTGACCATACACTGTCCATATAATACTGCTATATACTATATAATAATGTGACCCTACACTGTCCATATAATACTGCTATATACTATATAATAATGTCACCATACACTGTCCATATAATACTGCTATATACTATATAATAATGTGACCATACACTGTCCATATAATACTGCTATATACTATATAATAATGTGACCCTACACTGTCCATATAATACTGCTATATACTATATAATAATGTGACCATACACTGTCCATATAATACTGCAATATACTATATAATAATGTGACCATACACTGTCCATATAATACTGCAATATACTATATAATAATGTGACCATACACTGTCCATATAATACTGCTATATACTATATAATAATGTGACCATACACTGTCCATATAATACTGCTATATACTATATAATAATGTGACCATACACTGCCCATATAATACTGCTATATACTATATAATAATGTCACCATACACTGTCCATATAATACTGCAATATACTATATAATAATGTGACCATACACTGTCCATATTATACTGCTATATACTACATAATAATGTGACCATACACTGTCCATATAATACTGCAATATACTATATAATAATGTGACCATACACTGTCCATATAATACTGCTATACACTATATAATAATGTGACCCTACACTGCCCATATAATACTGCTATACACTATATAATAATGTCACCATACACTGTCCATATAATACTGCTATATACTATATAATAATGTCACCATACACTGTCCATATAATACTGCAATATACTATATAATAATGTGACCATACACTGTCCATATAATACTGCAATATACTATATAATAATGTGACCATACACTGTCCATATAATACTGCTATATACTATATAATAATGTCACCATACACTGTCCATATAATACTGCAATATACTATATAATAATGTGACCATACACTGTCCATATAATACTGCTATATACTACATAATAATGTGACCATACACTGTCCATATAATACTGCAATATACTATATAATAATGTGACCATACACTGTCCATATAATACTGCTATATACTATATAATAATGTGACCATACACTGCCCATATAATACTGCTATATACTATATAATAATGTGACCATACACTGTCCATATAATACTGCTATATACTATATAATAATGTGACCATACACTGTCCATATAATACTGCAATATACTATATAATAATGTGACCATACACTGTCCATATTATACTGCTATATACTACATAATAATGTGACCATACACTGTCCATATAATACTGCTATATACTATATAATAATGTGACCATACACTGTCCATATAATACTGCTATATACTATATAATAATGTGACCATACACTGTCCATATAATACTGCTATATACTATATAATAATGTGACCATACACTGTCCATATAATACTGCTATATACTATATAATAATGTGACCATACACTGTCCATATAATACCGCTATATACTATATAATAATGTGACCATACACTGTCCATATAATACTGCTATATACTATATAATAATGTGACCATACACTGCCCATATAATACCGCTATACACTATATAATAATGTGACCATACACTGTCCATATAATACCGCTATATACTATATAATAATGTCACCATACACTGTCCATATAATACTGCTATATACTATATAATAAAGTGACCATACACTGTGCATATAATACTGCTATATACTACATAATAATGTGACCATACACTGTCCATATAATACTGCTATATACTATATAATAATGTGACCATACACTGTCTATATAATACTGCTATATACTATATAATAATGTGACCATACACTGTCCATATAATACTGCTATATACTATATAATAATGTGACCATACACGGTCCATATAATACTGCTATATACTATATAATAAAGTGACCATACACTGTGCATATAATACTGCTATATACTACATAATAATGTGACCATACACTCTCCATATAATACTGCTATATACTATATAATAATGTGACCATACACTGTCCATATAATACTGCTATATACTATATAATAATGTGACCATACACGGTCCATATAATACTGCTATATACTATATAATAAAGTGACCATACACTGTGCATATAATACTGCTATATACTACATAATAATGTGACCATACACTCTCCATATAATACTGCTATATACTACATAATAATGTGACCATACACTCTCCATATAATACTGCTATATACTATATAATAATGTGACCATACACTGTGCATATAATACTGCTATATACTATATAATAATGTGACCATACACTGTCTATATAATACTCCTATATACTATATAATAATGTGACCATACACTGTCCATATAATACTGCTATATACTATATAATAATGTGACCATACACTGCCCATATAATACTGCTATATACTATATAATAATGTGACCACACACTCTCCATACAATACTGCTGTTGAGGTCAGAGGAGAATGTGCTGACTGGTTAGAAAGGCAACAGTGACTCAAATCGCCACCCGTTACAACCAAGGTAGGCAGAAGAGCATCTCTGAACGCACAGTACGTCCAACTTTGAGGCAGATGGGCTACAGCAGCAGAAGACCACACCGGGTGCCACTCCTTTCAGCTAAGAACAGGAAACGGAGGCTACAATTTGCACAAGGTCATCGAAATTGGACAGTAGAAGATTGGAAAAACGTTGTCTGGTCTGATGAGTCTCGATTTCTGCTGCGACATTCGGATGGTAGGGTCAGAATTTGGTACAACAACATGAAAGCGCGGATCCATCCTGCCTTGTATCAGCGGCTCAGGCTGGTGGTGGTGGTGTCATGGATCCATCCTGCCTTGTATCAGCGGCTCAGGCTGGTGGTGGTGGTGTCATGGATCCATCCTGCCTTGTATCAGCGGGTCAGGCTGGTGGTGGTGGTGTCATGGATCCATCCTGCCTTGTATCAGCGGCTCAGGCTGGTGGTGGTGGTGTCATGGATCCATCCTGCCTTGTATCAGCGGCTCAGGCTGGTGGTGGTGGTGTCATGGATCAATCCTGCCTTGTATCAGCGGGTGAGGCTGGTGGTGGTGGTGTCATGGATCCATCCTGCCTTGTATCAGCGGCTCAGGCTGGTGGTGGTGGTGTCATGGATCCATCCTGCCTTGTATCAGCGGCTCAGGCTGGTGGTGCTGGTGTCATGGATCCATCCTGCCTTGTATCAGCGGGTCAGGCTGGTGGTGGTGGTGTCATGGATCCATCCTGCCTTGTATCAGCGGCTCAGGCTGGTGGTGGTGGTGTCATGGATCCATCCTGCCTTGTATCAGCGGCTCAGGCTGGTGGTGGTGGTGTCATGGATCCATCCTGCCTTGTATCAGCGGCTCAGGCTGGTGGTGGTGGTGTCATGGATCCATCCTGCCTTGTATCAGCGGCTCAGGCTGGTGGTGCTGGTGTCATGGATCCATCCTGCCTTGTATCAGCGGGTCAGGCTGGTGGTGGTGGTGCCATGGATCCATCCTGCCTTGTATCAGCGGCTCAGGCTGGTGGTGCTGGTGTCATGGATCCATCCTGCCTTGTATCAGCGGGTCAGGCTGGTGGTGGTGGTGTCATGGATCCATCCTGCCTTGTATCAGCGGCTCAGGCTGGTGGTGGTGGTGTCATGGATCCATCCTGCCTTGTATCAGCGGCTCAGGCTGGTGGTGGTGGTGTCATGGATCCATCCTGCCTTGTATCAGCGGCTCAGGCTGGTGGTGGTGTCATGGATCCATCCTGCCTTGTATCAGCGGGTCAGGCTGGTGGTGGTGGTGTCATGGATCCATCCTGCCTTGTATCAGCGGCTCAGGCTGGTGGTGGTGGTGTCATGGATCCATCCTGCCTTGTATCAGCGGCTCAGGCTGGTGGTGGTGGTGTCATGGATCCATCCTGCCTTGTATCAGCGGGTCAGGCTGGTGGTGGTGGTGTCATGGATCCATCCCGCCTTGTATCAGCGGGTCAGGCTGGTGGTGGTGGTGTCATGGATCCATCCTGCCTTGTATCAGCGGCTCAGGCTGGTGGTGGTGGTGTCATGGATCCATCCTGCCTTGTATCAGCGGCTCAGGCTGGTGGTGGTGGTGTCATGGATCCATCCTGCCTTGTATCAGCGGCTCAGGCTGGTGGTGGTGTCATGGATCCATCCTGCCTTGTATCAGCGGGTCAGGCTGGTGGTGGTGGTGTCATGGATCCATCCTGCCTTGTATCAGCGGGTCAGGCTGGTGGTGGTGGTGTCATGGATCCATCCTGCCTTGTATCAGCGCCTCAGGCTGGTGGTGGTGGTGTCATGGATCCATCCTGCCTTGTATCAGCGGCTCAGGCTGGTGGTGGTGGTGTCATGGATCCATCCTGCCTTGTATCAGCGGCTCAGGCTGGTGGTGGTGGTGTCATGGATCCATCCTGCCTTGTATCAGCGGCTCAGGCTGGTGGTGCTGGTGTCATGGATCCATCCTGCCTTGTATCAGCGGCTCAGCCTGGTGGTGGTGGTGTCATGGATCCATCCTGCCTTGTATCAGCGGGTCAGGCTGGTGGTGCTGGTGTCATGGATCCATCCTGCCTTGTATCAGCGGGTCAGGCTGGTGGTGGTGGTGTCATGGATCCATCCCGCCTTGTATCAGCGGGTCAGGCTGCTGGTGGTGGTGGTGTCATGGATCCATCCTGCCTTGTATCAGCAGCTCAGGCCGGTGGTGGTGGTGTCATGGATCCATCCTGCCTTGTATCAGCGGCTCAGGCTGGTGGTGGTGGTGTCATGGATCCATCCTGCCTTGTATCAGCGGTCAGGCTGGTGGTGGTGGTGTCATGGATCCATCCTGCCTTGTATCAGCGGCTCAGGCTGGTGGTGGTGTCATGGATCCATCCTGCCTTGTATCAGCGGGTCAGGCTGGTGGTGGTGGTGTCATGGATCCATCCTGCCTTGTATCAGCGGGTCAGGCTGGTGGTGGTGGTGTCATGGATCCATCCTGCCTTGTATCAGCGGCTCAGGCTGGTGGTGGTGTCATGGATCCATCCTGCCTTGTATCAGCGGGTCAGGCTGGTGGTGGTGGTGTCATGGATCCATCCTGCCTTGTATCAGCGGCTCAGGCTGGTGGTGGTGGTGTCATGGATCCATCCTGCCTTGTATCAGCGGCTCAGGCTGGTGGTGGTGGTGTCATGGATCCATCCTGCCTTGTATCAGCGGGTCAGGCTGGTGGTGGTGGTGTCATGGATCCATCCTGCCTTGTATCAGCGGCTCAGGCTGGTGGTGGTGGTGTCATGGATCCATCCTGCCTTGTATCAGCGGCTCAGGCTGGTGGTGGTGGTGTCATGGATCCATCCTGCCTTGTATCAGCGGCTCAGGCTGGTGGTGGTGGTGTCATGGATCCATCCTGCCTTGTATCAGCGGCTCAGGCTGGTGGTGGTGGTGTCATGGATCCATCCTGCCTTGTATCAGCGGCTCAGGCTGGTGGTGGTGGTGTCATGGATCCATCCTGCCTTGTATCAGCGGGTCAGGCTGGTGGTGGTGGTGTCATGGATCCATCCTGCCTTGTATCAGCGGCTCAGGCTGGTGGTGCTGGTGTCATGGATCCATCCTGCCTTGTATCAGCGGGTCAGGCTGGTGGTGGTGGTGTCATGG
Organism: Engystomops pustulosus; assembly: GCF_040894005.1. Classification (NCBI taxonomy): domain Eukaryota; kingdom Metazoa; phylum Chordata; class Amphibia; order Anura; family Leptodactylidae; genus Engystomops; species Engystomops pustulosus. Next base: position 210,899,889 of record NC_092415.1, read on the forward strand.
ATCCATCCTGCCTTGTATCAGCGGCTCAGGCTGGTGGTGGTGGTGTCATGGATCCATCCTGCCTTGTATCAGCGGCTCAGGCTGGTGGTGCTGGTGTCATGGATCCATCCTGCCTTGTATCAGCGGGTCAGGCTGGTGGTGGTGGTGTCATGGATCCATCCTGCCTTGTATCAGCGGCTCAGGCTGGTGGTGGTGGTGTCATGGATCCATCCTGCCTTGTATCAGCGGCTCAGGCTGGTGGTGGTGGTGTCATGGATCCATCCTGCCTTGTATCAGCGGCTCAGGCTGGTGGTGGTGGTGTCATGGATCCATCCTGCCTTGTATCAGCGGCTCAGGCTGGTGGTGGTGGTGTCATGGATCCATCCTGCCTTGTATCAGCGGCTCAGGCTGGTGGTGGTGGTGTCATGGATCCATCCTGCCTTGTATCAGCGGGTCAGGCTGCTGGTGGTGGTGTCATGGATCCATCCCGCCTTGTATCAGCGGGTCAGGCTGGTGGTGGTGGTGTCATGGATCCATCCTGCCTTGTATCAGCGGCTCAGGCTGGTGGTGGTGGTGTCATGGATCCATCCTGCCTTGTATCAGCGGCTCAGGCTGGTGGTGGTGGTGTCATGGATCCATCCTGCCTTGTATCAGCGGCTCAGGCTGGTGGTGGTGTCATGGATCCATCCTGCCTTGTATCAGCGGGTCAGGCTGGTGGTGGTGGTGTCATGGATCCATCCTGCCTTGTATCAGCGGGTCAGGCTGGTGGTGGTGGTGTCATGGATCCATCCTGCCTTGTATCAGCGGCTCAGGCTGGTGGTGGTGGTGTCATGGATCCATCCTGCCTTGTATCAGCGGCTCAGGCTGGTGGTGGTGGTGTCATGGATCCATCCTGCCTTGTATCAGCGGGTCAGGCTGGTGGTGGTGGTGTCATGGATCCATCCTGCCTTGTATCAGCGGGTCAGGCTGGTGGTGCTGGTGTCATGGATCCATCCTGCCTTGTATCAGCGGCTCAGCCTGGTGGTGGTGGTGTCATGGATCCATCCTGCCTTGTATCAGCGGCTCAGGCTGGTGGTGCTGGTGTCATGGATCCATCCTGCCTTGTATCAGCGGGTCAGGCTGGTGGTGGTGGTGTCATGGATCCATCCCGCCTTGTATCAGCGGGTCAGGCTGCTGGTGGTGGTGGTGTCATGGATCCATCCTGCCTTGTATCAGCGGCTCAGGCCGGTGGTGGTGGTGTCATGGATCCATCCTGCCTTGTATCAGCGGCTCAGGCTGGTGGTGGTGGTGTCATGGATCCATCCTGCCTTGTATCAGCGGTCAGGCTGGTGGTGGTGGTGTCATGGATCCATCCTGCCTTGTATCAGCGGCTCAGGCTGGTGGTGGTGTCATGGATCCATCCTGCCTTGTATCAGCGGGTCAGGCTGGTGGTGGTGGTGTCATGGATCCATCCTGCCTTGTATCAGCGGGTCAGGCTGGTGGTGGTGGTGTCATGGATCCATCCTGCCTTGTATCAGCGGGTCAGGCTGGTGGTGGTGGTGTCATGGATCCATCCTGCCTTGTATCAGCGGCTCAGGCTGGTGGTGGTGTCATGGATCCATCCTGCCTTGTATCAGCGGGTCAGGCTGGTGGTGGTGGTGTCATGGATCCATCCTGCCTTGTATCAGCGGCTCAGGCTGGTGGTGGTGGTGTCATGGATCCATCCTGCCTTGTATCAGCGGCTCAGGCTGGTGGTGGTGGTGTCATGGATCCATCCTGCCTTGTATCAGCGGGTCAGGCTGGTGGTGGTGGTGTCATGGATCCATCCTGCCTTGTATCAGCGGGTCAGGCTGGTGGTGGTGGTGTCATGGATCCATCCTGCCTTGTATCAGCGGCTCAGGCTGGTGGTGGTGGTGTCATGGATCCATCCTGCCTTGTATCAGCGGCTCAGGCTGGTGGTGGTGGTGTCATGGATCCATCCTGCCTTGTATCAGCGGCTCAGGCTGGTGGTGGTGGTGTCATGGATCCATCCTGCCTTGTATCAGCGGCTCAGGCTGGTGGTGCTGGTGTCATGGATCCATCCTGCCTTGTATCAGCGGGTCAGGCTGGTGGTGGTGGTGTCATGGATCCATCCTGCCTTGTATCAGCGGGTCAGGCTGGTGGTGGTGGTGTCATGGATCCATCCTGCCTTGTATCAGCGGCTCAGGCTGGTGGTGGTGTCATGGATCCATCCTGCCTTGTATCAGCGGGTCAGGCTGGTGGTGGTGGTGTCATGGATCCATCCTGCCTTGTATCAGCGGCTCAGGCTGGTGGTGGTGGTGTCATGGATCCATCCTGCCTTGTATCAGCGGCTCAGGCTGGTGGTGGTGGTGTCATGGATCCATCCTGCCTTGTATCAGCGGGTCAGGCTGGTGGTGGTGGTGTCATGGATCCATCCTGCCTTGTATCAGCGGGTCAGGCTGGTGGTGGTGGTGTCATGGATCCATCCTGCCTTGTATCAGCGGCTCAGGCTGGTGGTGGTGGTGTCATGGATCCATCCTGCCTTGTATCAGCGGCTCAGGCTGGTGGTGGTGGTGTCATGGATCCATCCTGCCTTGTATCAGCGGCTCAGGCTGGTGGTGGTGGTGTCATGGATCCATCCTGCCTTGTATCAGCGGCTCAGGCTGGTGGTGCTGGTGTCATGGATCCATCCTGCCTTGTATCAGCGGGTCAGGCTGGTGGTGGTGGTGTCATGGATCCATCCCGCCTTGTATCAGCGGGTCAGGCTGCTGGTGGTGGTGGTGTCATGGATCCATCCTGCCTTGTATCAGCAGCTCAGGCCGGTGGTGGTGGTGTCATGGATCCATCCTGCCTTGTATCAGCGGCTCAGGCTGGTGGTGGTGGTGTCATGGATCCATCCTGCCTTGTATCAGCGGTCAGGCTGGTGGTGGTGGTGTCATGGATCCATCCTGCCTTGTATCAGCGGCTCAGGCTGGTGGTGGTGTCATGGATCCATCCTGCCTTGTATCAGCGGGTCAGGCTGGTGGTGGTGGTGTCATGGATCCATCCTGCCTTGTATCAGCGGGTCAGGCTGGTGGTGGTGGTGTCATGGATCCATCCTGCCTTGTATCAGCGGGTCAGGCTGGTGGTGGTGGTGTCATGGATCCATCCTGCCTTGTATCAGCGGCTCAGGCTGGTGGTGGTGTCATGGATCCATCCTGCCTTGTATCAGCGGGTCAGGCTGGTGGTGGTGGTGTCATGGATCCATCCTGCCTTGTATCAGCGGCTCAGGCTGGTGGTGGTGGTGTCATGGATCCATCCTGCCTTGTATCAGCGGCTCAGGCTGGTGGTGGTGGTGTCATGGATCCATCCTGCCTTGTATCAGCGGGTCAGGCTGGTGGTGGTGGTGTCATGGATCCATCCTGCCTTGTATCAGCGGCTCAGGCTGGTGGTGGTGGTGTCATGGATCCATCCTGCCTTGTATCAGCGGCTCAGGCTGGTGGTGGTGGTGTCATGGATCCATCCTGCCTTGTATCAGCGGCTCAGGCTGGTGGTGGTGGTGTCATGGATCCATCCTGCCTTGTATCAGCGGCTCAGGCTGGTGGTGGTGGTGTCATGGATCCATCCTGCCTTGTATCAGCGGCTCAGGCTGGTGGTGGTGGTGTCATGGATCCATCCTGCCTTGTATCAGCGGGTCAGGCTGGTGGTGCTGGTGTCATGGATCCATCCTGCCTTGTATCAGCGGCTCAGGCTGGTGGTGCTGGTGTCATGGATCCATCCTGCCTTGTATCAGCGGGTCAGGCTGGTGGTGGTGGTGTCATGGATCCATCCTGCCTTGTATCAGCGGCTCAGGCTGGTGGTGGTGGTGTCATGGATCCATCCTGCCTTGTATCAGCGGCTCAGGCTGGTGGTGCTGGTGTCATGGATCCATCCTGCCTTGTATCAGCGGGTCAGGCTGGTGGTGGTGGTGTCATGGATCCATCCTGCCTTGTATCAGCGGCTCAGGCTGGTGGTGGTGGTGTCATGGATCCATCCTGCCTTGTATCAGCGGCTCAGGCTGGTGGTGGTGGTGTCATGGATCCATCCTGCCTTGTATCAGCGGCTCAGGCTGGTGGTGGTGGTGTCATGGATCCATCCTGCCTTGTATCAGCGGCTCAGGCTGGTGGTGGTGGTGTCATGGATCCATCCTGCCTTGTATCAGCGGCTCAGGCTGGTGGTGGTGGTGTCATGGATCCATCCTGCCTTGTATCAGCGGGTCAGGCTGCTGGTGGTGGTGTCATGGATCCATCCCGCCTTGTATCAGCGGCTCAGGCTGGTGGTGGTGGTGTCATGGATCCATCCTGCCTTGTATCAGCGGGTCAGGCTGGTGGTGGTGGTGTCATGGATCCATCCTGCCTTGTATCAGCGGGTCAGGCTGGTGGTGGTGGTGTCATGGATCCATCCTGCCTTGTATCAGCGGCTCAGGCTGGTGGTGGTGGTGTCATGGATCCATCCTGCCTTGTATCAGCGGCTCAGGCTGGTGGTGGTGGTGTCATGGATCCATCCTGCCTTGTATCAGCGGGTCAGGCTGGTGGTGGTGGTGTCATGGATCCATCCTGCCTTGTATCAGCGGGTCAGGCTGGTGGTGCTGGTGTCATGGATCCATCCTGCCTTGTATCAGCGGCTCAGCCTGGTGGTGGTGGTGTCATGGATCCATCCTGCCTTGTATCAGCGGCTCAGGCTGGTGGTGCTGGTGTCATGGATCCATCCTGCCTTGTATCAGCGGGTCAGGCTGGTGGTGGTGGTGTCATGGATCCATCCCGCCTTGTATCAGCGGGTCAGGCTGCTGGTGGTGGTGGTGTCATGGATCCATCCTGCCTTGTATCAGCGGCTCAGGCCGGTGGTGGTGGTGTCATGGATCCATCCTGCCTTGTATCAGCGGCTCAGGCTGGTGGTGGTGGTGTCATGGATCCATCCTGCCTTGTATCAGCGGTCAGGCTGGTGGTGGTGGTGTCATGGATCCATCCTGCCTTGTATCAGCGGCTCAGGCTGGTGGTGGTGTCATGGATCCATCCTGCCTTGTATCAGCGGGTCAGGCTGGTGGTGGTGGTGTCATGGATCCATCCTGCCTTGTATCAGCGGGTCAGGCTGGTGGTGGTGGTGTCATGGATCCATCCTGCCTTGTATCAGCGGGTCAGGCTGGTGGTGGTGGTGTCATGGATCCATCCTGCCTTGTATCAGCGGCTCAGGCTGGTGGTGGTGTCATGGATCCATCCTGCCTTGTATCAGCGGGTCAGGCTGGTGGTGGTGGTGTCATGGATCCATCCTGCCTTGTATCAGCGGCTCAGGCTGGTGGTGGTGGTGTCATGGATCCATCCTGCCTTGTATCAGCGGCTCAGGCTGGTGGTGGTGGTGTCATGGATCCATCCTGCCTTGTATCAGCGGGTCAGGCTGGTGGTGGTGGTGTCATGGATCCATCCTGCCTTGTATCAGCGGGTCAGGCTGGTGGTGGTGGTGTCATGGATCCATCCTGCCTTGTATCAGCGGCTCAGGCTGGTGGTGGTGGTGTCATGGATCCATCCTGCCTTGTATCAGCGGCTCAGGCTGGTGGTGGTGGTGTCATGGATCCATCCTGCCTTGTATCAGCGGCTCAGGCTGGTGGTGGTGTCATGGATCCATCCTGCCTTGTATCAGCGGCTCAGGCTGGTGGTGGTGGTGTCATGGATCCATCCTGCCTTGTATCAGCGGGTCAGGCTGGTGGTGGTGGTGTCATGGATCCATCCTGCCTTGTATCAGCGGCTCAGGCTGGTGGTGGTGGTGTCATGGATCCATCCTGCCTTGTATCAGCGGCTCAGGCTGGTGGTGGTGGTGTCATGGATCCATCCTGCCTTGTATCAGCGGCTCAGGCTGGTGGTGGTGGTGTCATGGATCCATCCTGCCTTGTATCAGCGGCTCAGGCTGGTGGTGGTGGTGTCATGGATCCATCCTGCCTTGTATCAGCGGCTCAGGCTGGTGGTGGTGGTGTCATGGATCCATCCTGCCTTGTATCAGCGGCTCAGGCTGGTGGTGGTGGTGTCATGGATCCATCCTGCCTTGTATCAGCGGCTCAGGCTGGTGGTGGTGTCATGGATCCATCCTGCCTTGTATCAGCGGCTCAGGCTGGTGGTGGTGGTGTCATGGATCCATCCTGCCTTGTATCAGCGGCTCAGGCTGGTGGTGGTGGTGTCATGGATCCATCCTGCCTTGTATCAGCGGCTCAGGCTGGTGGTGGTGTCATGGATCCATCCTGCCTTGTATCAGCGGGTCAGGCTGGTGGTGGTGGTGTCATGGATCCATCCTGCCTTGTATCAGCGGGTCAGGCTGGTGGTGGTGGTGTCATGGATCCATCCTGCCTTGTATCAGCGGCTCAGGCTGGTGGTGGTGGTGTCATGGATCCATCCTGCCTTGTATCAGCGGCTCAGGCTGGTGGTGGTGGTGTCATGGATCCATCCTGCCTTGTATCAGCGGGTCAGGCTGGTGGTGGTGGTGTCATGGATCCATCCTGCCTTGTATCAGCGGGTCAGGCTGGTGGTGCTGGTGTCATGGATCCATCCTGCCTTGTATCAGCGGCTCAGCCTGGTGGTGGTGGTGTCATGGATCCATCCTGCCTTGTATCAGCGGCTCAGGCTGGTGGTGCTGGTGTCATGGATCCATCCTGCCTTGTATCAGCGGGTCAGGCTGGTGGTGGTGGTGTCATGGATCCATCCCGCCTTGTATCAGCGGGTCAGGCTGCTGGTGGTGGTGGTGTCATGGATCCATCCTGCCTTGTATCAGCGGCTCAGGCCGGTGGTGGTGGTGTCATGGATCCATCCTGCCTTGTATCAGCGGCTCAGGCTGGTGGTGGTGGTGTCATGGATCCATCCTGCCTTGTATCAGCGGTCAGGCTGGTGGTGGTGGTGTCATGGATCCATCCTGCCTTGTATCAGCGGCTCAGGCTGGTGGTGGTGGTGTCATGGATCCATCCTGCCTTGTATCAGCGGCTCAGGCTGGTGGTGGTGTCATGGATCCATCCTGCCTTGTATCAGCGGCTCAGGCTGGTGGTGCTGGTGTCATGGATCCATCCTGCCTTGTATCAGCGGGTCAGGCTGGTGGTGCTGGTGTCATGGATCCATCCTGCCTTGTATCAGCGGCTCAGGCTGGTGGTGCTGGTGTCATGGTGTTGTTGCTGACCATGTCCATCCCTTTATGAGCACAATGTACCCTGTAACATCTGATGGCTACTTTCAGCAGGATAATGCGCCATGTCATAAAGCTGGAATCATCTCAGACTGGTTTCCTGAACATGACAATGAGGTCACTGGACACAAATGGCCTCCACAGTCACCAGATCTCAGTCCAATAGAGCATCTTTGGGATGTGGTGGAACGGGAGATTCGCATCATGGATGTGCAGCCGACAAATCTGCGGCAACTGTGTGATGCCATCATGTCAATATGGAGCAAAATCTCTGAGGAGCTTCCAGCACCTTGTTGTATCTATGCCACGAAGAATTGAGGCAGTTCTGAAGGCAAAAGGGGTTCCAACCCGTTACTAGCATGGTGTACCTAATAAAGTGGCCGGTGAGTGTAGATAATACCGCCATATAGTATATAGATAATACCGCCCATACTGCCTTACCCTGCAGGCTATAGGTGATGTATAATCTGAGTTCCTCTCTTCCTCTGATCCGTCGCTGCGTCTTTTACTGTTTATTCTTCCTTTTTGTCTTATTTTGGGATTTATTTGCTCGGTTTCTTGAGATTTAGGGAGAATTTCTGATGTTTGTTCATTTCCCTGTGATGAGATTTTGTGGTCACTAAACCTCGGCTCTTGTGGACCTTGGTCATTGCTGCAAAACCAAGATACCCCAGGGGCGGGGGAGGGGGAGCCACGGCCAACATCCACAAAAATCTCCAAAAACAAGAATATTTTGGGAAATAAATGGAGTATTCAGGAGCCGCTCGTCAGATGGAACGTCTCATTACTATCCGGGTATTTCATCTCCTGGAGCCGCCAGATTATTACATGTCATGTCTCATCCCACCGCATGTGCGGACCCCGACCCCAAATACCCCCAGAACCTCGACTCTGGCCCAAAATTACCCCCAGAACCCCGACCCTGGCCCCAATTATCCCCAGAACCCCGACCCTGGCCCCAATTACCCCCAGAACCCCGAACCTGGCCCCAAGAACCCCCAGAACCCCGACCCCAAATACCCCCAGAACCTCGACCCCGGCCCCAATTACTCCCAGAACACCGACCCTGGCCCCAAGAACCCCCAGAACCCCAACCCTGGCCCCAATTACCCCCAGAACCCCAACCCCGTCCCCAAGAACCCCCAGAACCCCAACCCTGGCCCCAATTACCCCCAGAACCCCGACCCTGGCCCCAATTACCCCCAGAACCCCGACCCTGGCCCCAATTACCCCCAGAACCGCGACCCCGGCCCCAATTACCCCCAGAACCCCAACCCATATTACCCCCAGAACCCGGCCCCAATTACCCCCAGAACCCTGACCCTGGCCCCAAATACCCCCAGAACTCCGACCCTGGCCCCAAGAATCCCCAGAACCCCGACACCTTTCCCAAATACCCCTAGAACCCCGACCCTGGCCCCAATTACCCCCAGAACCCCGGCCCAAATTACCCCCAGAACCCCGACCCCAAATACCCCCAGAACCTCGGCCCCGACCCCAAATACTCCCAGAACCCCGACCCTGGCCCCAATTACCCCCAAAACCCCGACCCTGGCCCCAATTACCCCCAGAACCCTGGCCCCAATTACCCCCAGAACCCCGACCCTGGCCCCAATTACCCCCAGAACCCCGGCCCAAATTACCCCCAGAACCCCGACCCTGGCCCCAATTACCCCCAGAACCTTGACCCCAATTACCCCCGGAACCCCGACCCTGGCCCCAACTACCCCCAGAACCCCGACCCCAAGAATCCCCAGAACCCCGACCCCGGCCCCAATTACCCCCAGAAACCCGACCCCAATTACCCCCAGAACCCCGACCCTGGCCCCAAATACCCCTAGAACCTCGACCCTGGCCCCAATTATACCCAGAACCCTAACCCCGCCCCCAATTACCCCCAGAACCCCGACCCTTGTCCCAATTACCCCCAGAACCCTAACCCCGGCCCCTGTTACCCCCAGAACCCCAGCCCCAATTACCCCCAGAACCCCGACCCCGGCCCCAATTACCCCCAGAACCCCGACCCCGGCCCCAATTACTCCCAGAAAACCGACCCTGGCCCCAATTACCCCCAGAACCCCAACCCCGTCCCCAAGAACCCCCAGAACCCCAACCCTGGCCCCAATTACCCCCTGAACCCCGACCCTGGCCCCAATTACCCCCAGAACCCAGACCCTGGCCCCAATTTACCCCAGAACCCCACCCTGACCGCAATTACCCTCAGAACCCCGACCCCAATTACCCCCAGCACCCCGGCCCCAATTACCCCCAGAACCCCGACCCCAATTACCCCCAGAACTACGACCCTGGCCTCAATTACCCCCAGAGCCCCGACCCAGATTACCCCCAGAACCCCGACCCTGGCCCCAATTACCCCCAGAACCCTGAAACTGGCCCCAAATACCCCCGGAACCCCGACCCCGGCCCCAATTACCCCCAGAACCCTGACCCTGGCCCCAATTAACCTGGGGATCTCCTGTATATAATGATATATGTACAGCCGGTATAACCTGGGGATCTCCTGTATATAATGATATATGTACAGCCGGTATAACCTGGGGATCTCCTGTATATAATGATATATGTACAGCCGGTATAACCTGGGGATCTCCTGTATATAATGATATATGTACAGCCGGTATAACCTGGGGATCTCCTGTATATAATGATATATGTACAGCCGGTATAACCTGGGGATCTCCTGTATATAATGATATATGTACAGTCGGTATAACCTGGGGATCTCCTGTATATAATGATATATGTACAGCCGGTATAACCTGGGGATCTCCTGTATATAATGATATATATACAGCCGGTATAACCTGGGGGTCTCCTGTATATAATGATATATGTACAGCTGGTGTAACCTGGGGACCTCCTGTATATAATGATATATGTACAGCCGGTATAACCCGGGGATCTCCTGTATATAATGATATATGCACAGCCGGTATAACCTGGGGATCTCCTGTATATAATGATATATGTACAGCCGGTATAACCTGGGGATCTCCTGTATATAATGATATATGTACAGCCGGTATAACCTGGGGATCTCCTGTATATAATGATATATGTACAGCCGGTATAACCTGGAGATCTCCTGTATATAATGATATATGTACAGCCGGTATAACCTGGGGATCTCCTGTATATAATGATATATGTACAGCCGGTATAACCTGGGGATCTCCTGTATATAATGATATATGTACAGCCGGTATAACCTGGGGATCTCCTGTATATAATGATATATGTACAGTCGGTATAACCTGGGGATCTCCTGTATATAATGATATATGTACAGCCGGTATAACCTGGGGATCTCCTGTATATAATGATATATGTACAGCCGGTATAACCTGGGGATCTCCTGTATATAATGATATATGTACAGCCGGTATAACCTGGGGATCTCCTGTATATAGTGATATATGTACAGCCGGTATAACCCGGGGATCTCCTGTATATAATGATATATGTACAGCTGGTATAACCTGGGGATCTCCTGTACATAATGATATATGTACAGCCGGTATAACCTGGGGATCTCCTGTATATAATGATATATGTACAGCCGGTATAACCTGGGGATCTCCTGTATATAATGATATATGTACAGCCGGTATAACCTGGGGATCTCCTGTATATAATGATATATGTACAGCCGGTATAACCTGGGGATCTCCTGTATATAATGATATATGTACAGCCGGTATAACCTGGGGATCTCCTGTATATAATGATATATGTACAGCCGGTATAACCTGGGGATCTCCTGTATATAATGATATATGTACAGCCGGTATAACCTGGGGATCTCCTGTTTATAATGATATATGTACAGCCGGTATAACCTGGAGATCTCCTGTATATAATGCTATATGTACAGCCGGTATAACCTGGGGATCTCCTGTATATAGTGATATATGTACAGCTGGTATAACCCGGGGATCTCCTGTATATAATGATATATGTACAGTTGGTATAACCTGGGGATCTCCTGTATATAATGATATATGTACGGCTGGTATAACCTGGGGATCTCCTGTATATAATGATATATGTACAGCCGGTATGACCTGGGGATCTCCTGTATATAATGATATATGTACAGCCGGTATAACCCGGGGATCTCCTGTATATAATGATATATGTACAGCCGGTATAACCTGGGGATCTCCTGTATATAATGATATATGTACAGCCGGTATAACCTGGGGATCTCCGGTATATAATGATATATGTACAGCTGGTATAACCTGGGGATCTCCTGTATATAATGATATATGTACATCCGGTATAACCTGGGGATCTCCTGTATATAATGATATATGTACAGCCGGTATAACCTGGGGATCTCCTGTATATAATGATATATGCACAGCTGGTATAACCTGGGGATCTCCTGCATATAATGATATATGTACAGCCGGTATAACCTGGGGATCTCCTGTATATAGTGATATATGTACAGCCGGTATAACCTGGGGATCTCCTGTATATAATGATATATGTACAGCCAGTATAACCTGGGGATCTCCTGTATATAATGATATATGTACAGCCAGTATAACCTGGGGATCTCCTGTATATAATGATATATGTACAGCCGGTATAACCTGGGGATCTCCTGTATATAGTGATATATGTACAGCCGGTATAACCTGGGGATCTCCTGTATATAATGATATATGTACAGCCGGTATAATCTGGGGATCTCCTGTATATAATGATATATGTACAGCCGGTATAACCTGGGGATCTCCTGTATATAATGATATATGTACAGCCGGTATAACCTGGGGATCTCCTGTATATAATGATATATGTACAGCCAGTATAACCTGGGGATCTCCTGTATATAATGATACATGTACAGCCAGTATAACCTGGGGATTTCCTGTATATAATGATATATGTACAGCCGGTATAACCTGGAGATCTCCTGTATATAATGATATATGTACAGCCGGTATAACCTGGGGATCTCCTGTATATAGTGATATATGTACAGCCGGTATAACCTGGCGATCTCCTGTATATAGTGATATATGTACAGCCGGTATAACCTGGGGATCTCCTGTATATAATGATATATGTACAGCCAGTATAACCTGGGGATCTCCTGTTTATAATGATATATGTACAGCCGGTATAACCTGGGGATCTCCTGTATATAATGATATATGTACAGCCGGTATAACCTGGGGATCTCCTGTATATAATGATATATGTACAGCCGGTATAACCTGGGGATCTCCTGTATATAATGATATATGTACAGCCGGTATAACCTGGGGATCTCCTGTATATAATGATATATGTACAGCCGGTATAACCCGGGTATCTCCTGTATATAATGATATATGTACAGCCGGTATAACCCGGGGATCTCCTGTATATAATGATATATGTACAGCCGGTATAACCTGGGGATCTCCTGTATATAATGATATATGTACAGCCGGTATAACCTGGGGATCTCCTGTATATAATGATATATGTACAGCCGGTATAACCCGGGGATCTCCTGTATATAATGATATATGTACAGCTGGTATAACCTGGAGATCTCCTGTATATAATGATATATGTACAGCCGGTATAACCTGGGGATCTCCTGTATATAATGATATATGTACAGCCGGTATAACCCGGGGATCTCCTGTATATAATGATATATGGACAGCCGGTATAACCTGGGGATCTCCTGTATATAATGATATATGTACAGCCGGTATAACCCGGGGATCTCCTGTATATAATGATATATGTACAGCCGGTATAACCTGGGGATCTCCTGTATATAATGATATATGTACAGCCGGTATAACCTGGGGATCTCCTGTATATAATGATATATGTGCAGCCGGTATAACCTGGAGATCTCCTGTATATAATGATATATGTACAGCCGCTATAACCTGGGGATCTCCTGTATATAATGATATATGTACAGCCGGTATAACCCGGGGATCTCCTGTATATAATGATATATGTACAGCCGGTATAACCTGGGGATCTCCTGTATATAATGATATATGTACAGCCGGTATAACCTGGGGATCTCCGGTATATAATGATATATGTACAGCCAGTATAACCTGGGGATCTCCTGTATATAATGATATATGTACAGCCAGTATAACCTGGGGATCTCCTGTATATAATGATATATGTACAGCCGGTATAACCTGGGGATCTCCTGTATATAATGATATATGTACAGCCGGTATAACCTGGGGATCTCCTGTATATAATGATATATGTACAGCCGGTATAACCTGGGGATCTCCTGTATATAATGATATATGTACAGCCGCTATAACCTGGGGATCTCCTGTATATAATGATATATGTACAGCCGGTATAACCTGGAGATCTCCTGTATATAATGATATATGTACAGCTGGTATAACCTGGGTATATCCTGTATATAATGATATATGTACAGCCGATATAACCTGGGGATCTCCTGTATATAATGATATATGTACAGCCGGTATAACCTGGGGATCTTATGTATATAATGCTATATGTACAGCCGGTATAACCTGGGGATCTCCTGTATATAGTGATATATGTACAGCCGGTATAACCTGGGGATCTCCTGTATATAATGATATATGTACAGCCGGTATAACCTGGGGATCTCCTGTATATAATGATATATAAACAGCCGGTATAACCTGGGGATCTCCTGTATATAATGATATATGTACAGCCGGTATAACCTGGGGATCTCCTGTATATAATGATATATGTACAGCCGGTATAACCCGGGGATCTCCTGTATATAATGATATATGTACAGCCGGTATAACCCGGGGATCTCCTGTATATAATGATATATGTACAGCCGGTATAACCTGGGGATCTCCTGTATATAATGATATATGTACAGCCGGTATAACCTGGGGATCTCCTGTATATAATGATATATGTACAGCCGGTATAACCCGGGGATCTCCTGTATATAATGATATATGTACAGCTGGTATAACCTGGAGATCTCCTGTATATAATGATATATGTACAGCTGGTATAACCTGGGGATCTCCTGTATATAATGATATATGTACAGCCGGTATAATCTGGGGATCTCCTGTATATAATGATATATGTACAGCCGGTATAACCCGGGGATCTCCTGTATATAATGATATATGTACAGTTGGTATAACCTGGGGATCTCCTGTATATAATGATATATGTACGGCTGGTATAACCTGGGGATCTCCTGTATATAATGATATATGTACAGCCGGTATAACCTGGAGATCTCCTGTATATAATGATATATGTACAGCCGGTATAACCCGGGGATCTCCTGTATATAATGATATATGTACAGCCGGTATAACCTGGGGATCTCCTGTATATAATGATATATGTACAGCCGGTATAACCTGGGGATCTCCTGTATATAATGATATATGTACAGCCGGTATAACCTGGGGATCTCCTGTATATAATGATATATGCACAGCCGGTATAACCTGGGGATCTCCTGTATATAATGATATATGTACAGCCGGTATAACCTGGGGATCTCCTGTATATAATGATATATGTACAGCCGGTATAACCTGGGGATCTCCTGTATATAATGATATATGTACAGCCAGTATAACCTGGGGATCTCCTGTATATAATGATATATGTACAGCCGGTATAACCTGGGGATCTCCTGTATATAATGATATATGTACAGCCAGTATAACCTGGGGATCTCCTGTATATAATGATATATGTACAGCCGGTATAACCTGGGGATCTCCTGTATATAATGATATATGTACAGCCGGTATAACCTGGGGATCTCCTGTATATAATGATATATGTACAGCCGGTATAACCTGGGGATCTCCTGTATATAATGATATATGTACAGCTGGTATAACCTGGGGATCTCCTGTATATAATGATGTATGTACAGCCGGTATAACCTGGGGATCTCCTGTATATAGTGATATATGTACAGCCGGTATAACCTGGGGATCTCCTGTATATAATGATATATGTACAGCCGGTATAACCTGGGGATCTCCTGTATATAATGATATATGTACAGCCGCTATAACCTGGGGATCTCCTGTATATAATGATATATGTACAGCCGCTATAACCTGGGGATCTCCTGTATATAATGATATATGTACAGCCGGTATAACCTGGGCATCTCCTGTATATAGTGATATATGTACAGCCAGTATAACCTGGGGATCTCCTGTATATAATGATATATGTACAGCCGGTATAACCTGGGGATGTCCTGTAAATAATGATATATGTACAGCTGGTATAACCTGGGGATCTCCTGTATATAATGATATATGTACAGCCGGTATAACCTGGGGATCTCCTGTATATAATGATATATGTACAGCTGGTATAACCTGGGGATCTCCTGTATATAGTGATATATGTACAGCCGGTATAACCTGGGGATCTCCTGTATATAATGATATATGTACAGCCGGTATAACCTGGGGATCTCCTGTATATAATGATATATGTACAGCCGGTATAACCTGGGGATCTCCTGTATATAATGATATATGTACAGCCGGTATAACCTGGGGATCTCCTGTATATAATGATATATGTACAGCCGGTATAACCTGGGGATCTCCTGTATATAATGATATATGTACAGCCGGTATAACCTGGGGATCTCCTGTATATAATGATATATGTACAGCCGGTATAACCTGGGGATCTCCTGTATATAATGATATATGTACAGCCGGTATAACCTGGGGATCTCCTGTATATAATGATATATGTACAGCCGGTATAACCTGGGGATCTCCTGTATATAATGATATATGTACAGCCGGTATAACCTGGGGATCTCCTGTATATAATGATATATGTACAGCCGGTATAACCTGGGGATCTCCTGTATATAATGATATATGTACAGCCGGTATAACCCGGGGATCTCCTGTATATAATGATATATGTACAGCTGGTATAACCTGGGGATCTCCTGTATATAATGATATATGTACAGCTGGTATAACCTGGGGATCTCCTGTATATAATGATATATGTACAGCCAGTATAACCTGGGGATCTCCTGTATATAATGATATATATATATACAGCCGGTATAACCTGGGGATCTCCTGTATATAATGATATATGTACAGCTGGTATAACCTGGGGATCTCCTGTATATAATGATATATGTACAGCCGGTATAACCTGGGGATCTCCTGTATATAATGATATATGTACAGCTGGTATAACCTGGGGATCTTCTGTATATTATGAAATATGTACAGCCGGTATAACCTGGGGATCTCCTGTATATAATGATATATGTACAGCCGGTATAACCTGGGGATCTCCTGTATATAATGATATATGTACAGCCGGTATAACCTGGGGATCTCCTGTATATAATGATATATGTACAGCCGGTATAACCTGGGGGTCTCCTGTATATAATGATATATGTACAGCCGGTATAACCTGGGGATCTCCTGTATATAATGATATATGTACAGCCGGTATAACCTGGGCATCTCCTGTATATAGTGATATATGTACAGCCGGTATAACCTGGGGATCTCCTGTATATAGTGATATATGTACAGCCGGTATAACCTAGGGATCTCCTGTATATAATGATATATGTACAGCCGGTATAACCTGGGGATCTCCTGTATATAATGATATATGTACAGCTGGTATAACCTGGGGATCTCCTGTATATAATGATATATGTACAGCCGGTATAACCTAGGGATCTCCTGTATATAATGATATATGTACAGCCGGTATAACCTGGGGATCTCCTGTGTATAATGATATATGTACAGCCGGTATAACCTGGGGATCTCCTGTATATAATGATATATGTACAGCCGGTATAACCTGGGGATCTCCGGTATATAATGATATATGTACAGCTGGTATAACCTGGGGATCTCCTGTATATAATGATATATGTACATCCGGTATAACCTGGGGATCTCCTGTATATAATGATATATGTACAGCCGGTATGACCTGGGGATCTCCTGTATATAATGATATATGTACGGCCGCTATAACCTGGGGATCTCCTGTATATAATGATATATGTACAGCCGTTATAACCTGGGGATCTCCTGTATATAGTGATATATGTACAGCCGGTATAACCTGGGGATCTCCTGTATATAATGATATATGTACAGCCGCTATAACCTGGGGATCTCCTGTATATAATGATATATGTACAGCCGCTATAACCCGGGGATCTCCTGTATATAATGATATATGTACAGCCGCTATAACCAGGGGATCTCCTGTATATAGTGATATATGTACAGCCGGTATAACCCGGGGATCTCCTGTATATAATGATATATGTACAGCCGGTATAACCTGGGGATCTCCTGTATATAATGATATATGTACAGCCGGTATAACCTGGGGATCTCCTGTATATAATGATATATGTACAGCCGGTATAACCTGGGGATCTCCTGTATATAATGATATATGTACAGCCGGTATAACCTGGGGATCTCCTGTATATAATGATATATGTACAGCAGGTATAACCTGGGGATCTCCTGTATATAATGATATATGTACAGCCGGTATAACCTGGGGATCTCCTGTATATAATGATATATGTACAGCCGGTATAACCTGGGGATCTCCTGTATATAATGATATATGTACAGCCGGTATAACCTGGGGATCTCCTGTATATAGTGATATATGTACAGCCGGTATAACCTGGGGATCTCCTGTATAT
This sequence comes from Engystomops pustulosus, assembly GCF_040894005.1. Lineage (NCBI taxonomy): Eukaryota > Metazoa > Chordata > Amphibia > Anura > Leptodactylidae > Engystomops > Engystomops pustulosus. The sequence goes on from NC_092415.1 coordinate 210,917,788, forward strand.
AGTGATATATACACAGCCGGTATAACCTGGGGATCTCCTGTATATAATGATTTATGTACAGCCGGTATAACCTGGGGATCTCCTGTATATAATGATATATGTACAGCCGGTATAACCTGGGGATCTCCTGTATATAATGATATATGTACAGCCGGTATAACCTGGGGATCTCCTGTATATAATGATATATGTACAGCCGGTATAACCTGGGGATCTCCTGTATATAATGATATATGTACAGCCAGTATAACCTGGGGATCTCCTGTATATAATGATATATATATATACAGCCGGTATAACCTGGGGATCTCCTGTATATAATGATATATGTACAGCTGGTATAACCTGGGGATCTCCTGTATATAATGATATATGTACAGCCGGTATAACCTGGGGATCTCCTGTATATAATGATATATGTACAGCTGGTATAACCTGGGGATCTCCTGTATATTATGAAATATGTACAGCCGGTATAACCTGGGGATCTCCTGTATATAATGATATATGTACAGCCGGTATAACCTGGGGGTCTCCTGTATATAATGATATATGTACAGCCGGTATAACCTGGGGATCTCCTGTATATAATGATATATGTACAGCCGGTATAACCTGGGCATCTCCTGTATATAGTGATATATGTACAGCCGGTATAACCTGGGGATCTCCTGTATATAGTGATATATGTACAGCCGGTATAACCTAGGGATCTCCTGTATATAATGATATATGTACAGCCGGTATAACCTGGGGATCTCCTGTATATAATGATATATGTACAGCTGGTATAACCTGGGGATCTCCTGTATATAATGATATATGTACAGCCGGTATAACCTAGGGATCTCCTGTATATAATGATATATGTACAGCCGGTATAACCTGGGGATCTCCTGTGTATAATGATATATGTACAGCCGGTATAACCTGGGGATCTCCTGTATATAATGATATATGTACAGCCGGTATAACCTGGGGATCTCCGGTATATAATGATATATGTACAGCTGGTATAACCTGGGGATCTCCTGTATATAATGATATATGTACATCCGGTATAACCTGGGGATCTCCTGTATATAATGATATATGTACAGCCGGTATGACCTGGGGATCTCCTGTATATAATGATATATGTACGGCCGCTATAACCTGGGGATCTCCTGTATATAATGATATATGTACAGCCGTTATAACCTGGGGATCTCCTGTATATAGTGATATATGTACAGCCGGTATAACCTGGGGATCTCCTGTATATAATGATATATGTACAGCCGCTATAACCTGGGGATCTCCTGTATATAATGATATATGTACAGCCGCTATAACCCGGGGATCTCCTGTATATAATGATATATGTACAGCCGCTATAACCAGGGGATCTCCTGTATATAGTGATATATGTACAGCCGGTATAACCCGGGGATCTCCTGTATATAGTGATATATGTACAGCCGGTATAACCCGGGGATCTCCTGTATATAATGATATATGTACAGCCGGTATAACCTGGGGATCTCCTGTATATAATGATATATGTACAGCCGGTATAACCTGGGGATCTCCTGTATATAATGATATATGTACAGCCGGTATAACCTGGGGATCTCCTGTATATAATGATATATGTACAGCAGGTATAACCTGGGGATCTCCTGTATATAATGATATATGTACAGCCGGTATAACCTGGGGATCTCCTGTATATAATGATATATGTACAGCCGGTATAACCTGGGGATCTCCTGTATATAATGATATATGTACAGCCGGTATAACCTGGGGATCTCCTGTATATAGTGATATATGTACAGCCGGTATAACCTGGGGATCTCCTGTATATAGTGATATATGTACAGCCGGTATAACCTGGGGATCTCCTGTATATAATGATTTATGTACAGCCGGTATAACCTGGGGATCTCCTGTATATAATGATATATGTACAGCCGGTATAACCTGGGGATCTCCTGTATATAATGATATATGTACAGCCGGTATAACCTGGGGATCTCCTGTATATAATGATATATGTACAGCCGGTATAACCTGGGGATCTCCTGTATATAATGATATATGTACAGCCGGTATAACCTGGGGATCTCCTGTATATAATGATATATGTACAGCCGGTATAACCTGGGGATCTCCTGTATATAATGATATATGTACAGCCGGTATAACCTGGGGATCTCCTGTATATAATGATATATGTACAGCCGGTATAACCTGGGGATCTCCTGTATATAATGATATATGTACAGCCGGTATATCCTGGGGTTCTCCTGTATATAGTGATATATGTACAGCCGGTATAACCTGGGGATCTCCTGTATATAGTGATATATGTACAGCCGGTATAACCTGGGGATCTCCTGTATATAATGATATATGTACAGCCGGTATAACCTGGGGATCTCCTGTATATAATGATATATGTACAGCCGGTATAACCTGGGGATCTCCTGTATATAATGATATATGTACAGCCGGTATAACCTGGGGATCTCCTGTATATAGTGATATATGTACAGCCGGTATAACCTGGGGATCTCCTGTATATAGTGATATATGTACAGCTGGTATAACCTGGAGATCTCCTGTATATAATGATATATGTACAGCTGGTATAACCTGGGGATCTCCTGTATATAATGATATTTGTACAGCCGGTATAACCTGGGGATCTCCTGCATATAATGATATATGTACAGCCGGTATAACCTGGGGATCTCCTGTATATAATTATATATGTACAGCCGGTATAACCTGGGGATCTCCTGTATATAATGATATATGTACAGCCGGTATAACCTGGGGATCTCCTGTATATAATGATATATGTACAGCTGGTGTAACCTGGGGATCTCCTGTATATAATGATATATGTACAGCCGGTATAACCTGGAGATCTCCTGTATATAATGATATATGTACAGCTGGTATAACCTGGGGATCTCCTGTATATAATGATATATGTACAGCCGGTATAACCTGGGGATCTCCTGTATATAATGATATATGTACAGCTGGTATAACCTGGGGATCTCCTGTATATTATGAAATATGTACAGCCGGTATAACCTGGGGATCTCCTGTATATAATGATATATGTACAGCCGGTATAACCTGGGGGTCTCCTGTATATAATGATATATGTACAGCCGGTATAACCTGGGGATCTCCTGTATATAATGATATATGTACAGCCGGTATAACCTGGGCATCTCCTGTATATAGTGATATATGTACAGCCGGTATAACCTGGGGATCTCCTGTATATAGTGATATATGTACAGCCGGTATAACCTAGGGATCTCCTGTATATAATGATATATGTACAGCCGGTATAACCTGGGGATCTCCTGTATATAATGATATATGTACAGCTGGTATAACCTGGGGATCTCCTGTATATAATGATATATGTACAGCCGGTATAACCTAGGGATCTCCTGTATATAATGATATATGTACAGCCGGTATAACCTGGGGATCTCCTGTGTATAATGATATATGTACAGCCGGTATAACCTGGGGATCTCCTGTATATAATGATATATGTACAGCCGGTATAACCTGGGGATCTCCGGTATATAATGATATATGTACAGCTGGTATAACCTGGGGATCTCCTGTATATAATGATATATGTACATCCGGTATAACCTGGGGATCTCCTGTATATAATGATATATGTACAGCCGGTATGACCTGGGGATCTCCTGTATATAATGATATTTGTACGGCCGCTATAACCTGGGGATCTCCTGTATATAATGATATATGTACAGCCGTTATAACCTGGGGATCTCCTGTATATAGTGATATATGTACAGCCGGTATAACCTGGGGATCTCCTGTATATAATGATATATGTACAGCCGCTATAACCTGGGGATCTCCTGTATTTAATGATATATGTACAGCCGCTATAACCCGGGGATCTCCTGTATATAATGATATATGTACAGCCGCTATAACCAGGGGATCTCCTGTATATAGTGATATATGTACAGCCGGTATAACCCGGGGATCTCCTGTATATAATGATATATGTACAGCCGGTATAACCTGGGGATCTCCTGTATATAATGATATATGTACAGCCGGTATAACCTGGGGATCTCCTGTATATAATGATATATGTACAGCCGGTATAACCTGGGGATCTCCTGTATATAATGATATATGTACAGCCGGTATAACCTGGGGATCTCCTGTATATAATGATATATGTACAGCAGGTATAACCTGGGGATCTCCTGTATATAATGATATATGTACAGCCGGTATAACCTGGGGATCTCCTGTATATAATGATATATGTACAGCCGGTATAACCTGGGGATCTCCTGTATATAATGATATATGTACAGCCGGTATAACCTGGGGATCTCCTGTATATAGTGATATATGTACAGCCGGTATAACCTGGGGATCTCCTGTATATAGTGATATATGTACAGCCGGTATAACCTGGGGATCTCCTGTATATAATGATTTATGTACAGCCGGTATAACCTGGGGATCTCCTGTATATAATGATATATGTACAGCCGGTATAACCTGGGGATCTCCTGTATATAATGATATATGTACAGCCGGTATAACCTGGGGATCTCCTGTATATAATGATATATGTACAGCCGGTATAACCTGGGGATCTCCTGTATATAATGATATATGTACAGCCGGTATAACCTGGGGATCTCCTGTATATAATGATATATGTACAGCCGGTATAACCTGGGGATCTCCTGTATATAATGATATATGTACAGCCGGTATAACCTGGGGATCTCCTGTATATAATGATATATGTACAGCCGGTATAACCTGGGGATCTCCTGTATATAATGATATATGTACAGCCGCTATATCCTGGGGTTCTCCTGTATATAGTGATATATGTACAGCCGGTATAACCTGGGGATCTCCTGTATATAGTGATATATGTACAGCCGGTATAACCTGGGGATCTCCTGTATATAATGATATATGTACAGCCGGTATAACCTGGGGATCTCCTGTATATAATGATATATGTACAGCCGGTATAACCTGGGGATCTCCGGTACATAATGATATATGTACAGCCGGTATAACCTGGGGATCTCCTGTATATAATGATATATGTACAGCCGGTATAACCTGGGGATCTCCTGTATATAATGATATATGTACAGCCGGTATAACCTGGGGATCTCCTGTATATAGTGATATATGTATAGCCGGTATAACCTGGGGATCTCCTGTATATAGTGATATATGTACAGCTGGTATAACCTGGAGATCTCCTGTATATAATGATATATGTACAGCTGGTATAACCTGGGGATCTCCTGTATATAATGATATTTGTACAGCCGGTATAACCTGGGGATCTCCTGCATATAATGATATATGTACAGCCGGTATAACCTGGGGATCTCCTGTATATAATGATATATGTACAGCCGGTATAACCTGGGGATCTCCTGTATATAATGATATATGTACAGCCGGTATAACCTGGGGATCTCCTGTATATAATGATATATGTACAGCTGGTGTAACCTGGGGATCTCCTGTATATAATGATATATGTACAGCCGGTATAACCTGGAGATCTCCTGTATATAATGATATATGTACAGCTGGTATAACCTGGGGATCTCCTGTATATAATGATATATGTACAGCCGGTATAACCTGGGGATCTCCTGTATATAATGATATATGTACAGCCGGTATAACCTGGGGATCTCCTGTATATAATGATATATGTACAGCTGGTATAACCTGGGGATCTCCTGTATATAATGATATATGTACAGCCGGTATAACCTGGGGATCTCCTGTATATAATGATATATGTACAGCTGGTATAACCTGGGGATCTCCTGTATATAATGATATATATACAGCCGGTATAACCTGGGGATCTCCTGTATATAATGATATATGTACAGCCGGTATAACCTGGGGATCTCCTGTATATAATGATATATGTACAGCTGGTATAACCTGGGGATCTCCTGTATATAGTGATATATGTACAGCCGGTATAACCTGGGGTACCTATGATGTCAGAGGCAGTCAGGGAACACACAAAAAAGACAAGAACAACTCACAGTCTGTTTTTTCTAAGATTGTGTCACAAGATACGTTTCAGGCTGAGGTTATGTCGTATCTCCCATTGTCTGAGGTAGCAGGGTGGATGCAGTGTGGAGGGGGAGCTCAGATTCAGGGAGATAGGTGCTGCCTCGGTAACAATCTGCAACATCCTTGCCAATGCAAGGCAGAGGAGTTGTTGCGAATAAGCCCCTAATATGTGTGTTCCCCTAATAGAGAGTCTGATCAGCTCCTCTGCAGGACACTACACATATACTTAGGTAATTGTGTAGCGGTAGATTCTGCCTGGATAGGCAAGGGTTAAATATTGTTCATTGTTGTCATCCAATAATATGCCTTAATGCACTTAATTGTGAACTGGAGTGTGATTGGAGGAGGAGACCACCTGACCAGGGGAGGAGTCAGTCTCTTCAGGCCCAGCTCTGCTAGTGAGCAGACCTACTCTCTTGAGACCCAGCTTCTGACTGAGAAGCACCACAGGCCCCCTAGGCCTCAGCAGCTCTATAGAGTGTCAGTCCACCTTCAGGGCTAACACTGAACCATCTCAGGATACAAGCTGCAGCTAGCAGCATTGGACACAGCTCCATCCCAGCCTGCCCCTGCATCCAGACTGGTGAACAGACTCCTGTGGTTCCCTCTCCAAGATCACTCCCAGTATCCTACCTCTGTAAGGAATCGTTTGGCACGTTGCCTCCGGCTGGTCCCTGCTACGGTTGTAACATCAAGGGCGCCCCATCCATCTACCAGGGACACATACTACAGACTCTAAGGGCTGCCCCAGGGAGAACCAGTACATCAGCCTCTCCCTCAATATCATTTCTCGCACACACCACCCGCTGGAGACCTGCCAGGCTGTAGGACAGCCCTCCGGTCCCCATACCAAGCACCGTGACACTAGCGTGCCTAGGCCGCAACCGCCAGCCACTCCAGTATTCCGGGCCCCAAGAAAAGGCTAGGCCCCGGTGGGGGATGTTGCAAGTGGCACAAAGTACCGTGGAGGAGGAGTCGGAGTGTGAGCGGCTGGAAACGAAGAGGGTTAATCTTGGATTTCGGCGCAGGCCGCGCCTGAGTCCCGGCGAGCGTGTCCTGCAACTGGAGGAGAGCACCGCTGAGCACCATCGAGCCCCTGTTGCCTACTGGACATCGAGAACGGAGTCGTTTGTGCACCGGAGCTGTCCTGTCACCGCGGCTGATCCTGGGTGAGTACCGCTGGGGAAGTTAAAGGGGGGTAGAGATTGTTTCGACGCTAGGTTAATTGGCTCACCTCCCAGGGAATAGTGACTGTGCTTTAAATTGCCCAAGTCCCTATTACTGGCCATCACCCATAGCAACGGATATTGTGTACCCCTCAGACCTCATTACGCTAGTTCAATCATGTCAGCCCAAGACGAAGACACGGAACCGGGGCAATTCCCATCCCCCGGTCCCTCCTCATGGTATCGGAGCATGTTAAACCCGCCAGAGAACCCCTTCAGCCCTGCTACCGCCAGTATCCCCGGGACTCCCACCATTATGCCTCTGACTATGCCCTACTATCTGGGGGTCCCCTAGTTACCCCACTACGAAGGAGAATTACACACTCTCTCTATATTCAGAGCCAAGCTGTTAGCTACCTTCGCCCTGTATCCCTTTACAGAGCAACATAGTGGACATTTTAACCGGGCAATTAAAGGGACCCGCTCTCCGGGAAGTCAAGTCTTGGCCCCAAGAACAATGCCAGAATGCGGTTCAACCATGAGTAACACCATGCGGACACCATGAGTAAAATACTCGACCGGCTGTCCCAGTTGGAAGTAACCGTCTCCTCCAAAAGGAGGAAACCACCAGAGGACTCTGTACAGCCAGTCACTCCCCGTGACTCCCCAGCCAACCCGCGCCCAAGGGGGGCAAAGTCTATAAACACCTGGAGTCAGAAAGAACCCCGCCAGCGGTACAGCTACTGTGGTAAATACGAGCATGAAGAGAATGGATGACCTCCAAGGGAAGAACCTTTAAGTCCCTGAGATTCCAACTGGATGCCCAGGTTCGTGGGGACTCGCTCCATGGTTCATGTAACCATCAACGGAGTAACCCTACCGGCCTTAATTGATACCGGCTCTCAAGTAACTACCCTCTGAAGTGCTACCAAAAAGGAGCATCCTTGACCCAGCCTCCCAAGGCTTACTTGAACATTATTGCTACCAATGGGATAACCGTACCCATTCGCGGCTACTGGGAACCCACACTAATCATTGGAGACACCGAGTTAACCAGGAAGGGCGTAGTGGTGACACAAGTGCCTGAAGGCGGTAAGTTCCCCCTGGTACTGGGTACCAACGTCCTCCGCAACTGCTACCCTGAAGTGCTGAAGGCTCTCCACAACTCTCTACCAACAGTGTCCAGCGATTCTCGGAAGTCAATTCAGGAGACTATGCAAGTCCTAGCGGCACAATAGAAGTTTGCTGGCCCCAATGGAGAAATCTGCAGAGCCCGGTCAAGGATCCACAACCTGTCTGCCTTCAACTGAGACGTTAGTATGGTGTGGAGCCTGCATGGGCGTTCAAGGTCAAGACTACCAGGCTATGATAGAACCCCTACCAGCTGACAAAGACCTGCCCATTCTAGCCGTCAGGAGCCTAGTCACTGTATCTAGAGGACAAGTACCCATCAGACTGCTAAACGTGGAAGACTCCCCAGTGGATTTGAGAAGATACCAAGCCGTAGCCACTCTCTTCAGCGTCCACCCTTAAGACTTAGTGGAAACCTCTCTGTCTCCAGCAGCTGGAGGTGAAGCAAAGTGCTGAGGGTGAGCCTGCCGAGCAGTCCTGGTGGCTTGAGCTCAACATTGGAGACAACGATATCACTCCTGCAGACCAAATACAAGGTGTCCTAGATGTCGTCATGAAGCACCACCAGGCCTACTTTAAACACCCACTGGATTTTGGCCGACTACCCTGATTCAACATACCATCCCTACTGGCTCTCATCCTCCTATCAAAGAGAGGTACCGGACCATACCTCCAGCCCATTACCAAGAGGTAAAGAAGCTGGTACAAGAGATGAAGACAGCCAATGTTATCCGGGAGAGTCACAGACCATGGGCTGCTCCGCTGGTCCTTGTGAAAAAGAAGGATGGGACCCTTCAATTCTGTGTTGACTATAGGAAGATCAACAATATCACCCACAAGGATGCCTATCCGCTGCCTCGAATCGAGGAATCCCTCGCAGCCCTATGGTCAGCGGCCTACTTCTCTACCCTGGACCTGACCAGTGGCTACTGGCAAGTGGCCATAGTGCCAAAAGATAGGGAGAAGATGGCCTTCACTGCCCCAATGGGCCTGTTCAAGTTCAATAACATGCCTTTTGGCCTAATCAATGCCCAAGGCATGTCCTCCTGTACTTGGATGATATCATCATCTACTCCAAGACCTACAAAGAGCATCTCCAACATCTGGCTGAAGTCTTCCAAATTCTGACCCAGCATTGGTTGAAGGTAAAGCCGTCCAAGTGCCACCTATTGCAGCCTAGTGTAAAGTACCTTGGACATGTGGTGAGTGCTGATGGAATCGAGCCAGACCCAGATAAAATTGCAGCTGTCCATAACTGGCCTACCCCATCTACTATCGGGGACATCAAGAGCTTCTTGGGATTTGCCAGCTACTACAGGCGATTTATCACAAAGTTTGCCCAGTTAGCAGCCCCTCTGCAAGAACTCCTAAGGGCATTGCCAAAAGAGGGTCAATGATCCCGAGCAGCCATTGAATGGACAGCAGAACGAGAAGCAGCCTTCCAAATGCTGAAGCAAAGACTAACTGAGCCTCCGGTGTTAGGATACCCAGATTACAGTCTGCCCTTCATACTCTACACTGATGCAAGCAGGATTAAGGAGCTGTACTATCCCAGCTTCAGAATGGAACTGAAAGCGTCATAGTCTACGCCAGCCGTTCCCTTCGAGAACCGGAACAGAACGACCAGAATTACAGCTCATTCAAGTTGGAGTTTCTGGCGTTAGTCTGGGCTGTGACCAAAAAAGTTCAAGGACAATCTAGCTGCTTCCTTCTTCACAGTCTTCACAGACAACAACCCCTTGGCGCATCTGAACACCGCCCGGCTTGGAGCCCTGGACCAGCAATGGGCTTCCAGGTTAGCAAACTTCAACTTTACTATCAAGTACCGAGCTGGCAAGATCAACGACAATGCTGATGCTCTGTCCCGTCTTGCTGCGATCCCTACTCCAGTGTCGGATTCTGGAGACGACGACAAAGAAATGGTAATTTTCTCTCAACAGGAACTAAGGAGATCTCAGTAAGTACCAGCGAGATCTGCAGGAGTACCAGCTGTCCCAACACAAAGGTTGGAAGCCGAAGGCCGTCTGCTTTGCCGATCCTGAGGAACTGCTACTGACTGCAACTCTGATACAGAGTAATCCCTACGGGCTGTATCCCTTACCAGGTACTGTAGATATATTGTAAATAATGCTTCTCTGCTACTCCCAGTTGGGCTGAGCCCCTTAAATCCTCTGAGCCAGAGACTTTCCTGGGACTCCTTCCCCCTATTTATGATACAGTCAAGAGACTCTCCTTGAACTGCTCACCGTTGTTATCTGCAATTTTTTTACCAACCTCTGCTGATGCCGAACCACATCTCCACAAAGGATTCCATTTCCCTCCATGGAAGAGGAGACCCTTTGTTTATCTGCACTCTTCCTCACACCAAGGGCTGCGCCCAGAAGATGGACTTTGTTTCAAAACCCTTCTGAGAGACTTTTAGCCATTCGCTACAAGGAAAAGTTGCCAATGACTTTGTGTTGCACTGAATGCTCTTTATTTGCAGGAATGGGACATTCTGCTTGCCTTTTCTATGCATTTTTCTCCACAGGAAAATGGACATTCTCGCTATTGCTACTCTGAGTAGCCATTTCATGTAACGTATGTAACGTTTAAGCAATTGACCCATTGGGCTGCTAAAAGCCAATGTGTGTTTGAAACATGTTTGCACAACTCTCAATGCCATTTCGTCAGTGAGTTTGCACTTAACCATTTTATAGGCTTTGCAGGATTGTAGTGTGACTGTGTTGGACCGTCTTCATATTTAAATCCTGATCGCAGGCTTACACCTAGAACTCGAGCTCGGTACTTGTGTGGCTTCTGTAAACTGCGGGTCCTTAGGGGACCAGGGGTGTTTATCCAGTAGCACCTAGATGTCATACACTCATGGTAAGACCGTCAGACGGCAGGTAAAAGTGTAATCTGTACATATTGCATGTACTACTACTATTACTATTTGTCGCTAAGGAAGAAGAGTTTTCGAACAAATAGTCAGGCCTTGGTGTAAGGAGTGGATTACAGGACATGACACCGCACCTTTCCCTGCTACACAGTAGATTTAAGGGCGTTAGATACCAACTGTCACATTCAGTGTATTTATGTACCTAGTCCAACACCAACCCAGGTGCCTGTAGCCAGGACCATGGCGGTTTGTCCCCTACACTGCACATAGCCAGCACTTCTAAGCAAGTGCGACTTATACCATCTACACCCCTGCTGGCTGTTAAACACCTGGACCCTCCAGAGGCCATCTGCTGCTGGACAGCGTAGGTTCTCTTTTTCCATATCTGGTCCAATAGTCGAGCCATGGGCGGCTCTTTCAATTGCCCTGGAGGTATGCAACATACCTGCCAATGCAAGGCAGAGGAATTGTTGCGAATAAGCCCCTAATATGTGTGTTCCCCTAATAGAGAGTCTGATCAGCTCCTCCTCAGGACACTACACATATACTTAGGTAATTGTGTAGCGGTAGATTCTGCCTGGATAGGCAAGGGTTAAATATTGTTCATTGTTGTCATCCAATAATATGCATTAATGCACTTAATTGTGAACTGGACTGTGATTGGAGGAGGAGACCACCTGACCAGGGGAGGAGTCAGTCTCTTCAGGCCCAGCTCTGCTAGTGAGCAGACCTACTCTCTTGAGACCCAGCTTCTGACTGAGAAGCACCACAGGCCCCCTAGGCCTCAGCAGCTCTATAGAGTGTCAGTCCACCTTCAGGGCTAACACTGAACCATCCCAGGATAAAAGCTAAAGCTTCCAGGATTGGACTCATCTCCATCCCAGCCTGCCCCTGCATCCAGGCTGGTGACCCAACTCCTGAGGTTCCCTCTCCAAGATCACTCCCAGTATCCTACCTCTGTAAGGAATCATTTGGCACGTTGCCTGCTGTCACTGTTGGTTCAAATAAAGAACTGCTACAGCTGTAACACCAAGGGCGCCCCATCCATCCACCAGGGACATATACTACAGACACTCAGGGGTTGCCCCAGGGAGAACCAGAACATCAGCCGCTCCCTCCATATTTCTCGCACACACCACCTGCTGTAGAGCTGCCAGGCTGTAGGAAAGCCCTCCGGTCCCCATACCAAGCACCGTGACATCAGCGTGCCCTAGGCCGCAACCGCCAGCCACTCCGGTATTCTGGGCCCAGCTGCCTCCAGGCCCCAAGAAAAAGCTAGGCCCAGTGGGGGATGTTGCAAATCCTAGGGCCGACTCTGTAAAGGAGAGTCTTGCAGGCCTGATGGAGGGAGATCGCCCTCAGATGGAGACAGCAGCAGCTGGTAGTCTGCAGGCAACCCTATCTCCAATCCCTGTGACAACCCTTCCACCCGACCCCTGTGACAACCTTTCCTCACAACTCCTTAACAAACATGTCTCCGACCCCTGTGGCAACCTATCCCGGTGACAACCCTTCCTATAATTCGTATGACAACCCTTCCTACCGACCTCTGTGACAAACCTTCTTACAATCTGTGTGACAAGCCTTACTCCAATCCTGATGACAACCCTACCACTAATCCCTGTGACAACTCTCCTTCCGATCCATGTAACAACCCTTCCACCCGACCAACCCGGCGTCTATAGGACCTCACATGGTGATGCCTCCTCCTGTGTATACATTGTATAGGGGGAGGCTTCTGTAGGACCTCACATGGTGGATGCCTCCTCCTGTGTATACATTGTATAGGGGAGGTGTCTGTAGGACCTCACATGGTGATGCCTCCTCCTATGTATACATTGTATAGGGGGAGGTGTCTGTAGGACCTCACATGGTGATGCCTCCTCCTGTGTATACATTGTATAGGGGGAGGCGCCTGTAGGACCTCACATGGTGGATGCCTCCTCCTGTGTATACATTGTATAGGGGAGGTGTCTGTAGGACCTCACATGGTGGATGCCTCCTCCTGTGTATACATTGTATAGGGGGAGGCGTCTGTAGGACCTCACATGGTGATGCCTCCTCCTATGTATACATTGTATAGGGGAGGTGTCTGTAGGACCTCACATGGTGGATGCCTCCTCCTGTGTATACATTGTATAGGGGAGGTGTCTGTAGGACCTCACATGGTGGATGCCTCCTCCTGTGTATACATTGTATAGGGGGAGGCGCCTGTAGGACCTCACATGGTGGATGCCTCCTCCTGTGTATACATTGTATAGGGGAGGTGTCTGTAGGACCTCACATGGTGGATGCCTCCTCCTGTGTATACATTGTATAGGGGAGGCGTCTGTAGGACCTCACATGGTGGATGCCTCCTCCTGTGTATACATTGTATAGGGGAGGTGTCTGTAGGACCTCACATGGTGGATGCCTCCTCCTGTGTATACATTGTATAGGGGAGGCGTCTGTAGGACCTCACATGTTGGATGCCTCCTCCTGTGTATACATTGTATAGGGGAGGCGTCTGTAGGACCTCACATGGTGATGCCTCCTCCTGTGTATACATTGTATAGGGGAGGCGTCTGTAGGACCTCACATGGTGATGCCTCCTCCTGTGTATACATTGTATAGGGGAGGTGTCTGTAGGACCTCACATGGTGGATGCCTCCTCCTGTGTATACATTGTATAGGGGGAGGTGTCTGTAGGACCTCACATGTTGGATGCCTCCTCCTGTGTATACATTGTATAGGGGAGGTGTCTATAGGACCTCACATGTTGGATGCCTCCTCCTGTGTATACGTTGTATAGGGGGAGGCATCTGTAGGACCTCACATGGTGATGCCTCCTCCTGTGTATACATTGTATAGGGGGAGGCGTCTATAGGACCTCACATGTTGGATGCCTCCTCCTGTGTATACATTGTATAGGTGGAGGCGTCTATAGGACCTCACATGGTGGATGCCTCCTCCTGTGTATACATTGTATAGGGGAGATGTCTGTAGGACCTCACATGGTGATGCCTCCTCCTGTGTATACATTGTATAGGGGAGGCGTCTGTAGGACCTCACATGGTGATGCCTCCTCCTGTGTATACATTGTATAGGGGAGGCGTCTGTAGGACCTCACATGGTGGATGCCTCCTCCTGTGTATACATTGTATAGGGGAGGCGTCTGTAGGACCTCACATGGTGGATGCCTCCTCCTGTGTATACATTGTATAGGGGAGGCGCCTGTAGGACCTCACATGGTGGATGCCTCCTCCTGTGTATACATTGTATAGGGGGAGGCGTCTGTAGGACCTCACATGGTGGATGCCTCCTCCTGTGTATACATTGTATAGGGGAGGCGTCTGTAGGACCTCACACGGTGATGCCTCCTCCTGTGTATACATTGTATAGGGGGAGGCGTCTGTAGGACCTCACATGGTGGATGCCTCCTCCTGTGTATACATTGTATAGGGGAGGTGTCTGTAGGACCTCACATGGTGGATGCCTCCTCCTGTGTATACATTGTATAGGGGAGGTGTCTGTAGGACCTCACATGGTGGATGCCTCCTCCTGTGTATACATTGTATAGGGGAGGCGTCTGTAGGACCTCACATGGTGGATGCCTCCTCCTGTGTATATATTGTATAGGGGGAGGCGTCTGTAGGACCTCACATGGTGGATGCCTCCTCCTGTGTATACATTGTATAGGGGAGGTGTCTGTAGGACCTCACATGTTGGATGCCTCCTCCTGTGTATACATTGTATAGAGGAGGCGCCTGTAGGACCTCACATGGTGGATGCCTCCTCCTGTGTATACATTGTATAGGGGAGGCGTCTGTAGGACCTCACACGGTGATGCCTCCTCCTGTGTATACATTGTATAGGGGGAGGCGTCTGTAGGACCTCACATGGTGGATGCCTCCTCCTGTGTATACATTGTATAGGGGAGGCGTCTGTAGGACCTCACATGTTGGATGCCTCCTCCTGTGTATACATTGTATAGGGGAGGCGTCTGTAGGACCTCACATGGTGATGCCTCCTCCTGTGTATACATTGTATAGGGGAGGTGTCTGTAGGACCTCACATGTTGGATGCCTCCTCCTGTGTATACATTGTATAGGGGAGGCGTCTGTAGGACCTCACATGGTGATGCCTCCTCCTGTGTATACATTGTATAGGGGAGGTGTCTGTAGGACCTCACATGGTGATGCCTCCTCCTGTGTATACATTGTATAGGGGAGGCGTCTGTAGGACCTCACATGGTGGATGCCTCCTCCTGTGTATACATTGTATAGGGGGAGGCGTCTGTAGGACCTCACATGGTGGATGCCTCCTCCTGTGTATACATTGTATAGGGGGAGGCGTCTGTAGGACCTCACATGGTGGATGCCTCCTCCTGTGTATACATTGTATAGGGGGAGGTGTCTGTAGGACCTCACATGGTGGATGCCTCCTCCTGTGTATACATTGTATAGGGGAGATGTCTGTAGGACCTCACATGGTGATGCCTCCTCCTGTGTATACATTGTATAGGGGAGGCGTCTGTAGGACCTCACATGGTGATGCCTCCTCCTGTGTATACATTGTATAGGGGAGGCGTCTGTAGGACCTCACACGGTGATGCCTCCTCCTGTGTATACATTGTATAGGGGGAGGCGTCTGTAGGACCTCACATGGTGGATGCCTCCTCCTGTGTATACATTGTATAGGGGAGGTGTCTGTAGGACCTCACATGGTGATGCCTCCTCCTGTGTATACATTGTATAGGGGGAGGCGTCTGTAGGACCTCACATGGTGATGCCTCCTCCTGTGTATACATTGTATAGGGGAGGCGTCTGTAGGACCTCACACGGTGATGCCTCCTCCTGTGTATACATTGTATAGGGGGAGGCGTCTGTAGGACCTCACATGGTGATGCCTCCTCCTGTGTATACATTGTATAGGGGAGGCGTCTGTAGGACCTCACATGGTGATGCCTCCTCCTGTGTATACATTGTATAGGGGAGGTGTCTGTAGGACCTCACATGGTGATGCCTCCTCCTGTGTATACATTGTATAGGGGAGGCGTCTGTAGGACCTCACATGGTGGATGCCTCCTCCTGTGTATACATTGTATAGGGGGAGGCGTCTGTAGGACCTCACATGGTGATGCCTCCTCTTGTGTATACATTGTATAGGGGAGGTGTCTGTAGGACCTCACATGGTGATGCCTCCTCCTGTGTATACATTGTATAGGGGGAGGCGTCTGTAGGACCTCACATGGTGGATGCCTCCTCCTGTGTATACATTGTATAGGGGGAGGCGTCTGTAGGACCTCACATGGTGGATGCCTCCTCCTGTGTATACATTGTATAGGGGAGGTGTCTGTAGGACCTCACATGTTGGATGCCTCCTCCTGTGTATACATTGTATAGAGGAGGCGCCTGTAGGACCTCACATGGTGGATGCCTCCTCCTGTGTATACATTGTATAGGGGAGGCGTCTGTAGGACCTCACATGGTGATGCCTCCTCCTGTGTATACATTGTATAGGGGGAGGCGTCTGTAGGACCTCACATGGTGATGCCTCCTCCTGTGTATACATTGTATAGGGGGAGGTGTCTGTAGGACCTCACATGGTGATGCCTCCTCCTGTGTCTTTGGACAGTTTAATGTTCTTCATTGTCTTTGTATTTTGCTAATTGTATCTCATTGAATACATTGGGGGTCATTTACTAAGGGCCCGGTTCGCGTTTTCCCGACGTGTTACCCGAATATTTCCGATTTGCGCCGCTTGTACATGAATTGCCCCGGGTTTTTGGCGCACGCGATCGGATTGTGGCGCATCGGGGCCGGCATGCGCGCGACAGAAATCGGGGGGGCGTGGCCGAACGAAAACCCGACGTATTCGGAAAAACCGCCGCATTTAAATGCCGAAAATGTGTCGCTTGGGGAGCGCTCACCTTCACCTTCTATGGCAGCGATGGCGAACCTATGGCACGCGTGCCAGAGAGGGCACGCAGAGCCCTCACTGCTGGCACGCGCCCCATCCTCCTAACCACTACCAGGTGCGGACAACCACTGTCCACACCTGGTTGTCATGGCTGTTAGCAGTATCGGAGCTGCGCTCCGATACTGCTAACAGCCATGACAGAGCAGGGTGCTGACACTTCCTGCTCTGTCACTACGATCACATCAGCGCACAGGACGGTAAGCGTCCCAGCGCTGGCAGCGAAATGATGTCATTACGCTGCCAGCGCTGGGCACCTTACTCCGTGTGCGCTGCAGTGATCAGCCGGAGGAACGAGGTGAGGTTTTTTTTTTTTTAACTCGCGCATCCACGGGGCATAGATCAGCAGGAGGCTGATTTCCTGCCCACTCCCGCCCCTCCCCTCCCCTAAGCAACCGGCCCGAAACTTACTGCGCCGCTACCACAAGCCCCTGCGCCCGAACCCCAGCTGCTATCGCACCCCTACCCCCCCGCCCAAACTCCGCCCACTACTGCAATTTGCCTGCACGAACTCCGGCCGCTCTCACTACCCCCCCCCCTCAACTCCGGTCACTGCCCTGCATCACCCCCTCCCCTGGAACTCATGCCTCATAACCCCATTGCCCCGAACTCCAGATGCTGCATTACCCCCCCCCCCCTGCCCTAACTCTGGTCGCCCACCCTCTGCCCATCTACCCTACTGACCCCCCGGAACAACAGACACCTGAACTTCTGCCTGCCAGCATGGCCGCCACCTTGGACAACCAAAGAGTAAGTAACATATGTATTTATATGTATGTATTTATGTATATGCATATTATATTATATATTTATACCTGTGTGAGGGCTTATTTTTTGCGTAACATATTTTACTTCTCATTTATTATTCCATGTCGTGTACTGGGAAGCTGGATTTTAATACTTTCGCTGTGCGCTCCAAATCATTTGTCTCCTTTATTCTTTGGTTCGGTAAACTCACAGAAAATACCCGATTTGTAGGTTTTATTGTGTTTTAATACTTTTTCAAAAATTAAAACAGTATACGAAAAAGAAAATAGTTTCGCCATATTGTGACGCTGATAACTTTAGTGCACGGAGCTGGGGAGGTTTGGGTTTTTTTGCTTTATGAGCCGTTGTTTTCATTGCTACCATTTTGAGGACTGCGTGACCTTTTGATAACTTTTTATTACTCTTTTATGTGATGTAAAATGGTGTAAAAGTGGCGTTTCAGTGTGTATAGGACTGCTGGAATCCAAGCTCAGACAGTCCTGTGTAAATTGATTCTAAACTAAACCGTCAGTTTTCAGGTTAATTTGCCGTACTGGCACTTTGCGATAAGTCATTAGGTTTTGGGTTGCAGTTTGGGCACTCGGTCTCTAAAAGGTTCGCCATCACTGTTCTATGGGATGGTGCATTCCGGGGCGTTAAGATTATTTTCGGCGCTGCAGCGCCACCTGGTGGACGGCGGAGGAACTACCATCTTAAATCCCAGCCGGACCCGAATCCTGTGCAGAGAACGCGCCGCTGGATCGCGAATGGGCCGGGTAAGTAAATGTGCCCCATTGTGTATTTCTGAAGCTTTTCATCTGTTTATGGTTATATTACTGTAACAATGTTACTAATTCCCTCCCAGCGCCCCCTAGTGTCCCCCAATAGACCTGCGCCTCCCGCTTGTCCATCCGTCCGCCAGCGCCTGCTGCGCACTGAGGCAGAAAATCAAGAGATCAGCAAAGTACGGACTAAAAATACTCTGGCGCAGAGATGGGACGCGGCAGAGCCCCGCAAAACGCTGGAGGAGGAGGGGGGGGGGGCTGAGCCCCGGCCACAGGCAGGACGCAGGACGCAGGAGGAGGAGGAGGAGGAGGGGGGGGGGCTGAGCCCCAGCCACAGGCAGGACGCAGGAGGAGGAGGGGGGGGAGGGGGCTTAGCCCTGGCCGCACGCAGGACGCAGGAGGAGGAGATGAGGTTTAGTATCCGTGGCTGAGCCCCACCTGCGCTGTACGGTATTTTGCATCTCCATGAGGCGGCTCCAGATCTCACGTCTGTCACTTTCCAGTAGACTGCGGCCCCTGAGAGTCTGCGCCAGTTTTCTGTCTGACTTTGCTCTAGAAAGAACGTGGACACTGCTGACACCTCTATATACAAAGTGTCTGCGTACAGTAGTGTTACGGCTGCTCTGCACCCAATGTGACGCATTCTGCATATAAAGGGGCGTCCGGGGCTCAGTCGGACCGTGTGGCACTTGTATCATGCAAAGTCTGATAGAAATGCGCCGCACACACCATGTTACAGATGCATCAAACAAAACTGGTGCCCTCTGTAGGGGCAGTGCAGGGGCAGCCAGATTCATGGAGAACTTGAACCAGAAATCCTGAATGTGGCGCCCCCTGCACTATACACAGGACACTGCACATAGTACGCACCCTGCACTATACATAGCTCCCTGCACATAGTACACACTGCACATAGTACACACTGCACATAGTACACCCCCTGCACATAGTACACACCCCCTGCACATAGTACACACCCCCTGCACATAGTACACACTGTACATAGTACACACTGCACATAATACACCCCCTACACATAGTACACACTGTACATAGTACACACTGCACATAGTACACCCCCTGCACATATTACACACCCTGCACATAGTACACACTGCACATAGTACACCCCCTGAACATATTACACACCCTGCACATAGTACACACTGCACATAGTACACCATGCACATAGTACACACACTGCACATAGTACACCCCCTGCACATAGTACACCCCCTGCACATAGTACACACCCTGCACATAATACACCCCCTGCACATAGTACATCCCCTGCACATAGTACACCCTGCACATAGTACACACCCCCTGCACATAGTACAACCCCTGCACATAGTGCACACTGCACATAGTACACCCCCTGCACATAGTACACCCTGCACATAGTACACCCCCTGCACATAGTACACCCCCTGCACATAGTATACCCCCTGCACATAGTACACCCCCTGCACATAGTACACACCCTGCACATAGTGCACACTGCACATAGTACACACCCTGCACATAGTACACACCCTGCACATAGTACACACCCTGCACATATTACACACCCTGCGCCTAGTACACCCCCTGCACATAGTACACCACCTGCACATAGTACACCCCCTGCACATAGTACACCCCCTGCACATAGTACACACCCCCTGCACATAGTACAAACCCTGCACATAGTACACCCCCTGCACATAGTACACACTGCACATAGTACACACCCTGCACATAGTACACCCCCCTGCACAAAGTACACCCCCCTGTACATACTACACCCCCTGCACATAGTACACCCCCTGCACATAGTACACCCCCCTGTACATACTACACCCCCTGCACATAGTACACCCCCTGCACATAATACACCCCCCTGCACATAATACACCCCCTGCACATAATACACCCCCTGCACATAGTACACCCTGCACATAGTAGACCCCCTGCACATAGTACACCCCCTACACATAGTACACCCCCTGCACATAGTGCACCCCCTGCACATAGTACACACCCCTGCACATAGTACACACCCCCTGCACATAGTACACACTGCACATAGTACACACACTGCACATAGTACACCCCCTGCACATAGTACACACTGCACATAGTACACCCCCTGCACATAGTACACACCCTGCACATAGTACACACCCTGCACATAGTACACACCGCTCATAGTACACAGGACCCTGCTCATAGTACGAACTGCACATAGTACACACCCTGCACATAGTACACACCCTGCACATAGTACACACCCTGCACATAGTACAAACTGCACATAGTACACACCCCCTGCACATAGTACACTCTGCACATAGTACACACCCTGCACATAGTACACACTGCACATAGTACACACCCTGCACATAGTACACACCCTGCACATAGTACACACCCTCTGCACATGTTGGGGGGGTCTGGTGTATAATGAGGACACATTGGGGGGGGATCTGTTGTGCTCAGTGATGTTGTTACTGTCCTTATCTCCTGGCACTTTCCTCCTTTCCTTATTTTTCTTCCTTCTGCTGTTCCCGGACAGAACATTGAACATTCCAGTAAAAGTTCTGGATAATGTGCGTCCTGATATCCGCTGCTCCGGACATTCTCACTTTGTTCCGTGTATTTGTAAACAACGACCTTGTAAAATTTTCACGGCATAAGATTTACGTATGACTGGATTTTTATTGCAGATTACAGCGATCCTGCGCCGCTCCGGACTCGTATATTATCCGGATAACCCGTCTATTCCATCACAGGCTTCATGAATCAACGTCTAAAGCGCGAGGACCGCCATCTGCACCGAGGTCTCCATAAAAGGGGAAATGAGATGCAGCGACAACAAACTACACGTTATAGTAATTAAAGGAACTGAACATCATCAGAAGTGATAAAATGTTACGATCATCTGCAACACCCCGGACAGTGCATGGGCATGGTGGTAATAGCGCCCCCTCTCCAGTTCAGGATCTGTCTGGGGAGCTCATCCTGAAGCTGCTGCTGGGAGAACTTACTGATTGCAGCTGCAGAGTTAACACTGTGATATGTTACTGGAAGCAAGCTGGAGTGTGATTGGAGGAGAGCTACCACCTGACCAGGGCAGTATATAAACCCCTGCTGGGCGGGAACACATGGTCTTGGATTCCAGTCAGTAGATAGAGGAGCAGGTCCAGTGTGCGGTTATTGCAGAGCTGCTCTCCAGACCCACCACCAGGAGGAAGAGCTATCTCAGGTCGCTGTCTGACACCTATGGCGAGTCTGGAGACTTAAGCCCAAGAGCAGAGGTCCCAATCTGTACTCTACCAGCCCAGCCTGCAGTTACCACCAGGCTGCGTGTTGCCCCCCTGTGGACCGGCTCTCCATGACTCTTCCAGCTTGAGATTCTGCTGTGAGACCATTTGGCCGTTGCCTGCTGTTGTTCAATAAAGAACCGTGAGTTGCTTTGCACAACGTTGCCTCCGTCTGATCCCTGGATACGGCTGTTACCACCACGGGCTCCCCATCCATCACCCAGGGACTTATATTACAGACACTCAGTGGTGGCCCCAGGGAGAACCAGTACATCAGCCTCTCCCTCCATATTTCTCGCACACACCACCTGCTGGAGAGCTGCCAGGCTGTAGGACAGTCCTCCGGTTCCCCCATACCAAGCACCGTGACACTAGCGTGCCCTAGGCCGCAACCGCCAGCCACTCCGGTATTCTGGGCACCGGCTGCCTCCAGGCCCCAAGAAAATGCCCTGGTGGGGGATGTTCCAGATCCATACAAAGAGCAATGTTATATGTATGTACAAGAATACAACTGTATGTGACCAGTGGTCCTGGTGGTCTGGGGTCTGTATCTTCTGTGTTTTATCCTCATGTCTCTTATTTCTGTTCTCTCTTGTATCTGGATTTTAGTTTATGAAAATTTCTGACTTTTCAGAAAGTGATGAAAATGCCAAAAACTACATCTACCTTTAGATAATGTGAAGGTAGGTACTTACTACTCACCTCCCTGTCCTGTGCCCATCACCAGAAAACATTTTTGTATCTTTTTGTATCCAAGAGCCTGAGTCGCCAATTGGATCCGCTGATAAGTAATTTATTCATGGCCCTGGGGGGACTGGCTCCGCCTACACAGGGTCAGCAGAGCCGGTGATGTCATCATCCCTCCCTGCGCTATACTCACACTGTGCGCCATCGTAGCAGGATGAGGGATAGTGAGAGTCTCTCTTAAAGGGGTTGTCCAGGACTAACTACGACTAATTGCGGTGGCTGGGGGTGGGCTACAAAATGAACCAGCACTTACATCCTCATCTGTCCCGGTGTTCTGTGCTCTCTCTTTGCCACGCCCCAGCACAGAAGCTCCGCCCCGTCCAGTTCCAGCGGCCAGACACGCCCACCTGTCCACTGCCCCGGTGCTGTATCAGATGCTCACACATTGTAGGTGGAGCCAGTCAGCCGAGGGCCATGAATAAATTACTAATCTCAGGCTCATTTGCATATTTTAAGTTTTATCTCTATGAAATGCGTCCGTTCTAAATGACACGTAAAGAAGATTTCTGGTGATGGGCGGGGAGGTGAGTAGTAAGTACCTACCTTCAGGGAATCCCATAGAAGATTCCTGTAAAATTCTCTCTAATTATTCGGGAATTTGGTAAATAAAGCAGGAAAAATGTATTCAGATTAACACGGCGGCTGGAACCTTCCGGTTCCAGCCGGACCTTTCTCCCTGGCTTGGAGGTAACTGGCATCTAATAATAATAATAATAATAATGATAATAATAATAATAATAATAATAATGATAACAATAATAATGATAATAATAATGATAATAATGATGATAATAATAATAATAATAATAATAATAATAATAATAATAATAATAATGATAACAATAATAATGATAATAATGATGATAATAATGATGATAATAATGATGATAATAATGATAATAATAATGATAATGATAATAATAATAATAATAATAATAATAATAATAATGATAACAATAATGATAATAATAATGATAATAATGATGATAATAATGATAATAATAATGATAATAATGATGATAATAATAATAATAATGATAATAATAATGATAATAATGATGATAATAATGATAATAATAATGATAATAATGATGATAATAATAATAATAATGATAATAATAATGATAATAATGATGATTAATAATGATAATAATAATAATGATGATAATAATAAGGGTGATAATAATAATATTAATAATAATGATGATGATGATGATGATTGTAATAAGTCGTTGACATTTATGTAGAATTTGTTTCCTTTAATCAAGGATTCTGGCGATGATTAGCAATCACTGGGGCGCGATCCATTGTACTGCGCTCCACTATATGCAGCCGCCACATCCACATCCACATCAGGAGGTGCAGGACAGACAATGAGCTCCTGATTATCAGGCTCCGGGGGGGAGGGGGGAGAGGTGTACAGGAGGTCGGGAGGTTTTACTGCTTCAAGGGTCGGTCCACATGTGACGTCCAGGACTCCAGAACCGGCTGCAATCTACTGCAAGGTCCGGCGGCCACTGACCCAGATCTTGCACTGCAAACTTCATACAGATTATACCCCACCACTAGGGGGAGCTCTGTGTGTATATAACATGTAGCTGTCATTGTTTCCTCCTCACTATTGTCCTTTGTCCTGACTCCTCTTTCTATCCGGACCCCTTTGTCCCTTCCTTAGAATCCTCTGCACTGATACATAGTAACAGAACCAGTGATACATTTCCTAATATGATGGGTCATTGGATCTGATGGCAGCAATTATCGGATGTATCAGCAATATTTTTCCCCCCGCTCCCCGTTCATTACCCGGGAACGGGACAGTAATGGAGGGAGAGGTGATTGGGGATGTCATGCGGCTCTAAGTAATGGATGCGAGTCTTGGCGCGCGCTCGGCTCTGCTGTGTCATCACCTGACATGAAATGTGACTTTTATGTTCTGTCTCTTACTTTATTAACATTCAACAAGAAGCTTTCGATGGGGAGATGAAGATTTACCGGAAACTGATGGATGGAGCAGATGGTGACAGCGGAGAAGCACAAAGCATGCGGCTTCTTAAAGGTCCTACGTCTGCGCATGGACATCCGGACACCCCCTTTAAATAGAGCCGGGCCCCCCGGAGACACATTCATGGCTCTTGTTTTATTGTAGGATGTTCCTTATCTTGTCCCACAATTCCTTCTGCTCGGATGGATGATAAATCCGGGGAATAGAATTCTAGGAGAGCAGTGAGGACTGACACTCGTATATAAGAGACCACCCTGGACTGCGGGTGACACCGCTGCGGGTGACAGGGGGGTCTGGCCGGGAGATGACACACATAAAGGTCACCATCAGATCATGGAGAAGCGGCAACCACAGAATCAAAAGTGACAGAAGCAGAACAGGATCAGCGGGAAAATCCGGAACCCAAATGCCAAGAGAAAGGTCATCGCCATCTGCAGAGGAGATAAGAGCAGCCCCCACCAGTAATGGTCAGCTCCTGGGTCCACAAAGGATTGTAACAAACCCTCAGCTGTGAGAAAACCAGGGCAGGATGGATGATCTGTAGTTAGGAGCTCCCCAGTCACTGACAGCAAGCGGAGATTTTAATGCAAGCTCAAGATCCGGAAATAGCAGAAGCTTTAATTATTTCTGGCTGAGCCCTTTAATAGGGTGGGGGTGGGGGGGAGATGTGACTTACCTGATGCTCAGGAGAACGGATCGGTCTGTTCTGGGGCTTGTGATACAGTAAATAAGTTTGGTCTTTTTCTTTTGTGCTTCGTTCTGGGGACTCTATTCGGGTCAGTATTTATTCTGAGGTCCATTCTGGTTTCGGGGTGTTTTAATTGATGGATCTGGCTGTGCTTAGGTTTTATCTTCAGCTCTGGTCTGGGGTCTGGATGTATCTGAGCCTCTGGTTTGGGGGTCTCTTTATTATTGGGTCTTGGTTGGGCTCAGGTGTATTGGCGGCTCTGGTCTGGGGTCTGGATGTATCTGAGCCTCTGGTTTGGGGGTCTCTTTATTATTGGGTCTTGGTTGGGCTCATGGTATATTGGCGGCTCTGGTCTGGGGTCTGGATGTATCTGAGCCTCTGGTTTGGGGGTCTCTTTATTATTGGGTCTTGGTTGGGCTCAGGTGTATCGGCGGCTCTGGTCTGGGGTCTGGATGTATCTGAGCCTCTGGTTTGGGGGTCTCTTTATTATTGGGTCTTGGTTACGCTCAGGTGTATTGGCGGCTCTGGTCTGGGGTCTGGATGTATCTGAGCCTCTGGTTTGGGGGTCTCTTTATTATTGGGTCTTGGTTGGGCTCAGGTGTATTGGCGGCTCTGGTCTGGGGTCTGGATGTATCTGAGCCTCTGGTTTGGGGGTCTCTTTATTATTGGGTCTTGGTTGGGCTCAGGTGTATCGGCGGCTCTGGTCTGGGGTCTGGATGTATCTGAGCCTCTGGTTTGGGGGTCTCTTTATTATTGGGTCTTGGTTAGGCTCAGGTGTATTGGCGGCTCTGGTCTGGGGTCTGGATGTATCTGAGCCTCTGGTTTGGGGGTCTCTTTATTATTGGGTCTTGGTTACGCTCAGGTGTATTGGCGGCTCTGGTCTGGGGTCTGGATGTATCTGTGCCTCTGGTTTGGGGGTCTCTTTATTATTGGGTCTTGGTTACGCTCAGGTGTATTGGCGGCTCTGGTCTGGGGTCTGGATGTATCTGAGCCTCTGGTTTGGGGGTCTCTTTATTATTGGGTCTTGGTTGGGCTCAGGTGTATTGGTGGCTCTGGTCTGGGGTCTGGATGTATCTGAGCCTCTGGTTTGGGGGTCTCTTTATTATTGGGTCTTGGTTAGGCTCAGGTGTATTGGCGGCTCTGGTCTGGGGTCTGGATGTATCTGAGCCTCTGGTTTGGGGGTCTCTTTATTATTGGGTCTTGGTTGGGCTCAGGTGTATTGGCGGCTCTGGTCTGGGGTCTGGATGTATCTGTGCCTCTGGTTTGGGGGTCTCTTTATTATTGGGTCTTGGTTGGGCTCAGGTGTATTGGCGGCTCTGGTCTGGGGTCTGGATGTATCTGAGCCTCTGGTTTGGGGGTCTCTTTATTATTGGGTCTTGGTTGGGCTCAGGTGTATTGGCGGCTCTGGTCTGGGGTCTGGATGTATCTGAGCCTCTGGTTTGGGGGTCTCTTTATTATTGGGTCTTGGTTGGGCTCAGGTGTATTGGCGGCTCACGTCTGGGGTCCTCATGTATCTGAGCCTCTGGTTTGGGGGTCTCTTTATTATTGGGTCTTGGTTGGGCTCAGGTGTATCGGCGGCTCTGGTCTGGGGTCTGGATGTATCTGAGCCTCTGGTTTGGGGGTCTCTTTATTATTGGGTCTTGGTTGGGCTCAGGTGTATTGGCGGCTCTGGTCTGGGGTCTGGATGTATCTGAGCCTCTGGTTTGGGGGTCTCTTTATTATTGGGTCTTGGTTGGGCTCAGGTGTATTGGCGGCTCAGGTCTGGGGTCCTCATGTATCTGAGCCTCTGGTTTGGGGGTCTCTTTATTATTGGGTCTTGGTTGGGCTCAGGTGTATTGGCGGCTCTGGTCTGGGGTCTGGATGTATCTGAGCCTCTGGTTTGGGGGTCTCTTTATTATTGGGTCTTGGTTGGGCTCAGGTGTATTGGCGGCTCTAGTCTGGGGTCTGGATGTATCTGAGCCTCTGGTTTGGGGGTCTCTTTATTATTGGGTCTTGGTTACGCTCAGGTGTATTGGCGGCTCTGGTCTGGGGTCTGGATGTATCTGAGCCTCTGGTTTGGGGGTCTCTTTATTATTGGGTCTTGGTTGGGCTCAGGTGTATTGGTGGCTCTGGTCTGGGGTCTGGATGTATCTGAGCCTCTGGTTTGGGGGTCTCTTTATTATTGGGTCTTGGTTACGCTCAGGTGTATTGGCGGCTCTGGTCTGGGGTCTGGATGTATCTGAGCCTCTGGTTTGGGGGTCTCTTTATTATTGGGTCTTGGTTGGGCTCAGGTGTATTGGCGGCTCAGGTCTGGGGTCCTCATGTATCTGAGCCTCTGGTTTGGGGGTCTCTTTATTATTGGGTCTTGGTTGGGCTCAGGTGTATCGGCGGCTCTGGTCTGGGGTCTGGATGTATCTGAGCCTCTGGTTTGGGGGTCTCTTTATTATTGGGTCTTGGTTGGGCTCAGGTGTATTGGCGGCTCTGGTCTGGGGTCTGGATGTATCTGAGCCTCTGGTTTGGGGGTCTCTTTATTATTGGGTCTTGGTTGGGCTCAGGTGTATTGGCGGCTCTGGTCTGGGGTCTGGATGTATCTGAGCCTCTGGTTTGGGGGTCTCTTTATTATTGGGTCTTGGTTGGGCTCAGGTGTATTGGCGGCTCTGGTCTGGGGTCTGGATGTATCTGAGCCTCTGGTTTGGGGGTCTCTTTATTATTGGGTCTTGGTTAGGCTCAGGTGTATTGGCGGCTCAGGTCTGGGGTTCTCATGTATCTGAGCCTCTGGTTTGGGGGTCTCTTTATTATTGGGTCTTGGTTGGGCTCAGGTGTATTGGCGGCTCTGGTCTGGGGTCTGGATGTATCTGAGCCTCTGGTTTGGGGGTCTCTTTATTATTGGGTCTTGGTTAGGCTCAGGTGTATTGGCGGCGCAGGTCTGGGGTCCTCATGTATCTGAGCCTCTGGTTTGGGGGTCTCTTTATTATTGGGTCTTGGTTGGGCTCAGGTGTATTGGCGGCTCTGGTCTGGGGTCTGGATGTATCTGAGCCTCTGGTTTGGGGGTCTCTTTATTATTGGGTCTTGGTTGGGCTCAGGTGTATTGGCGGCTCTGGTCTGGGGTCTGGATGTATCTGAGCCTCTGGTTTGGGGGTCTCTTTATTATTGGGTCTTGGTTGGGCTCAGGTGTATCGGCGGCTCTGGTCTGGGGTCTGGATGTATCTGAGCCTCTGGTTTGGGGGTCTCTTTATTATTGGGTCTTGGTTGGGCTCAGGTGTATTGGCGGCTCTGGTCTGGGGTCTGGATGTATCTGAGCCTCTGGTTTGGGGGTCTCTTTATTATTGGGTCTTGGTTGGGCTCAGGTGTATTGGCGGCTCTGGTCTGGGGTCTGGATGTATCTGAGCCTCTGGTTTGGGGGTCTCTTTATTATTGGGTCTTGGTTAGGCTCAGGTGTATTGGCGGCTTAGGTCTGGGGTCCTCATGTATCTGAGCCTCTGGTTTGGGGGTCTCTTTATTATTGGGTCTTGGTTGGGCTCAGGTGTAGTGGCGGCTCTGGTCTGGGGTCTGGATGCATCTGAGCCTCTGGCTTGGAGGTCACTTTATTATTGGGTCTTGGTTGGGCTCAGGTGTATTGGCGGCTCTGGTCTGGGGTCTGGATGTATCTGAGCCTCTGGTTTGGGGGTCTCTTTATTATTGGGTCTTGGTTGGGCTCAGGTGTAGTGGCGGCTCTGGTCTGGGGTCTGGATGTATCTGAGCCTCTGGTTTGGGGGTCTCTTTATTATTGGGTCTTGGTTGGGCTCAGGTGCATTGGCGGCTCTGGTCTGGGGTCTGGATGCATCTGAGCCTCTGGCTTGGAGGTCACTTTATTATTGGGTCTTGGTTGGGCTCAGGTGTATCGGCGGCTCTGGTCTGGGGTCCTCATGTATCTGAGCCTCTGGTTTGGGGGTCTCTTTGTCTTTTGGCCTTGGCTGTGCTTAGGTTTTATTTTTGGCTCTGGTCTGGGGTCAGGTATATCGGCGGCTCTGGTCTGGGGTCTGGATGTATCTGAGCCTCTGGTTTGGGGGTCTCTTTATTATTGGGTCTTGATTGGGTGCAGGTGTATTTGTGGCTTTGGTCTGGGGTCCGTATGCATCTAAACCTCTGGTTTGGTGGTTTCTTTGTGTTTTGGTCTGGGGTTGTTATTATTCTGGGGTCCGTACTGTACTGTGGAGTCATGATGTGGGTTCTGTAGCTATTTTGAGGGTGGTCTTTGTCTTGCATGTTTTGATGTCTGGTTTGGGGTCCTTAGTTATAGAGTCCCTTCTTATTCTTGGGTCTGTATTTATCCTGGATTGTGGTTGGGGGGTTGTAATTGATTGTGGGGTCTGACATGTCCGGTCCGAGCAGGTGAATGTTATGGTCACTGGGCGGAGGGTAACCTGCTGATGGGTGGGTGTCATCTCCTCGGCCCCCACCCATGAGGAGGTCACTGTCTATAAGCGCTGAGCTCAGCAGTCTCCCATAGAGAGTGACTAGAAGAGGCTCCATACACGAGACCCTCACTCCCCTCATCAGGGCAGATAGACCCCCAACACTCTGCCATGTAATCAGAGAAGACAAATCCATCTGTATCCGATCAGGCAGGACTTGATCTGTCACTGGATCCCGACTCCTCATTAACCCCTCGGTGGATGGTTGTTGATCCTTTCCAGATACGACGTGTTGTCAGAGTAAACGCTGCCGTCCCGGAGACATCGGATAATTGTCACTTTTATTCTGCAGATGTCGGGAGCAGCGGGATGAAGCGATACATGGCGGGTATTGATGAGTTCTTGTCTTGGCGCAGACACTAACGACATGTGTTCTGTTTTATGAAAAGAACAATTAAAGAGACAGCGACGATAATAAAGCAGGAACCACAGTGGGGGAGGTGGGGGGGTGGTAATTATAACATTATACTAATCATCATCACTGAGAACACAAGTCTCCATCAAACACAAAACATTCCGGAACATGAGAGATACTGTAGCTACAGAAACAGCACAAATCACTGGATGCAGGTGACTAGTGATGCACAAATCCAAAAGTTTGGGTCCATAGTGAACATGACAGGTTCGGCACCCAGGAATTCGGTAAAAAGTGGTGAGAAGCGGGGCCCCTTGCCCCAGATTAAGCATGTCTATAATTGGCCAGATAGGGCGAGGTTACTGCTCATCATAGGGTCAGGCAGGCAGGGACTCCTCAAATACCAATGATTGCCCTTTTCAGGGCACTTAGATATATAGAGGAGATGACAGGCTACTCAGAGGCTGCTATAGTGCGGGACCAGGGGAGCACTATTACATCAGTAGTACCTTACATTACTAGTCTTAGGAATATTTGCAGCAATGATGGACCAGGATTCCAGATGACGTGGCTGTGCCAGCTCCGCTCAAATTCCACTGGAATCAAAATTGAAATAGTCAAAATCTTCAGTCCCTGGATTGTAACTGCAGTGAGATGAAGGGTTTATAGTTTCCTCATTGCGTCTTTCACTGCAGAGAGAATAACTGGGACCGATCACCCGGAGAAGCTTCAGCCTCAGTGACATTTACATCATTGTCTGAAATAAATGTTCTGATTGTTACATCAATGTTTATTGAATTGTTTATGTTACAATTTTATAAAACTTCTCAAGCCTCTTGTGGTCAGAATAACTGCGTAATATTCACACCTGTGCATTGCAGGACTCTAATCCTAGGTGAAGCACATGACTCCAGAAGTGTGTTCCCCCCTAGATATGTAGTCTGTGCCCCCCTGGATGTGTAGTCTGTGCTCCCCTGGATGTGTAGTGTGTGCCCCCTGGATGTGTAGTGTGTGCCCCCCTGGATGTGTAGTCTGTGCTCCCCTGGATGTGTAGTGTGTGCTCCTGGATGTGTAGTCTGTGCTCCTGGATGTGTAGTCTGTGCCCCCCTGGATATGTAGTCTGTGCCCCCCTGGATGTGTAGTCTGTGCCCCCCTGGATGTGTAGTCTGTGCCCCCCTGGATGTGTAGTCTGTGCCCCCCTGGATGTGTAGTGTGTGCCCCCCTGGATGTGTAGTGTGTGCCCCCTAGATGTGTAGCGTGTGCCCCCCTGGATGTGTAGTGTGTGCCCCCCTAGATATGTTGTCTGTGCCCCCCTGGATGTGTAGCGTGTGCCCCCTAGATGTGTAGCGTGTGCCCCCCTGGATGTGTAGTGTGTTCCCCCCTAGATATGTAGTCTGTGCCCCCCTGGATGTGTAGTGTGTGCTCCCCTGGATGTGTTGTCTGTGCCCCCCTGGATGTGTAGCGTGTGCCCCCTAGATGTGTAGCGTGTGCCCCCCTGGATGTGTAGTGTGTTCCCCCCTAGATATGTAGTCTGTGCCCCCCTGGATGTGTAGTGTGTGCTCCCCTGGATGTGTAGCGTGTGCCCCCCTGGATGTGTAGTGTGCCCCCCTGGATGTGTAGTCTGTGCTCCTCTGGATGTGTAGTCTGTGCTCCTCTGGATGTGTAGTGTGTGCCCCCTGGATGTGTAGTCTGTGCCCCTGGATGTGTAGTGTGTGGCCCCCTGGATGTGTAGCGTGTGCCCCCCTGGATGTGTAGTCTGTGCTCCTCTGGATGTGTAGTCTGTGCTCCTCTGGATGTGTAGTGTGTGCCCCCTGGATGTGTAGTCTGTGCCCCTGGATGTGTAGTGTGTGGCCCCCTGGATGTGTAGCGTGTGCCCCGTGGATGTGTAGTGTGTGGCCCCCTGGATGTGTAGCGTGTGCCCCCCTGGATGTGTGGTCTGTGCTCCTCTGGATGTGTAGTCTGTACTCCCCTGGATGTGTAGTCTGTGCCCCCCTGGATGTGTAGTCTGTGCCCCCCTGGATGTGTAGTCTGTGCCCCCCTGGATGTGTAGTCTGTGCCCCCCTGGATATGTAGTCTGTGCCCCCCTGGATATGTAGTCTGTGCCCCCCTGGATGTGTAGTCTGTGCCCCCTGGATGTGTAGCGTGTACCCCCGTGGATGTGTAGCGTGTGCCCCCTGGATGTGTAGTCTGTGCCCCCCTGGATGTGTGGTCTGTGCCCCCTGGATGTGTAGTCTGTGCTCCCCTGGATGTGTAGTCTGTGCCCCCCTGGATGTGTAGCGTGTGCCCCCCTGGATGTGTAGCCTGTGCCCCCCTGGATGTGTAGTCTGTGCCCCCCTGGATGAGTAGTCTGTGCCCCCTGGATGTGTAGTGTGTGCCCCCCTGGATGTGTAATCTGTGCTCCTCTGGATGTGTAGTCTGTGCTCCCCTGGATGTGTAGTCTGTGCCCCCCTGGATGTGTAGTCTGTGCCCACTGGATGTGTAGTCTGTGCCCCTGGATGTGTAGTCTGTGCTCCTCTGGATGTGTAATCTGGGGCCCCGTGGATGTGTAGTGTGTGGCCCCCTGGATGTGTAGCGTGTGCCCCCCTGGATGTGTAGTCTGTGCCCTCCTGGATGTGTAGTGTGTGCCCCCCTGGATGTGTAGTCTGTGCTCCTCTGGATGTGTAGTCTGTGCTCCTCTGGATGTGTAGTCTGTGCCCCCTGAATGTGTAGTCTGTGCCCCTATAGATGTGTAGTGTGTGCCCCCCTGGATGTGTAGTCTGTTCCCCCCTGAATGTGTAGTCTGTGCCCCCCTAGATGTGTAGTCTGTGCCCCCTGGATGTGTAGCGTGTGCCCCCCCTGGATGTGCAGTCTGTGCCCCCCTGGATGTGTAGTCTGTGCCCCCTGGATGTGTAGTGTGTGCCCCCCCTGGATGTGCAGTCTGTGCCCCCCTGGATGTGTAGTCTGTGCCCCCTAGATGTGTAGTCTGTGCCCCCCTGGATGTGTAGTCTGTGCCCCCCTGGATGTGTAGTGTGTGCCCCCCTAGATGTGTAGTGTGTGCCCCCCTAGATGTGTAGTCTGTGCTCCCCTGGATGTGTGGTCTGTGCTCCTCTGGATGTGTAGTCTGTGCCCCCTGGATGTGTAGCGTGTGCCCCCCTGGATGTGTAGTCTGTGCCCCCCTGGATGTGTAGTCTGTGCCCCCCTGGATGTGTAGTGTGTGCCCCTTGGATGTGTAGTGTGTGCCCCCTGGATGTGTAGCGTGTGCCCCCCTGGATGTGTAGTCTGTGCCCCCTTGGATGTGTAGTCTGTGCCCCTTGGATGTGTAGTGTGTGCCCCCTGGATGTGTAGTGTGTGTCCCCCTGGATGTGTAGTCTGTGCCCCCTTGGATGTGTAGTCTGTGCCCCTTGGAAGTGTAGTCTGTGCCCCCTGGATAATAACCAAATTTACCCTCCAACCAAGAAGGGAAAGAAGAGACACTAATGCACATAGTTATAAATAAAAGTATTGACATAACCTTTATTAATGATACAGGGTATAATACACTTTAAAAAGAAGGACAAAAAACCATGAAGACAAATTATGTGGCCTCACAGTGGAGGGTATCCACAGATTACAGCATTGTATAGGGTGGTAAACACAAAAAGACCAAAGAAGGGGCGGTAGCATTCCAGGCTAGGTGGAGCTAATGCCTATCTATGTAGGGTGTGAATGACTGGTAGCCAGAGGGACAGTGCCTTACCAATACTATACTCATGTGTGGGACAGGCAAATGGCCTCAAGGCTTAAAGTATGTGGTGCCAAGGAACTTGGCTGTAAGGCTGCCAGTGCTTACCTATTAAGTGTGGTATGCTCCACCGCCCGGGAAGCCCGCCTCCCCCCTGGATGTGTAGCGTGTGCCCCCCGGGATGTGTAGCGTGTGCCCCCCGGGAAGTGTAGTCTGTACTCCCTGGATGTGTAGTCTGTGCCCCCCTGGATGTGTAGTCTCTGCTCCCCTGGATATGTAGTGTGTGCCCCCTGGATGTGTAGCGTGTACCCCCGTGGATGTGTAGTGTGTGCCCCCCGGGATGTGTAGTGTGTGCCCCCCTGGATGTGTAGTCTGTGCTCCCTGGATGTGTAGTCTGTGCTCCTCTGGATGTGTAGTCTGTGCCCCCCTGGATGTGTAGTCTGTCCCCCCTGGATGTGTAGTGTGTGCCCCCCTGGATGTGTAGTCTATGTCCCCCTGGATGTGTAGTCTGTGCTCCTGGATGTGTAGTCTGTGCCCCCCTGGATGTGTAGTCTGTGCCCCCTGGATGTGTAGTCTGTGCCCCCTGGATGTGTAGTCTGTGCCCCCTGGATGTGTAGCGTGTACCCCTGTGGATGTGTAGTCTGTGCCCCCCTAGATGTGTAGTGTGTGCTCCCCTTGATGTGTAGTCTGTTCCCCCCTGGATGTGTAGTCTGTTCCCCCCTGAATGTGTAGTCTGTGCCCCTATAGATGTGTAGTGTGTGCCCCCCTGGATGTGTAGTCTGTTCCCCCCTGGATGTGTAGTCTGTGTTCCTGGATGTGTAGTCTGTGCCCCCCTGGATGTGTAGTCTGTGCCTCCCTGGATGTGTAGTCTGTGCCTCCCTGGATGTGTAGTCTGTGCCCCCCTGGATGTGTAGCGTGTGCCCCCCTGGATGTGTAGTCTGTGCCCCCCTGGATGTGTAGTCTGTGCCCCCCTGGATGTGTAGTGTGTGCCCCCCTGGATGTGTAGTGTGTGCCCCCCTGGATGTGTAGTGTGTGCCCCCCTGGATGTGTAGTGTGTGCTCCCCTGAATGTGTAGCGTGTGCCCCCTGGATGTGTAGTCTGTGCCCCCTGGATGTGTAGCGTGTACCCCCGTGGATGTGTAGCGTGTGCCCCCCTGGATGTGTAGTCTGTGCCACCCTGGATGTGTAGTCTGTGCCCCCCTGG
The DNA here is from genome assembly GCF_040894005.1 of Engystomops pustulosus. Classification (NCBI taxonomy): domain Eukaryota; kingdom Metazoa; phylum Chordata; class Amphibia; order Anura; family Leptodactylidae; genus Engystomops; species Engystomops pustulosus. The sequence goes on from NC_092415.1 coordinate 210,953,042, forward strand.
ATGTGTAGCGTGTGCCCCCTGGATGTGTAGCGTGTGCCCCCTGGATGTGTAGCGTGTGCTCCCCTGGATGTGTAGTGTGTGCCCCCTGGATGTGTAGCGTGTGCCCCCTGGATGTGTAGTCTGTGCCCCCCTGGATGTGTAGTCTGTGCCCCCTGGATGTGTAGTGTGTGCCCCCTGGATGTGTAGTGTGTGCCCCCTGGATGTGTAGCGTGTGCCCCCTGGATGTGTAGTCTGTGCCCCCTTGGATGTGTAGTCTGTGCTCCTTGGATGTGTAGTGTGTGCCCCCCTGGATGTGTAGTCTGTGCTCCTCTGGATGTGTATTGTGTGCCCCCCTGGATGTGTAGCGTGTGCCCCCTGGATGTGTAGTGTGTGCCCCCCTGGATGTGTAGTCTGTGCCCCCCTAGATGTGTAGTCTGTGCCCCCTGGATGTGTAGTCTGTGCCCCTATAGATGTGTAGTGTGTGCCCCCCTGGATGTGTAGTCTGTTCCCCCCTGAATGTGTAGTCTGTGCCCCCTGGATGTGTAGTGTGTGCCCCCTGGATGTGTAGCGTGTGCCCCCTGGATGTGTAGTCTGTGCCCCCTTGGATGTGTAGTCTGTGCTCCTTGGATGTGTAGTCTGTGCCCCCTGGATGTGTAGCGTGTGCCCCCCGGGATGTGTAGCGTGTGCCCCCCGGGAAGTGTAGTCTGTACTCCCTGGATGTGTAGTCTGTGCCCCCCTGGATGTGTAGTCTCTGCTCCCCTGGATATGTAGTGTGTGCCCCCTGGATGTGTAGCGTGTACCCCCGTGGATGTGTAGTGTGTGCCCCCATGGATGTGTAGTCTGTGCCCCCCTGGATGTGTAGTCTGTGCCCCCCTGGATGTGTAGTCTGTGCCCCCCTGGATGTGTAGTCTGTGCCTCCTGGATGTGTAGTCTGTGCTCCCCTGGATGTGTAGTATGTGCCCCCTGGATGTGTAGTCTGTGCCCCCCTGGATGTGTAGTCTGTGCCCCCCTGGATGTGTAGTCTGTGCCCCCCTAGATGTGTAGTCTGTGCTCCTGGATGTGTAGCGTGTGCCCCCCTGGATGTGTAGTCTGTGCCCCCCTGGATGTGTAGTCAGTGCCCCCTGGATGTGTAGTGTGTGCTCCCCTGGATGTGTAGTGTGTGCTCCCCTGGATGTGTAGTCTGTGCTCCCCTGGATGTGTAGTGTGTGCTCCCCTGGATGTGTAGTGTGTGCTCCCCTGGATGTGTAGTCTGTGCCCCCTGGATGTGTAGTCTGTGCCCCCTGGATGTGTACATGTACCCCTGTGGATGTGTAGCGTGTGCCCCCTGGATGTGTAGCGTGTGCCCCTCTGGATGTGTAGTGTGTGCCCCCTGGATGTGTAGCGTGTGCCCCCTGGATGTGTAGTCTGTGCCCCCTTGGATGTGTAGTCTGTGCTCCTTGGATGTGTAGTGTGTGCCCCCCTGGATGTGTAGTCTGTGCTCCTCTGGATGTGTATTGTGTGCCCCCCTGGATGTGTAGCGTGTGCCCCCTGGATGTGTAGTGTGTGCCCCCCTGGATGTGTAGTCTGTGCCCCCCTAGATGTGTAGTCTGTGCCCCCTGGATGTGTAGCGTGTGCCCCCCTGGATGTGTAGTCTGTGCCCCCCTGGATGTGTAGTCTGTGCCCTCCTGGATGTGTAGTGTGTGCCCCCTGGATGTGTAGTGTGTGCCCCCTGGATGTGTAGCGTGTGCCCCCTGGATGTGTAGTCTGTGCCCCCTTGGATGTGTAGTCTGTGCTCCTTGGATGTGTAGTCTGTGCCCCCCTGGATGTGTAGTCTCTGCTCCCCTGGATATGTAGTGTGTGCCCCCTGGATGTGTAGCGTGTACCCCCGTGGATGTGTAGTGTGTGCCCCCATGGATGTGTAGTCTGTGCCCCCCTGGATGTGTAGTCTGTGCCCCCCTGGATGTGTAGTCTGTGCCCCCCTGGATGTGTAGTCTGTGCCCCCTGGATGTGTAGTCTGTGCTCCCCTGGATGTGTAGTATGTGCCCCCTGGATGTGTAGTCTGTGCCCCCCTGGATGTGTAGTCTGTGCCCCCCTGGATGTGTAGTCTGTGCCCCCCTAGATGTGTAGTCTGTGCTCCTGGATGTGTAGCGTGTGCCCCCCTGGATGTGTAGTCTGTGCCCCCCTGGATGTGTAGTCAGTGCCCCCTGGATGTGTAGTGTGTGCTCCCCTGGATGTGTAGTGTGTGCTCCCCTGGATGTGTAGTCTGTGCTCCCCTGGATGTGTAGTGTGTGCTCCCCTGGATGTGTAGTGTGTGCTCCCCTGGATGTGTAGTCTGTGCCCCCTGGATGTGTAGTCTGTGCCCCCTGGATGTGTACATGTACCCCTGTGGATGTGTAGCGTGTGCCCCCTGGATGTGTAGCGTGTGCCCCTCTGGATGTGTAGTGTGTGGCCCCCTGGATGTGTAGTGTGTGCCCCCCTGGATGTGTAGTCTGTTCCCCCCTGGATGTGTAGTCTGTTCCTCTCTGGATGTGTAGTCTGTGCTCCTGGATGTGTAGCGTGTGCCCCCCTGGATGTGTAGTCTGTGCCCCCCTGGATGTGTAGTCTGTGCTCCTGGATGTGTAGCGTGTGCCCCCCTGGATGTGTAGTCTGTTCCCCCCTGGATGTGTAGTCTGTGCTCCTGGATGTGTAGCGTGTGCCCCCCTGGATGTGTAGTGTGTGCCCCCCTGGATGTGTAGTCTGTGTTCCTGGATGTGTAGTCTGTGCCCCCCTGGATGTGTAGTCTGTGCCCCCCTGGATGTGTAGTCTGTGCCCCCCTGGATGTGTAGTCTGTGCCCCCCTGGATATGTAGTCTGTGCCCCCCTTGATGTGTAGTCTGTGCCCCCCTGGATGTGTAGTCTGTGCCCCCCTGGATGTGTAGTCTGTGCCCCCCTGGATATGTAGTCTGTGCCCCCCTTGATGTGTAGTCTGTGCCCCCCTGGATGTGTAGTGTGTGTGCCCCCTGGATATGTAGTGTGTGCCCCCTGGATGTGTAGTGTGTGCCCCCCTGGATGTGTAGTCTGTGCCCCCTGGATGTGTAGTCTGTGCTCCCCTGGATGTGTAGTATGTGCCCCCTGGATGTGTAGTCTGTGCCCCCCTGGATGTGTAGTCTGTGCCCCCCTGGATGTGTAGTCTGTGCCCCCCTAGATGTGTAGTCTGTGCTCCTGGATGTGTAGCGTGTGCCCCCCTGGATGTGTAGTCTGTGCCCCCCTGGATGTGTAGTCAGTGCCCCCTGGATGTGTAGTGTGTGCTCCCCTGGATGTGTAGTGTGTGCTCCCCTGGATGTGTAGTCTGTGCCCCCTGGATGTGTAGTCTGTGCCCCCTGGATGTGTACATGTACCCCTGTGGATGTGTAGCGTGTGCCCCCTGGATGTGTAGCGTGTGCCCCTCTGGATGTGTAGTGTGTGGCCCCCTGGATGTGTAGTGTGTGCCCCCCTGGATGTGTAGTCTGTTCCCCCCTGGATGTGTAGTCTGTTCCTCTCTGGATGTGTAGTCTGTGCTCCTGGATGTGTAGCGTGTGCCCCCCTGGATGTGTAGTCTGTGCCCCCCTGGATGTGTAGTCTGTGCTCCTGGATGTGTAGCGTGTGCCCCCCTGGATGTGTAGTCTGTGCCCCCCTGGATGTGTAGTCTGTGCTCCTGGATGTGTAGCGTGTGCCCCCCTGGATGTGTAGTGTGTGCCCCCCTGGATGTGTAGTCTGTGTTCCTGGATGTGTAGTCTGTGCCCCCCTGGATGTGTAGTCTGTGCCCCCCTGGATGTGTAGTCTGTGCCCCCCTGGATGTGTAGTCTGTGCCCCCCTGGATATGTAGTCTGTGCCCCCCTTGATGTGTAGTCTGTGCCCCCCTGGATGTGTAGTCTGTGCCCCCCTGGATGTGTAGTCTGTGCCCCCCTGGATATGTAGTCTGTGCCCCCCTTGATGTGTAGTCTGTGCCCCCCTGGATGTGTAGTGTGTGTGCCCCCTGGATATGTAGTGTGTGCCCCCTGGATGTGTAGTGTGTGTGCCCCCTGGATATGTAGTGTGTGCCCCCTGGATGTGTAGTGTGTGTGCCCCCTGGATATGTAGTGTGTGCCCCCTGGATGTGTAGTGTGTGCCCCCCTGGATATGTAGTGTGTGCCCCCTGGATGTGTAGTGTGTGCCCCCTGGATGTGTAGTGTGTGCCCCCCTGGATGTGTAGTCTGTGCCCCCTGGATGTGTAGTCTGTGCTCCTGGATGTGTAGTCTGTGCTCCTGGATGTGTAGTCTGTGCCCCCCTGGATGTGTAGTCTGTGCCCCCCTGGATGTGTAGTCTGTGCTCCTGGATGTGTAGTCTGTGCCCCCCTTGATGTGTAGCGTGTGCCCCCCTGGATGTGTAGTCTGTGCCCCCCTGGATGTGTAGTCTGTGCCCCTCTGGATGTGTAGTCTGTGCCCCCCTGGATGTGTAGTCTGTGGCCCCCTGGTTGTTTCGGGGTCCTGCGTAGCGCCAGTGTTTCGTCTCCCGGATCCTCCGCTGTTTTCCTCTGTGGCTCCGCTTCCTCTCTCTGGTGTCTGCCGCTTCTTCCATCTCTTTCATGATTCGTTGCTGTTATCTTCTCTTTCCACTTGATTCTGGTGAATTCCAAGATAAAAGCTTCCGGATCTTTCATCTGACGGTAAAACGTTTTGTATTGTACAGGAAGACAACACCCCCCCCCCCCCCCGATAAGGGGACACCCGGCGCCTCGGCTCCACTCATCATCAGAATGGTAAAAAATATAAAAACTATCAATTCTCTAATATCATAAGAGTGAGAAGACACTTCACCAACAACCTAGAGATCTCTAATTCTACACACTGCTATAACTTCTACTTATACTACACACATACTACTATAACTTCTACTAATACTACACACATTCTACTATAACTTCTACTAATACTACACACATACTCCTATAACTTCTACTAATACTACACACATACTCCTATAACTTCTACTAATACTACACACATACTACTATAACTTCTCCTAATACTACACACATTCTACTATAACTTCTACTAATACTACACACATACTACTATAACTTCTACTTATACTACACACATACTACTATAACTTCTACTAATACTACACACATTCTACTATAACTTCTACTAATACTACACACATACTCCTATAACTTCTACTAATACTACACACATACTCCTATAACTTCTACTAATACTACACACATACTACTATAACTTCTACTAATACTACACACATTCTACTATAACTTCTACTAATACTACACACATACTACTATAACTTCTACTAATACTACACACATACTGCTATAACTTCTACTTATACTACACACATACTACTATAACTTCTACTAATACTACACACATTCTACTATAACTTCTACTAATACTACACACATACTCCTATAACTTCTACTAATACTACACACATACTCCTATAACTTCTACTAATACTACACACATACTCCTATAACTTCTACTAATACTACACACATACTACTATAACTTCTACTAATACTACACACATACTCCTATAACTTCTACTAATACTACACACATTCTACTATAACTTCTACTAATACTACACACATACTCCTATAACTTCTACTAATACTACACACATACTCCTATAACTTCTACCAATACTACACACATACTACTATATCTTCTACTAATACTACACACATACTCCTATAACTTCTACTAATACTACACACATACTGCTATAACTTCTACTAATACTACACACATACTACTATAACTTCTACTAATACTACACACATACTACTATAACTTCTACTAATACTACACACATACTACTATAACCTCTACTAATACTACACACATACTACTATAACCTCTACTAATACTACACACATACTACTATAACTTCTACTAATACTACACACATACTATTATAACTTCTACTAATACTACACACATACTACTATATCTTCTACTAATACTACACACATATTCCTATATCTTCTACTAATACTACACACATACTACTATAACTTCTACTAATACTACACACATACTACTATAACTTCTACTAATACTACACACATACTACTATAACTTCTACTAATACTACACACATACTACTATAACTTCTACTAATACTACACACATACTACTATAACTTCTACTAATACTACACACATACTACTATAACTTCTACTAATACTACACACATACTACTATAAGTACTACTAATAATACACACATACTCCTATAACTTCTACTAATACTACACACATACTACTATAACTTCTACTAATACTACACACATACTACTATAACTTCTACTAATACTACACACATACTCCTATAACTTCTACTAATACTACACACATACTACTATAACTTCTACTAATACTACACACATATTCCTATATCTTCTACTAATACTACACACATATCCCTATATCTTCAACTAATACTACACACATACTATTATAACTTCTACTAATACTACAAACATACTACTATAAGTACTACTAATTCTACACACTGCTATAACTTCTACTAATACTACACACATACTACTATAACTTCTACTAATACTACACACATACTACTATAAGTACTACTAATACCACACACATACTACTATAACTTCTACTAATACTACACACATACTACTATAACTTCTACTAATACTACACACATACTACTATAACCTCTACTAATACTACACACATACTACTATAACCTCTACTAATACTACACACATACTATTATAACTTCTACTAATACTACACACATACTACTATATCTTCTACTAATACTACACACATACTCCTATAACTTCTACTAATACTACACACATACTGCTATAACTTCTACTAATACTACACACATACTACTATAACTTCTACTAATACTACACACATACTACTATAACTTCTACTAATACTACACACATACTCCTATAACTTCTACTAATACTACACACATACTACTATAACTTCTACTAATACTACACACATACTACTATAACTTCTACTAATACTACACACATACTACTATAACTTCTACTAATACTACACACATACTACTATAAGTACTACTAATACTACACACATACTCCTATAACTTCTACTAATACTACACACATACTACTATAACTTCTACTAATACTACACACATACTATTATAACTTCTACTAATACTACACACATACTACTATATCTTCTACTAATACTACACACATACTCCTATAACTTCTACTAATACTACACACATACTACTATAACTTCTACTAATACTACACACATACTACTATAACTTCTACTAATTCTACACACATACTACTATAAGTACTACTAATACTACACACATACTCCTATAACTTCTACTAATACTACACACATACTACTATAACTTCTACTAATACTACACACATACTACTATAACTTCTACTAATACTACACACATACTCCTATAACTTCTACTATTACTACACACATATTCCTATATCTTCTACTAATACTACACACATATTCCTATATCTTCTACTAATACTACACACATACTATTATAACTTCTACTAATACTACAAACATACTACTATAAGTACTACTAATTCTACACACTGCTATAACTTCTACTAATACTACACACATACTACTATAACTTCTACTAATACTACACACATACTACTATAAGTACTACTAATACCACACACATACTACTATAACTTCTACTAATACTACACACATACTACTATAACTTCTACTCATACTACAAACATACTACTATAAGTACTACTAATAATACACACATACTCCTATAACTTCTACTAATACTACACACATACTACTATAACTTCTACTAATACTACACACATACTACTATAACTTCTACTAATACTACACACATACTCCTATAACTTCTACTAATACTACACACATACTACTATAACTTCTACTAATACTACACACATATTCCTATATCTTCTACTAATACTACACACATATTCCTATATCTTCAACTAATACTACACACATACTATTATAACTTCTACTAATACTACAAACATACTACTATAAGTACTACTAATTCTACACACTGCTATAACTTCTACTAATACTACACACATACTACTATAACTTCTACTAATACTACACACATACTACTATAAGTACTACTAATACCACACACATACTACTATAACTTCTACTAATACTACACACATACTACTATAACTTCTACTAATACTACACACATACTACTATAACCTCTACTAATACTACACACATACTACTATAACTTCTACTAATACTACACACATACTACTATAACTTCTACTAATACTACACACATACTCCTATAACTTCTACTAATACTACACACATACTACTATAACTTCTACTAATACTACACACATACTACTATAACTTCTACTAATACTACACACATACTACTATAACTTCTACTAATACTACACACATACTACTATAAGTACTACTAATACTACACACATACTCCTATCACTTCTACTAATACTACACACATACTACTATAACTTCTACTAATACTACACACATTCTATTATAACTTCTACTAATACTACACACATACTACTATATCTTCTACTAATACTACACACATACTCCTATAACTTCTACTAATACTACACACATACTACTATAACTTCTACTAATACTACACACATACTACTATAACTTCTACTAATTCTACACACATACTACTATAAGTACTACTAATACTACACACATACTCCTATAACTTCTACTAATACTACACACATACTACTATAACTTCTACTAATACTACACACATACTACTATAACTTCTACTAATACTACACACATACTCCTATATCTTCTACTAATACTACACACATATTCCTATATCTTCTACTAATACTACACACATACTATTATAACTTCTACTAATACTACAAACATACTACTATAAGTACTACTAATTCTACACACTGCTATAACTTCTACTAATACTACACACATACTACTATAACTTCTACTAATACTACACACATACTACTATAAGTACTACTAATACCACACACATACTACTATAACTTCTACTAATACTACACACATACTACTATAACTTCTACTCATACTACAAACATACTACTATAAGTACTACTAATACCACACACATACTCCTATAACTTCTACTAATACTACACACATACTACTATAACTTCTACTAATACTACACACATACTACTATAACTTCTACTAATACTACACACATACTACTATAACTTCTACTAATACTACACACATACTCCTATAACTTCTACTAATACTACACACATACTCCTATAACCTCTACTAATACCACACACATACTACTATAACTTCTACTAATACTACACACATATTCCTATATCTTCTACTAATACTACACACATACTACTATAACTTCTACTAATACTACACACATACTATTATAACTTCTACTAATACTACAAACATACTACTATAAGTACTACTAATTCTACACACTGCTATAACTTCTACTAATACTACACACATACTACTATAACTTCTACTAATACTACACACATACTACTATAAGTACTACTAATACCACACACATACTACTATAACTTCTACTAATACTACACACATACTACTATAACTTCTACTAATGCTACACACATACTATTATAACTTCTACTAATACTACACACATACTACTATAACTTCTACTAATACTACACACATACTACTATAACTTCTACTAATACTACACACATACTACTATAAGTACTACTAATACCACACATTACTATAACTTCTACTAATACTACACACATACTACTATAAGTACTACTAATACCACACATTACTATAACTTCTACTAATACTACACACATACTACTATAAGTACTACTAATACCACACATTACTATAACTTCTACTAATACTACACACATACTACTATAACTTCTACTAATACCACACACATACTACTATAACTTCTACTAATACTACACACATACTACTATAACTTCTACTAATACTACACAAATACTACTATAAGTACTACTAATACTACACACATACTCCTATAACTTCTACTAATACTACACACATACTACTATAACTTCTACTAATACTACACACATACTACTATAACTTCTACTAATACTACACACATACTACTATAAGTACTACTAATACCACACATTACTATAACTTCTACTAATACTACACACATACTCCTATAACTTCTACTAATACTACACACTACTATAAGCACTACTAATACTACACACATACTACTATAAGTACTACTAATACTACACACATACTGCTATAACTTCTACTAATACTACACACATACTCCTATATCTTCTACTAATACTACACACTACTATAAGTACTACTAATACTACACACATACTACTATAAGTACTACTAATACTACACACATACTGCTATAACTTCTACTAATACTACACACATACTACTATAACTTCTCCTAATACTACACACTAATATAACTTCTACTAATACTACACACATACTCCTATACTGCTTAGGCTTCTCTCCCACAAGTGAGTGCAGTCAGTGAAAATCACTCCGTGTGCTGATGGATTCTCCTGAACCTCCGATCACTGGAATGTTCTGACCTGCTGAATTCATATCAGTGACCAGAGGTTCGGGTCGGGAGAACCCATCAGCACACGGACTGTTTCTCACTGACTGCACTCGCTTGTGGGAGAGAAGCCTAAGTAGAAGATATAGGAGTATACATCACACTCGCTACAAACATACTATTACTTCCAGCTCCTCCTACTACTAAACCTATGTCTACTAATACTACCACTACTAAGAATACTACTATAATATTACTATAACCTCCAGTAATACTACACTCCGTATACTATCACTTCTAAATTCTATTACTACTACTGCAATCATACTATTACTTCTAGTTCTAATAGTATAAATACATATATATTACTACTTATGCTACACCCATTCTACTACTACTAGTAAGCACAAGTACAAGTGTACTACTATTACTACAGACACTTACTACTCCTAGTACACAGTCCATTGCACACCTCACAACCAAAGCTGCAAGAAATATTCAAAGATTCCAAAGTATTTATGGGAATATTAGGAAAACCTCCCGGGATAAGCTGTGAGTACATGTAACTACACGCACGACACGTGAGGAACATGTGATCACAGAAGGAACCCAACATTACTCCATACAAGTTATTATAGATGTGATCACATGGGTAGAATCTCATATGTGATGATGTATAAGTTGTATCATTCTATACATTGTCATGTTTCATTGTTATTTTTATTATTATTGTTTCATTGTTATTTTTATTATTATTTTCATCATTTTGTATAATGATTGCACTTATTATTTTGTTACAATGTATACATTTTATTCCTGTTGGTTTTCTTTTATGATTATTTTGTTATTAATATTATTGTAATTATTATTTTTCTATTATTAGTTACCAGTATTTCGCCGCGTCCTCTGATGATTCCTCCGTGCTGTGGACTCCTGAGATGCTAATGAGTCCGTGTCCTCGTGCGCTCCCTCAGCAGGGGGCGCCAGGAGCGGCGGGCGTCCACTTAGCGCTCCGTGATAATTAGGTCGCTGCGCTCCTCAGAATTTGTATTTGTTCTCTCCGTTTTATTGATTCGGGAGAACTTTAGCCTTTTGTTCTTTCGGTTTTAATCACTTTATGATTTTCTAAATGAAAGATTTTCGGTTTTGTGATCGGCAAATTACTAAGATTTACAGAACCCAAAACTAAGGCACGAAAAATGCAGAACACAAGAACATTATTTCAAGCGTATTAACATCGTAAGATTATCCTGTGGGGGGATGAATCCAGATACTAAAGGGGGCGGCAGAAATCTTCACTCTCTGAACTTTTCCTCATTTTTAAACTTCCATGAGGCTCATGTATCATTATTTCTGCGCGGCAAATTGTCGAATTTTTGTGACTTTTCCCGTTTTTGCGGCATTATTGTGACTTTTGACTCGTCGTTTGTCAAGTCCGCCTTGTCTGCACCTTGTGCCTTATGCATCAATGTTTCCCAGATGTTCCGTGCAACTTTTCACAACGTTTCACATTTTAGCGCCATTTTTGCGACTTTTTTTGGCGCAAATCTGCACCTGGTCCAGGGCAGCTGCAAATGAAGGGTTTTTTTCATGGACCCGATTTTAACATGTAAATTGGAATTATTTCACACGCTTTAAATGTTTAAAATTTTGCACCGTAACCTGTTTTGTCAGAATTCTGAAATTTTTGCATTTACATTTTTATTTTTATTTATTGGTTACTTTTAAGGGTGCGGTCGCACATACTGGTCTAATTGCGGTTTTAATGCATTTTGAGAGCAATTACAGCAGCTGTGGAGAAGTGATTTGCCTAATTACATTACTGTCAACATGTGTGTTTACAAAACGCAATATAAACGCCATGTGTTAACATTGCATTGACTATGTGTTTTGTAAATACAAATGTTAACAGTAATGTTATTAGAAAAAATGACCTCCTCAGCTGAATGTGAAGCCATTTCTTTCTCTATTGCGTCAAAACACTCGCGTCCTCCCGGGTTTATGCTGTATCTGTATTATTATATATTACGTGCCGGTGTCGTCATTTATAGCAGAACTTTTTGATTGGTCCATATAAATTAGGCACAAAACACAATACAGAAAGGTGAAGTGGAAAAGCTCCGTATCAGCGTCCACATAACAATCGTATCCCACAAAGTCAAAATAATCGGACAAAAAGAACTGAACCAAAATACATGGCTTCATAGATCTTTACAGAGTGCGGCCTCCAAATGTTTGTAAAGAGCCGACAAGGAATAACCCAAGAAGAGCGACTAACTAAAAAACACATAGTAAAAGTGATGAGCGGAAAGAAACGGAAACAACCTGCATAAACATTGGGGAGTCCTGTAGGGAATCAGCCCCGAGCATTATGGGACAACAACTGTCCCCCAAGATAACAACACAATTCGTAAACCCAGGCAGAGGCCGTCATCAATCATCAGCCCCATAAGGAGAATGAAGCCCTCCCAGTACAAGTGTCCATGACTCAGCGTCCAGCTCATGGGACGTATCTGCTATATGTGACCGTACGACCCCAGTGTTACACACCGGGATGAAGAAACACGGGAGAACTCCGCGCTCCTTCTCACACCAATCCCCATCCTGGTCGCCCCATATAGAAAGTACCGGATCAAAGAGATTTCAAATGCTTTGTCGTTGTAAAATCTATTGCAATTATAAACTAGGCTCCTTAAACCCATAGGATGTAAATGAGGTCAGCGAGGTCAGCGGGGTCAGCGGGGTCAGCGGGGTCAGCGGGGTCAGCGAGGTCAGCGGGGTCAGCGAGGTCAGCGGGGTCAGTGGGGTCAGCGAGGTCAGCGGGGTCAGCAAGGTCAGCGGGGTCAGCGGGGTCAGCGAGGTCAGTGAGGTCAGCGGGGTCAGTGGGGTCAGCGAGGTCAGTGGGGTCAGCGGGGTCAGCGAGGTCATTTATTATATCACCATCATCTGCATAGTCTCTGCTAGAGATGAGCGAACATGCTCGTCCGAGCTTGATGCTCGGTCGAGCATTAGGGTACTCGAAACTGCTCGTTACTCGGACGAATACTTCGCCCGCTCGAGAAAATGGCAGCTCCCGCCGTTTTGCTTTTTGGCGGCCAGAAACAGAGCCAATCACAAGCCAGGAGACTCTGCACTCCACCCAGCATGACGTGGTACCCTTACACGTCGATAGCAGTGGTTGGCTGGCCAGATCAGGTGACCCTGGGATAGACTAGCCCCTGCCCGCGCTGCTCGGATCATTCTGTCTCTGGATGCCGCTAGGGAGAGAGCTGCTGCTGCTCAGGGAAAGCGTTAGGGTGTTCTATTAGCTTACTGTTAGGCAGGAGTGATTCTACAAGAACCCAACAGCCCTTCTTAGGGCTACAATAACGTTATACATTTTTTATTTTAATTTGCATCTTTTACCATTTTGTGAGGAATTAGCAGGGGGACTTGCTACCGTTGTGTTTAGCTCTTAGTGGCGCACATATCCATAGCAAAGACCGAAGTGGGAAAATTCAGTAGGGGTTGGATTTCTATTAGGCAATAACTCAGTGTCATCTCATCTGGCATAGTACTGTGCTTCCTTTGATACTTGGCTAGAAAATAGCCATAGGAGAATACAAACAGCTTCTTGAAGCCTACAGTAGCGTTCTATATATTTGATTTCTGGTTGATCTGCTGGTGGCTGTAGTTTCTGCAGTGCATGTACTAGCCAATTCTGAGCAATTTGTAGTGAGACTTGCGACCGCTGTGTTCTGCGCTTAGTGGCGCACATATCCATAGCAAAGGCTGAAGTGGCAAAATTCAGTAGGGGTTGGATTTCTATTAGGCAAGAACTCAGTGTCATCTCATCTGGCATAGTACTGTGCTTCCTTTGATACTTGGCTAGAAAATAGCCATAGGAGAATACAAACAGCTTCTTGATCTTGAAGCCTACAGTAGCGTTCTATATATTTGATTTCTGGTTGATCTGCTGGTGGCTGTAGTTTCTGCAGTGCATGTACTAGCCAATTCTGAGCAATTTGTAGTGAGACTTGCGACCGCTGTGTTCTGCGCTTAGTGGCGCACATATCCATAGCAAAGGCTGAAGTGGCAAAATTCAGTAGGGGTTGGATTTCTATTAGGCAATAACTCAGTGTCATCTCATCTGGCATAGCAGTGTGCTTCCTTTGATACTTGGCTAGAAAATAGCCATAGCAATAGGATAGCATTGTTTGGTTTTAAAAACTCAAAAAAAAACAAAAAACACAAAAAAAAAAAAAAAAACACAAAAAAAAACAAAAAAAAGTAAAAAAAAAAATAAAGTTATAACTCTCATTTTAAAAATGTTTAACCCGAGGGCTAGGGGTAGAGGACGAGGGCGGGGACGTGGGCGTCCAACTACTGCAGGGGTCAGAGGCCGTGGTCCTGGGCGGGGTGAGACACCACCTGCTGATGAGGGAGCAGGGGAACGCCGCAGAGCTACACTCCCTAGGTTCATGTCTGAAGTTACTGGGACTCGTGGTAGAGCACTGTTGAGGCCAGAACAGTGCGAACAGGTGATGTCGTGGATTGCTGACAATGCTTCGAGCAATTTGTCCACCACCAGTCAGTCTTCCACGCAGTCCACCCATGTCACCGAAATCGCCACTCCTCCAGCTCCTGCACCTCAGCCTCCTCCCCCCCAGTCTGCCCCCTCCCAGGAAAATTTGGCATTTGAACCGGCATACTCTGAGGAACTGTTTTCTGGACCCTTCCCACAGTCACAAACCACTTGTCCGGTTGCTGCTGAGCAATTTTCCGATGCCCAGGTTTTCCACCAGTCACAGTCTGTGGGTGATGATGACCTTCTTGACGTAGTGGAAGTGTGTAAAGAGGTGTCCGACGATGAGGAGACACGGTTGTCAGACAGTGGGGAAGTTGTTGTCAGGGCAGGAAGTCCGAGGGGGGAGCAGACTGAGGGATCGGAGGATGATGAGGTGACAGACCCAAGCTGGGTTGAGAGGCCGGGTGAACACAGTGCTTCTGAGACGGAGGAGAGTCCTCGACCTGAACAGGTTGGAAGAGGCAGTGGTGGGGCCAGACGGAGAGGCAGGGCCAGAGCTGGTGCATCAGCGCCACTGTCAACTAGTGAAGCTCCCGTGGTGAGGGCTCTTGCGGCGAGGGCTAGATCTTCAGAAGTGTGGAGGTTCTTTAAGGAAACACCGGATGACCGACGGACTGTGGTGTGCAACATTTGCCAAACCAGGCTCAGCAGGGGTTCCACCACTACTAGCTTAACTACCACCAGTATGCGCAGGCATATGAATGCTAAGCACCCCACTCAGTGGCAACAAGCCCGTTCACCTCCGGCCGTGCACACCACTGCTCCTTCCCCTGTGTCAGCTGCTAGTCAGCCCCCTGCCCAGGACCCTGCCACAAAAACCCCATCGTCGCCTCCACGATCCTCCACAGCATCCACCAGCGTTCAGCTCTCCATACCCCAGACGCTGGAGCGGAAACGCAAATATAGTGCAACCCACCCGCACGCCCAAGCCCTTAATGTGCACATCTCCAGATTGCTTAGCCTGGAGATGCTGCCCTATAGGCTAGTAGAGACCGAGGCCTTTCGCAACCTCATGGCGGCGGCCGCCCCTCGGTATTCGGTCCCCAGCCGCCACTACTTTTCCCGATGTGCCGTCCCAGCCCTGCACCAGCACGTGTCAGACAACATCATCCGTGCCCTGACCAACGCCGTTTCTGACAAGGTCCACCTGACCACGGACACGTGGACGAGTGCTGCCGGGCAGGGCCACTATATATCGCTGACGGCACATTGGGTTAACTTGGTGGAGGCTGGGACCGAGTCTGACCCTGGGGCTGCTCATATACTGCCGACGCCGAGGATTGCGGGGCCTACCTCGGTCCAGGTGTTTCAGGCCTACTATGCCTCCTCCTCCTCCCACCCCTCCTCCACCTCCTCATCCGAACTACCATCCGTGGGCACGGCGCCATCAGTCGGTAGCTCTAGGCACAGCAGCAGTGCCGTCGCTAAGCGACAGCAGGCGGTGCTCAAACTGCTGAGCCTAGGCGACAAAAGGCACACCGCCCAAGAGCTATTACAGGGCATCACGGCGCAGACTGATCTGTGGCTGGCACCGCTGAACCTCAAGCCGGGAATGGTTGTGTGTGACAACGGCCGTAACCTGGTGGCGGCTCTGCAACTCGGCAGACTGACACATGTGCCATGCCTGGCCCATGTGTTAAATCTGATGCAGCGTTTCCTCAAGACATACCCCAATCTGTCTGATTTGCTCACGAAGGTGCGCCGCATCTGTGCGCATTTCAGGAAGTCCAGCCCAGATGCTGCCACTCTCAGGGCAGCGCAGCGCCGCCTCCAACTGCCCGCTCACCGACTGTTGTGCGACGTGCCCACGAGGTGGAATTCAACACTGACCATGTTATCCAGAGTTTACCAGCAGCGCAGAGCGATTGTAGACTGCCAGATGTCAACTTCCACCAGAACTGGTAGTCAGGTCAGTCAGCTTCCTCAAGTCTACAATGAGGAGTGGACGTGGATGTCTGATATCTGTCAGGTGCTGAGTAACTTTGAGGAGTCAACACAGATGGTCAGTGGCGATGCCGCCATCATCAGCCTCACCATCCCGCTGCTTGGCCTGTTGAAAAACTCTCTGGTCAGCATGAAGTCGGAAGCTTTGCGCTCGTCACAAGAGACGGGGGAAGAATATTCCCTTGTTGATAGCCAAAGCACCCTGAGGTCTGTTTCTCAGCGCATATCGGAGGAGGTGGAGGTGGAGGAGGATGAGGAGGAAGAGGAGGAGAATGTTGGCGAGACACAAGAGGGGACCATTGTTGAGTCCTTCACTGTTCAGCGTGTATGGGCAGAAGAAGAGGAGTTGGAGGAGTTGGAGGAGGAGGAAATGGACAGTCAGGCCAGTGAGGGGAGTGAATTCTTACGCGTTGGTACTCTGGCGCATATGGCAGATTTCATGCTAGGCTGCCTATCCCGTGACCCTCGCGTTCAAAGAATTTATTCCAGCACCGATTACTGGGTGTTCACTCTCCTGGACCCACGGTACAAGCAAAATCTTCCCACTCTCATCCCTGGAGAGGAAAGGAGTGTGAGAATGCATGAATACCAGCAGGCCCTGGTGCACAAGCTGAAACACTATTTCCCTTCTGACAGCGCTAGCGGCAGAGTGCGTAGTTCTGCGGGACAAGTAGCGAGGGAGAGTAGGCGAGCAGGCAGCTTGTCCAGCACTGGCAAGGGTACGCTTTACAAGGCATTTGCCAGCTTTATGTCACCCCAGCAAGACACTGTCACCTGTCCCCAGTCTCGGCAGAGTAGGGCTGATCTTTACAGAAAGATGGTGAGGGAGTACGTAGCTGACCATACCATCGTCCTAAATGATCACACAGCTCCCTACAACTACTGGGTTTCAAAGCTGGACATGTGGCACGAACTGGCGCTCTACGCCTTGGAGGTTCTTGCCTGCCCTGCCGCTAGCGTCTTGTCCGAGCGGGTTTTCAGTGCAGCTGGTGGCATCATCACCGATAAGCGTACACGCCTGTCGACTGACAGCGCTGACAGGCTGACGCTTATTAAAATGAATAAAGGCTGGATTTCTCAGAATTTCCAATCTCCACCAGGTGAAGGAAGCTCAACCTGAATAATTGATCCACTCCTCCTCCTCCTCCTCATTTTCCTCCTTCTCCTCCTCTTTGTACAGTAAAGCAGAGGAAACTGGCTATTTTTTGACAGGGCCCACTGGCTCTTGCTATAGTACTTCATGCATTTAATTTTTCTGGAGGGCCACCTACCCGGTCCTCTGTTTGAAACAATTTTTGTGAGTGCCACATACAGGCACTCAATCTATTCCATTTTACTGCAGGGCCACCTACCTGCTCCTCTGGTTTGAACAATTTTTGGGACTGCCACATACAGGCACTCAATCTATTCCATTTTACTGGAGGGCCACCTACCTGCTCCTCTGGTTTGAAACATTTTTGGGACTGCCACATACAGGCACTCAATCTATTCCATTTTACTGCAGGGCCACCTACCTGCTCCTCTGGTTTGAACAATTTTTGGGACTGCCACATACAGGCACTCAATCTATTCCATTTTACTGGAGGGCCACCTACCTGCTCCTCTGGTTTGAAACATTTTTGGGACTGCCACATACAGGCACTCAATCTATCCCATTTTACTGGAGGGCCACCTACCTGCTCCTCTGGTTTGAAAAATGTTTGGGACTGCCACATACAGGCACTATCCAAATTAAATTGTCTCCATAGCAGCCTCCACACGTTGTCTCCATTGCTACCTCCAAAAGTCGTCCATATAGCTGCCTCCATACATCGTCCCTTTATCAAACGAGGTGTGTCAGGCAGAAATTTGGGTTGTTTTCATGGATTCCACATCAAAGTTGTTAACTTTGTCGCCACCCTGCTGTGTTATCCACAAAATATACTGGCAAACTTTTACCATTTAGGGATATTATTTCAGCGCTTCTTGCGCATCTGTTTACATTCCCCTCACCCGGCATATCCTAAACTTATAAGAACGCTACTACACTTGATCTTATACAAAAGGTTCTTAGAAGTGCTGTTTGGGGAGTAGCCTAGAGACAGGGGCTTGGATTGGCGAAAGCTTGCCTGGCAGCGGAGCGCCAGCTCCATGCCAAGATCCAACTAACATAGTTTTAACTGCAGCACCTTTAATCTACTACTAGTTCACTGCCTCCATACATGGTCCCCTTATCAAACGAGCTGTGTCAGGCAGAATTTTGGGTTGTTTTCATGGCTTCCATGTTAACTTTGTCGCCACCCTGCTGTGTAATCCACAAAATATACTGGCAAACTTTTATCATGTACCGATATTATTTGAGCGCTTCTTGCTCACCTCCTTTGGTTCCTCTCTGCCACCCATTGGTTTGAAGCCTGAGTCCATTTAGGGTATGTCGCCATGACACTCTCTAGCCTGCTGCCGCTGCCTCTGCATGCCGTCCCCTATAGTGTCAGGGTCAATTATTGGATGTTTTAGATGCTATCTAGCTTCATTCTGTCACTCTGTCATGGCCATGCTGTTGCCCATAATTTTGGCATAATGGTGCGATTATGCAGCCTCAGAGGCATCCATGCATGCTGCCCCTGCTGTTTCCTGTCCATTTCCGTGGTGTTTCCATCCTTTTCTGAGGTTCCCAGGTGTTTGGCCAAGCTTCCCTGTGCAGAGCCTTGGTCCCCTTGAAAAATGCTCGAGTCTCCCATTGACTTCAATGGGGTTCGTTATTCGAGACGAGCACTCGAGCATCGGGAAAAGTTTGTCTCGAATAACGAGTACCCGAGCATTTTAGTGTTCGCTCATCTCTAGTCTCTGCCTTATAACACGTCGCATCCACTCAACCTCTGATTATGTGACTACATACAGAATCTCATGTGCCATCACTGAACCATCTCAGCACCCGTAGTCAACCAAATCCGAGGCCCAGGGTCCATGTGCTGCTTAGGTCTGTAGGTAATGAAAGGGATCTGTAACATGTTTTATTTTATTTACAATGAATATTGATTTGGCCATTGAGAATGTGGCTATCACAGGAATAACAAGCCCCAAAGCAAATAGCGAAGGGGCTGAGGACTGTAGGGGGTGGTTTCAAGCCTTCTGGTAGGCTGGTGGGGCTTGCCCCTTTACCCCTCCCGTGTGAGGTCACAGGAGGTGGTGTTTGGGGGCGGGTAAGGACCCGCCCGGTGGTTTTATAAAGTCCGAGAGCACGTGGGGGGGGCCTCTTTCCTTCTGCCCCCTGGACCGAAGAGGCGAGAAGTCACCCTCCCACCCTGCCCTCAGAATTATTTCTTTTCAGCTCTTCTCTCCTTGGTTCTGGCTGTTTCCTTCTGTTTTCCTACAGACGTCACAGCGAAGGCGGAAGTTACACAGGCCCTAAGGCGCTGGAAGATGCCCACATGCAGGGCCGCAGCCGCCATTTCGGGCGAAGTTGGTTCTCAAGATTTTGAAGATGCCAAGCGGGCCTAGCAAGTTGGGAAATGTTTTAATTTATAACGTTATTTAATAATTTATCTTAGTTGTTAATAAACGCTGTGGCCTTCCCACATTACCCAAACATTTAGTTTCCTGGTCTGTTTATGGGTGGTTAGTCTAGGTACACGGTCAAGTACCAGATGGTTGGGTGGTTAGTCTAGGTACACGGTCAAGTACCAGACGGTTGGGTGGTTAGTCTAGGTACACGGTCAAGTACCAGACGGTTGGGTGGTTAGTCTAGGTACACGGTCAAGTACCAGACGGTTGGGTGGTTAGTCTAGGTAAACGGTCAAGTACCAGACGGTTGGGTGGTTAGTCTAGGTACACGGACAGGTACCAGACGGTTGGGTGGTTAGTCTAGGTACACGGTCAAGTACCAGACGGTTGGGTGGTTAGTCTAGGTACATGGTCAGGTACCAGACGGTTTGGTGGTTAGTCTAGGTACACGGTCAAGTACCAGGCGGTTGGGTGGTTAGTCTAGGCACACGGTCAAGTACCAGATGGTTGGGTGGTTAGTCTAGGTACACGGTCAAGTACCAGACGGTTGGGTGGTTAGTCTAGGTACATGGTCAAGTACCAGACGGTTGGGTGGTTAGTCTAGGTACACGGTCAAGTACCAGACGGTTGGGGGGTTAGTCTAGGTACACGGTCAAGTACCAGACGGTTGGATGGTTGATCAAGGTACAGGGTCAAGTACCAAACGGTTGGATGGTTGATCAAGGTACAGGGTCAAGTACCAAATTTAAGGTTTGGGTTTGTTAATCCCTACAGTCAATCTAGTGTCCCAGAGATCAGGAGGGTCCACACTGACTTCTTCCAGTGTAAACCCATCAGGAGCGAGTGGAGCCTATTGCTTCAGACAGCACAAACCACCTGCAACATGATGCAGCGTCAGGGGTGCAGTCACCTTCTACAGCTGGACCTAGCTGGTGTCTGGTGGACATGGAAGTCCTCGGGATTCCTCCACGTGTCCTGATCATGTCACATATTTTGAACCGGATTTTATGCCCCGTTCCCCTTCTGTTCTGCAGCTCGGTCCACAAGCTCCAGGAAATCCCAGGGATCAGCCCGGTGCGGATTATCCCGCTGGACGCAACTGATCCTTGTGTAAATGCTCAGCATCGAGAGCCAGAAATCTCATGGAAGGTTGAGGTGTTTGCAAGGATCTTCTAGTAACACAGTTATGCAAATTTACTTCATGTGAATAACACCTCAATAGAGATAATCAGATACTGACAGGGAGGGTTCATAGGTCACAGGTTATTATTTATTATGGGACATAACAGACATGGGTCTGTCCTTCAGATACGTCTCATAGATACAGGTCACATCTCTGCACCTCAGCCATGAGATCAGGACTCGTCTCTCCCAGGATCCTCCATAACCCCTGAGATGGAGGCAGCATTGTGCCTGGTGCTTAGTATAACCCTCCAGTCCTGCAGATACAGTATGTCCTACATGTCCCATAGATACAGGTCACATCTCTGCACCTCAGCCATGAGATCAGGACTCGTCTCTCCCAGGATCCTCCATAACCCCTGAGATGGAGGCAGCATTGTGCCTGGTGCTTAGTATAACCCTCCGGTCCTGCAGATACAGTATGTCCTACATGTCCCATAGATACAGGTCACATCTCTGCACCTCAGCCATGAGATCAGGACTTGTCTCTCCCAGGATCCTCCATAACCCCTGAGATGGAGGCAGCATTGTGCCTGGTGCTTAGTATAACCCTCCGGTCCTGCAGATACAGTATGTCCTACATGTCCCATAGATACAGGTCACATCTCTGCACCTCAGCCATGAGATCAGGACTCGTCTCTCCCAGGATCCTCCATAACCCCTGAGATGGGGGCAGCATTGTGCCTGGTGCTTAGTATAACCCTCCGGTCCTGCACATACAGTATGTCCTACATGTCCCATAGATACAGGTCACATCTCTGCACCTCAGCCATGAGATCAGGACTCGTCTCTCCCAGGATCCTCCATAACCCCTGAGATGGAGGCAGCATTGTGCCTGGTGCTTAGTATAACTCTCCGGTCCTGCAGATACAGTATGTCCTACATGTCCCATAGATACAGGTCACATCTCTGCACCTCAGCCATGAGATCAGGACCCGTCTCCCAGGATCCTCCATAACCCCTGAGATGGGGACAGCATTGTGCCTGGTGCTTAGTATAACCCTCCGGTCCTGCACATACAGTATGTCCTACATGTCCCATAGATACAGGTCACATCTCTGCACCTCAGCCATGAGATCAGGACCCGTCTCCCAGGATCCTCCATAACCCCTGAGATGGGGGCAGCATTGTGCCTGGTGCTTAGTATAACCCTCCGGTCCTGCAGATACAGTATGTCCTACATGTCCCATAGATACAGGTCACATCTCTGCACCTCAGCCATGAGATCAGGACTCGTCTCTCCCAGGATCCTCCATAACCCCTGAGATGGAGGCAGCATTGTGCCTGGTGCTTAGTATAACCCTCCGGTCCTGCAGATACAGTATGTCCTACATGTCCCATAGATACAGGTCACATCTCTGCACCTCAGCCATGAGATCAGGACTCGTCTCTCCCAGGATCCTCCATAACCCCTGAGATGGAGGCAGCATTGTGCCTGGTGCTTAGTATAACCCTCCGGTCCTGCAGATACAGTATGTCCTACATGTCCCATAGATACAGGTCACATCTCCGCACCTCAGCCATGAGATCAGGACTCGTCTCTCTCAGGATCCTCCATAACCCCTGAGATGGAGGCAGCATTGTGCCTGGTGCTTAGTATAACCCTCCGGTCCTGCACATACAGTATGTCCTACATGTCCCATAGATACAGGTCACATCTCTGCACCTCAGCCATGAGATCAGGACTCGTCTCTCCCAGGATCCTCCATAACCCCTGAGATGGAGGCAGCATTGTGCCTGGTGCTTAGTATAACCCTCCGGTCCTGCAGATACAGTATGTCCTACATGTCCCATAGATACAGGTCACATCTCTGCACCTCAGCCATGAGATCAGGACTCGTCTCTCCCAGGATCCTCCATAACCCCTGAGATGGAGGCAGCATTGTGCCTGGTGCTTAGTATAACCCTCCGGTCCTGCAGATACAGTATGTCCTACATGTCCCATAGATACAGGTCACATCTCTGCACCTCAGCCATGAGATCAGGACTCGTCTCTCCCAGGATCCTCCATAACCCCTGAGATGGGGGCAGCATTGTGCCTGGTGCTTAGTATAACCCTCCGGTGCTGCAGATACAGTATGTCCTACATGTCCCATAGATACAGGTCACATCTCTGCACCTCAGCCATGAGATCAGGACTCGTCTCTCCCAGGATCCTCCATAACCCCTGAGATGGGGGCAGCATTGTGCCTGGTGCTTAGTATAACCCTCCGGTCCTGCACATACAGTATGTCCTACATGTCCCATAGATACAGGTCACATCTCTGCACCTCAGCCATGAGATCAGGACTCGTCTCTCCCAGGATCCTCCATAACCCCTGAGATGGAGGCAGCATTGTGCCTGGTGCTTAGTATAACCCTCCGGTCCTGCAGATACAGTATGTCCTACATGTCCCATAGATACAGGTCACATCTCTGCACCTCAGCCATGAGATCAGGACTCGTCTCTCCCAGGATCCTCCATAACCCCTGAGATGGAGGCAGCATTGTGCCTGGTGCTTAGTATAACCCTCCGGTCCTGCAGATACAGTATGTCCTACATGTCCCATAGATACAGGTCACATCTCTGCACCTCAGCCATGAGATCAGGACTCGTCTCTCCCAGGATCCTCCATAACCCCTGAGATGGGGGCAGCATTGTGCCTGGTGCTTAGTATAACCCTCCGGTCCTGCACATACAGTATGTCCTACATGTCCCATAGATACAGGTCACATCTCTGCACCTCAGCCATGAGATCAGGACTCGTCTCCCAGGATCCTCCATAACCCCTGAGATGGAGGCTGCATTGTGCCTGGTGCTTAGTATAACCCTCCGGTCCTGCACATACAGTATGTCCTACATGTCCCATAGATACAGGTCACATCTCTGCACCTCAGCCATGAGATCAGGACTCGTCTCTCCCAGGATCCTCCATAACCCCTGAGATGGAGGCAGCATTGTGCCTGGTGCTTAGTATAACCCTCCGGTCCTGCAGATACAGTATGTCCTACATGTCCCATAGATACAGGTCACATCTCTGCACCTCAGCCATGAGATCAGGACTCGTCTCTCCCAGGATCCTCCATAACCCCTGAGATGGAGGCAGCATTGTGCCTGGTGCTTAGTATAACCCTCCGGTCCTGCACATACAGTATGTCCTACATGTCCCATAGATACAGGTCACATCTCTGCACCTCAGCCATGAGATCAGGACTCGTCTCTCCCAGGATCCTCCATAACCCCTGAGATGGAGGCAGCATTGTGCCTGGTGCTTAGTATAACCCTCCGGTCCTGCACATACAGTATGTCCTACATGTCCCATAGATACAGGTCACATCTCTGCACCTCAGCCATGAGATCAGGACTCGTCTCTCCCAGGATCCTCCATAACCCCTGAGATGGAGGCAGCATTGTGCCTGGTGCTTAGTATAACCCTCCGGTCCTGCAGATACAGTATGTCCTACATGTCCCATAGATACAGGTCACATCTCTGCACCTCAGCCATGAGATCAGGACTCGTCTCCCAGGATCCTCCATAACCCCTGAGATGGAGGCAGCATTGTGCCTGGTGCTTAGTATAACCCTCCGGTCCTGCAGATACAGTATGTCCTACATGTCCCATAGATACAGGTCACATCTCTGCACCTCAGCCATGAGATCAGGACTCGTCTCTCCCAGGATCCTCCATAACCCCTGAGATGGAGGCAGCATTGTGCCTGGTGCTTAGTATAACCCTCCGGTCCTGCACATACAGTATGTCCTACATGTCCCATAGATACAGGTCACATCTCTGCACCTCAGCCATGAGATCAGGACTCGTCTCTCCCAGGATCCTCCATAACCCCTGAGATGGAGCAGCATTGTGCCTGGTGCTTAGTATAACCCTCCGGTCCTGCACATACAGTATGTCCTACATGTCCCATAGATACAGGTCACATCTCTGCACCTCAGCCATGAGATCAGGACTCGTCTCTCCCAGGATCCTCCATAACCCCTGAGATGGAGGCAGCATTGTGCCTGGTGCTTAGTATAACCCTCCGGTCCTGCAGATACAGTATGTCCTACATGTCCCATAGATACAGGTCACATCTCTGCACCTCAGCCATGAGATCAGGACTCGTCTCTCCCAGGATCCTCCATAACCCCTGAGATGGGGGCAGCATTGTGCCTGGTGCTTAGTATAACCCTCCGGTCCTGCAGATACAGTATGTCCTACATGTCCCATAGATACAGGTCACATCTCTGCCCCTCAGCCATGAGATCAGGACTCGTCTCTCCCAGGATCCTCTATAACCCCTGAGATGGAGGCAGCATTGTGCCTGGTGCTTAGTATAACCCTCCGGTCCTGCAGATACAGTATGTCCTACATGTCCCATGGATACAGGTCACATCTCTGCACCTCAGCCATGAGATCAGGACTCGTCTCTCCCAGGATCCTCCATAACCCCTGAGATGGAGGCAGCATTGTGCCTGGTGCTTAGTATAACCCTCCGGTCCTGCAGATACAGTATGTCCTACATGTCCCATAGATACAGGTCACATCTCTGCACCTCAGCCATGAGATCAGGACTCGTCTCTCCCAGGATCCTCCATAACCCCTGAGATGGAGGCAGCATTGTGCCTGGTGCTTAGTATAACCCTCCGGTCCTGCAGATACAGTATGTCCTACATGTCCCATAGATACAGGTCACATCTCTGCACCTCAGCCATGAGATCAGGACTCGTCTCTCCCAGGATCCTCCATAACCCCTGAGATGGAGGCAGCATTGTGCCTGGTGCTTAGTATAACCCTCCGGTCCTGCAGATACAGTATGTCCTACATGTCCCATGGATACAGGTCACATCTCTGCACCTCAGCCATGAGATCAGGACTCGTCTCTCCCAGGATCTTCCATAACCCCTGAGATGGAGGCAGCATTGTGCCTGGTGCTTAGTATAACCCTCCGGTCCTGCAGATACAGTATGTCCTACATGTCCCATAGATACAGGTCACATCTCTGCACCTCAGCCATGAGATCAGGACTCGTCTCTCCCAGGATCCTCCATAACCCCTGAGATGGGGGCAGCATTGTGCCTGGTGCTTAGTATAACCCTCCGGTCCTGCACATACAGTATGTCCTACATGTCCCATAGATACAGGTCACATCTCTGCACCTCAGCCATGAGATCAGGACTCGTCTCTCCCAGGATCCTCCATAACCCCTGAGATGGAGGCAGCATTGTGCCTGGTGCTTAGTATAACCCTCCGGTCCTGCAGATACAGTATGTCCTACATGTCCCATAGATACAGGTCACATCTCTGCACCTCAGCCATGAGATCAGGACTCGTCTCTCCCAGGATCCTCCATAACCCCTGAGATGGAGGCAGCATTGTGCCTGGTGCTTAGTATAACCCTCCGGTCCTGCAGATACAGTATGTCCTACATGTCCCATAGATACAGGTCACATCTCTGCTCCTCAGCCATGAGATCAGGACTCGTCTCTCCCAGGATCCTCCATAACCCCTGATATGGAGGCAGCATTGTGCCTGGTGCTTAGTATAACCCTCCGGTCCTGCAGATACAGTATGTCCTACATGTCCCATAGATACAGGTCACATCTCTGCACCTCAGCCATGAGATCAGGACTCGTCTCTCCCAGGATCCTCCATAACCCCTGAGATGGAGGCAGCATTGTGCCTGGTGCTTAGTATAACCCTCCGGTCCTGCAGATACAGTATGTCCTACATGTCCCATAGATACAGGTCACATCTCTGCACCTCAGCCATGAGATCAGGACTCGTCTCTCCCAGGATCCTCCATAACCCCTGAGATGGAGGCAGCATTGTGCCTGGTGCTTAGTATAACCCTCCGGTCCTGCAGATACAGTATGTCCTACATGTCCCATAGATACAGGTCACATCTCTGCACCTCAGCCATGAGATCAGGACTCGTCTCTCCCAGGATCCTCCATAACCCCTGAGATGGGGGCAGCATTGTGCCTGGTGCTTAGTATAACCCTCCGGTCCTGCAGATACTGTATGTCCTACATGTCCCATAGATACAGGTCACATCTCTGCACCTCAGCCATGAGATCAGGACTCGTCTCTCCCAGGATCCTCCATAACCCCTGAGATGGAGGCAGCATTGTGCCTGGTGCTTAGTATAACCCTCCGGTCCTGCAGATACAGTATGTCCTACATGTCCCATAGATACAGGTCACATCTCTGCACCTCAGCCATGAGATCAGGACTCGTCTCTCCCAGGATCCTCCATAACCCCTGAGATGGAGGCAGCATTGTGCCTGGTGCTTAGTATAACCCTCCGGTCCTGCAGATACAGTATGTCCTACATGTCCCATAGATACAGGTCACATCTCCGCACCTCAGCCATGAGATCAGGACTCGTCTCTCCCAGGATCCTCCATAACCCCTGAGATGGAGGCAGCATTGTGCCTGGTGCTTAGTATAACCCTCCGGTCCTGCACATACAGTATGTCCTACATGTCCCATAGATACAGGTCACATCTCTGCACCTCAGCCATGAGATCAGGACTCGTCTCTCCCAGGATCCTCCATAACCCCTGAGATGGGGGCAGCATTGTGCCTGGTGCTTAGTATAACCCTCCGGTCCTGCAGATACAGTATGTCCTACATGTCCCATAGATACAGGTCACATCTCTGCACCTCAGCCATGAGATCAGGACTCGTCTCTCCCAGGATCCTCCATAACCCCTGAGATGGAGGCAGCATTGTGCCTGGTGCTTAGTATA
Source organism: Engystomops pustulosus (assembly GCF_040894005.1). Taxonomy (NCBI): domain Eukaryota; kingdom Metazoa; phylum Chordata; class Amphibia; order Anura; family Leptodactylidae; genus Engystomops; species Engystomops pustulosus. The sequence goes on from NC_092415.1 coordinate 210,981,533, forward strand.
ACCCTCCGGTCCTGCAGATACAGTATGTCCTACATGTCCCATAGATACAGGTCACATCTCTGCACCTCAGCCATGAGATCAGGACTCGTCTCTCCCAGGATCCTCCATAACCCCTGAGATGGGGGCAGCATTGTGCCCGGTGCTTAGTATAACCCTCCGGTCCTGCAGATACAGTATGTCCTACATGTCCCATAGATACAGGTCACATCTCTGCACCTCAGCCATGAGATCAGGACCCGTCTCCCAGGATCCTCCATAACCCCTGAGATGGGGGCAGCATTGTGCCTGGTGCTTAGTATAACCCTCCGGTCCTGCAGATACAGTATGTCCTACATGTCCCATAGATACAGGTCACATCTCTGCACCTCAGCCATGAGATCAGGACTCGTCTCTCCCAGGATCCTCCATAACCCCTGAGATGGAGGCAGCATTGTGCCTGGTGCTTAGTATAACCCTCCGGTCCTGCACATACAGTATGTCCTACATGTCCCATAGATACAGGTCACATCTCTGCACCTCAGCCATGAGATCAGGACTCGTCTCTCCCAGGATCCTCCATCGCCCCTGAGATGGAGGCAGCATTGTGCCTGGTGCTTAGTATAACCCTCCGGTCCTGCACATACAGTATGTCCTACATGTCCCATAGATACAGGTCACATCTCTGCTCCTCAGCCATGAGATCAGGACTCGTCTCTCCCAGGATCCTCCATAACCCCTGAGATGGGGGCAGCATTGTGCCTGGTGCTTAGTATAACCCTCCGGTCCTGCAGATACAGTATGTCCTACATGTCCCATAGATACAGGTCACATCTCTGCACCTCAGCCATGAGATCAGGACTCGTCTCTCCCAGGATCCTCCATCGCCCCTGAGATGGAGGCAGCATTGTGCCTGGTGCTTCGTATAACCCTCCGGTCCTGCAGATACAGTATGTCCTACATGTCCCATAGATACAGGTCACATCTCTGCACCTCAGCCATGAGATCAGGACTCGTCTCTCCCAGGATCCTCCATAACCCCTGAGATGGAGGCAGCATTGTGCCTGGTGCTTAGTATAACCCTCCGGTCCTGCACATACAGTATGTCCTACATGTCCCATAGATACAGGTCACATCTCTGCACCTCAGCCATGAGATCAGGACTCGTCTCTCCCAGGATCCTCCATAACCCCTGAGATGGAGGCAGCATTGTGCCTGGTGCTTAGTATAACCCTCCGGTCCTGCACATACAGTATGTCCTACATGTCCCATAGATACAGGTCACATCTCTGCACCTCAGCCATGAGATCAGGACTCGTCTCTCCCAGGATCCTCCATAACCCCTGAGATGGAGGCAGCATTGTGCCTGGTGCTTAGTATAACCCTCCGGTCCTGCAGATACAGTATGTCCTACATGTCCCATAGATACAGGTCACATCTCTGCACCTCAGCCATGAGATCAGGACTCGTCTCTCCCAGGATCCTCCATAACCCCTGAGATGGAGGCAGCATTGTGCCTGGTGCTTAGTATAACCCTCCGGTCCTGCACATACAGTATGTCCTACATGTCCCATAGATACAGGTCACATCTCTGCACCTCAGCCATGAGATCAGGACTCGTCTCTCCCAGGATCCTCCATAACCCCTGAGATGGAGGCAGCATTGTGCCTGGTGCTTAGTATAACCCTCCGGTCCTGCAGATACAGTATGTCCTACATGTCCCATAGATACAGGTCACATCTCTGCACCTCAGCCATGAGATCAGGACTCGTCTCTCCCAGGATCCTCCATAACCCCTGAGATGGGGGCAGCATTGTGCCCGGTGCTTAGTATAACCCTCCGGTCCTGCACATACAGTATGTCCTACATGTCCCATAGATACAGGTCACATCTCTGCACCTCAGCCATGAGATCAGGACTCGTCTCTCCCAGGATCCTCCATAACCCCTGAGATGGGGGCAGCATTGTGCCTGGTGCTTAGTATAACCCTCCGGTCCTGCAGATACAGTATGTCCTACATGTCCCATAGATACAGGTCACATCTCTGCACCTCAGCCATGAGATCAGGACTCGTCTCCCAGGATCCTCCATAACCCCTGAGATGGAGGCAGCATTGTGCCTGGTGCTTAGTATAACCCTCCGGTCCTGCAGATACAGTATGTCCTACATGTCCCATAGATACAGGTCACATCTCTGCACCTCAGCCATGAGATCAGGACTCGTCTCTCCCAGGATCCTCCATAACCCCTGAGATGGAGGCAGCATTGTGCCTGGTGCTTAGTATAACCCTCCGGTCCTGCAGATACAGTATGTCCTACATGTCCCATAGATACAGGTCACATCTCTGCACCTCAGCCATGAGATCAGGACTCGTCTCTCCCAGGATCCTCCATAACCCCTGAGATGGGGGCAGCATTGTGCCTGGTGCTTAGTATAACCCTCCGGTCCTGCAGATACAGTATGTCCTACATGTCCCATAGATACAGGTCACATCTCTGCACCTCAGCCATGAGATCAGGACTCGTCTCTCCCAGGATCCTCCATAACCCCTGAGATGGAGGCAGCATTGTGCCTGGTGCTTAGTATAACCCTCCGGTCCTGCAGATACAGTATGTCCTACATGTCCCATAGATACAGGTCACATCTCCGCACCTCAGCCATGAGATCAGGACTCGTCTCTCCCAGGATCCTCCATAACCCCTGAGATGGGGGCAGCATTGTGCCTGGTGCTTAGTATAACCCTCCAGTCCTGCAGATACAGTATGTCCTACATGTCCCATAGATACAGGTCACATCTCTGCACCTCAGCCATGAGATCAGGACTCGTCTCTCCCAGGATCCTCCATAACCCCTGAGATGGAGGCAGCATTGTGCCTGGTGCTTAGTATAACCCTCCGGTCCTGCAGATACAGTATGTCCTACATGTCCTATAGATACAGGTCACATCTCCGCACCTCAGCCATGAGATCAGGACTCGTCTCTCCCAGGATCCTCCATAACCCCTGAGATGGAGGCAGCATTGTGCCTGGTGCTTAGTATAACCCTCCGGTCCTGCAGATACAGTATGTCCTACATGTCCCATAGATACAGGTCACATCTCTGCACCTCAGCCATGAGATCAGGACTCGTCTCTCCCAGGATCCTCCATAACCCCTGAGATGGGAGCAGCATTGTGCCTGGTGCTTAGTATAACCCTCCGGTCCTGCAGATACAGTATGTCCTACATGTCCCATAGATACAGGTCACATCTCCGCACCTCAGCCATGAGATCAGGACTCGTCTCTCCCAGGATCCTCCATAACCCCTGAGATGGGAGCAGCATTGTGCCTGGTGCTTAGTATAACCCCCCGGTCCTGCAGATACAGTATGTCCTACATGTCCCATAGATACAGGTCACATCTCTGCACCTCAGCCATGAGATCAGGACTCGTCTCTCCCAGGATCCTCCATAACCCCTGAGATGGAGGCAGCATTGTGCCTGGTGCTTAGTATAACCCTCCGGTCCTGCAGATACAGTATGTCCTACATGTCCCATAGATACAGGTCACATCTCTGCTCCTCAGCCATGAGATCAGGACTCGTCTCTCCCAGGATCCTCCATAACCCCTGAGATGGAGGCAGCATTGTGCCTGGTGCTTAGTATAACCCTCCGGTCCTGCACATACAGTATGTCCTACATGTCCCATAGATACAGGTCACATCTCTGCACCTCAGCCATGAGATCAGGACTCGTCTCCCAGGATCCTCCATAACCCCTGAGATGGGGGCAGCATTGTGCCTGGTGCTTAGTATAACCCTCCGGTCCTGCAGATACAGTATGTCCTACATGTCCCATAGATACAGGTCACATCTCTGCACCTCAGCCATGAGATCAGGACTCGTCTCTCCCAGGATCCTCCATAACCCCTGAGATGGGGGCAGCATTGTGCCTGGTGCTTAGTATCACCCTCCGGTCCTGCAGATACAGTATGTCCTACATGTCCCATAGATACAGGTCACATCTCTGCACCTCAGCCATGAGATCAGGACTCGTCTCTCCCAGGATCCTCCATAACCCCTGAGATGGAGGCAGCATTGTGCCTGGTGCTTAGTATAACCCTCCGGTCCTGCAGATACAGTATGTCCTACATGTCCCATAGATACAGGTCACATCTCTGCACCTCAGCCATGAGATCAGGACTCGTCTCTCCCAGGATCCTCCATAACCCCTGAGATGGAGGCAGCATTGTGCCTGGTGCTTAGTATAACCCTCCGGTCCTGCAGATACAGTATGTCCTACATGTCCCATAGATACAGGTCAC